>NW_022589704.1:51599537-51909752 GCF_004348235.1 Phoca vitulina
GAACGGCGCAGAGGGTCTGAAGGGAGGGCATGCGCAGAGTGACTGAGGACAATGGGCAACATCGTTGGGACCGATGCGCAATGAACACGAGGATGGAGGCAGGCAAAGGCATCAGCAAGATGTCGCGCCCAGGGCCCAGATGCTGTAGGGCGTGGTAGGCTGTGGTGGGCACTTTAGAAAATGCCACAGTAAACATCACAGATCTTGCTAGACTGGTTTCCAAACAGGTTGTCACAATTGACATTTCTACAAGCTGTCTATGAGTATACAGTTCCCTGATACGAAGTGCACTTTTCTAACTTTTAATAATTTGATGTGTGTAAAGTGGTATCTTCTTGTTACTTTAATTTTCATTTCCCTGTTAGGGAAGTTGAGCATTTGCTTACTTATTTCTGTTTGATAAAAAGGTAAAGAGTACTTACTATGTGACATGCACTGTTGTTAACACTTTACATAAATTATCTCACTTGACAACCCAATGTGGTAGAAACCATTAGTTTACAGATGAGGAAACTAAGGCAGATGGCAGTTAAGTAACTTGCCTAAGGTCACATAACTAGGTAGTAGAGGTTTAGGAATTTAAACGTAGGCAGTCTGGCTCTAGAGTCCACACAGCTATTTGCCAGGCATTTGAGTTTGCTATTCTATAAAATTTGTGGATAACCTGAAAAGGTATTAGGAGAATAAAATATTTGTATAGAAAAGCTATGCACATGCAGACTATTCTCCTTAGCTTATATGTCTGTCAAATCCAAAGGGAGGCCTGGATATTAGATCCACCAGTGAGAAATAGGACAGTTCCGCTGTGAAAAACAGTATCATCTCAGGTTGAGGGAAAAAAAAATGAAATTCTGGTGTAATCTCAGGTCCATTGCAGATAGATGGCAGAGCCAGAACTGGAGACTTTAAATTGGCACAAACATAACACAAAGCTATCGGCCAGGAGAGGTTGCTAAGAGGCCCAACATGTATCAACACAAAATACAATTATCTAGGTTGGTAGGAAACTGTCTTTTAAATATGCCAAAATGCTGACTTTCAGCTATAATGATAATAAAATAGTTTAAAGGAATGAAAATGTGTAAAATGTGTAAAAATCAACACTGAAAGGACCTTGTTGTAATTTTCATTGTCCAATCTTTTCTCAGAACCTCTGGTTTTCTTTCTCAATTGATCTACCTTACATTCTATGAGGGAGGAAAGGGGAAAAGTGGAAGCAGCCTGGAAAAAGCCCAATAGCCCTGCAGCTCAATGAGAGGCAGGGTCTTGAAGAACACGAACAGCAAATACCTGTCAAGTCTATGTTCCTTTTTCTTGAAAAGGAAGGTTTAAGGATCCCTTAATAATCTAATTCTGATGATATAGAAAAAAGAAACTATTTCAAACACTGATGCCTATAGCATTTTTAGATGATTATAAAAACCCCCATTTAAAATAGCCATGTACTCTGTGTTCACCAAAAGGAGAGTAAGAAAAATATCAGACATGGTATTGAATCCACCCCAAGTTTACAACTCCTGATGGGGGAAGAAAAAGAGGATGCCTGCTGAGCAACAGGCCTGTATCTTTGTGGATCGCTTTATAAGTTTAAATTTGCACTTTTGGCTTAAAGATAGACTTTCAGAATGAAACAGAAAGAAGAAATAAACCTTCAGTTACATTTTCTAGTCATTTGACTTTTGAAATTCCAATCATCTTCCAACAAAAAATAAAGCATTTCCTCTTGTCTAGACAACATAACCTGCTTCCTTCTCAGATAGGGCACTTGGGACCCCAGGCTCTGTCTCATTTCACTCACACCATCTTTGATTCCCCAAAACCCAAGGCTCTACGTCCCTTCCACACCCCAACTAGGGAACCCTGCAAAGAGGTACTTCTTATCGTTCTTGCACCAATGCTTTCACCAGATTGTTTTGAAAAGCATTTGTTCCTGTTTTGTTTTGTCTTAACTTACCTTGTGAAGTCTCATCCCTGTGACATCTGACAGTGGCTTTGGGTGTAGGCTAACTCGAAAAGAGAAAGCAGCAAGTAGTGGTTAGGGAGGTGGCTCTCTGTGGAGCAGACAGCTTGAGCAATCTAACACGGAACGTGCAAAGTTCAGGTCAGAGACCAAATAGTAAAACTGAGAAGTCAACAGTAGTGTAACATCAGGCGGCTAAGTGTTTCCACTCCATCCACACATGGAGGAGTGAAGCATTCTGACTGTGGAATTTTTACCACAGAGTTCTGCTTTTTAAAAATATTTCTCCCAGCTTACAAAGACTTTTTATGATAGACTGCATTTTTGAGAAAGCGAAGGCTTCTTCCTTCAAGATCTGTTATCCAGGAGCCACTCCATGCATCTCTTAGAATGCATTGCTACTGCGTCTTTCTTTGCTTTCCTCACAATACAAGCACAATGTGTTCCTAGGAGTTGAAGGTGTATGCACGCATATGTCATTTCCTTGCTTGTTCATCCACTCATCCATTTATTCATTCATCTAATTTATTAGCTGTATATATATTAAGCTTCTCTTCTTCATGCCCTGAGGATATAACCACAAATAAGACATAGTCCCTGCCCTCAAGGTCATAAAATCTAGCTGGGGAAAGAAAACTGAGCAAGTAACTGTGAATAGCATGTCAGAGGATAATAAAAGTTTACATAGAATATATTGGACCCTGATGGAGAGATGGGCAATCTAACTGGGGTGAAAGAATTGATCAAAGGAGATTTTTTAACTGTAAGAATATTGCATGGGCATTTTCCACACAAGGAAATGCATTCCCCACTGGAAGCGCAGTGTATGCAAAGATCCATAGGACAACAAAGTACGGTGTGTTCCGAGAACTGCAGCCAGTTCTATATTGATGAAGTGCAGAGGATCCTGACTAGGGATGAGACTGAGACATTAACGAGATGATTTTTAATGTCAGGAGGCATTTCTCTCACAAGAAAAATAAATGGCAAGTATATTCATGTAATACTTAAGAAATATTTTAAAGATTGATCACTTTAAAGAAATGTGTTAAAAAAATATATCAAGGTGCTTTCAATAATATAGCTTATGTCCAAGGGGGGAAAAAAAAGGATAGTAATAGATTTTCACAATGGTGAATGTTCTAAATGCTAACTCGTGAAATAGAAAGAGATTTTAAAATACTAGTCCCTTTTGAAGAAACTATATCCACTTTGTTTTCATTTAACGTAATGACTTAGACCTAGTCTAAGACCTAGAAAATTACAGCAGGTTTAATAGTATCTGGCACATGGTGGATACTCGGTAAACAGATGTTAATGGAAGTACCATATAAGGCTGCATTTAGCAAATAAGAAATGCTTTGTGTACTGACCCTGGCTCTGCGGCTGTACTTGCTACTACTCCTTTGATAAGTAGTCTTTTTCCCTTGGGATCCCTAGAGTTGCATTCACTAGGTCTCTTTCTGGTCCCTGCTCCTGACTAACATTTCCTCTGTCCCACACAGAGCTGGAGATACTTGACAGTGTTGTCTCTAGGTGTGTCTGGGAAGGTTGGAAGGATATAGTCCTCAAGCTTGAGGCCCTGGACACGCAAACCAAAGGAGCAGAGTTGCAGTTACCACCATCAATGGCAATTCAAACTGTGCAAATCTAAAAGGGAAAAGCAAGAGCTCTGGGAAGCAGATAAACCGTTTCCTCTGTGCTCTGATCTCTACTGTTTGGGTACACGTGGGTGGTTAGGGGGCGGGGTGGCAAGGACCCTGAAGGAAGTGCAGGAGAGAAAAGAGAGTAGTTAATGAACAGGTGTACTTTACAGAAGGCAGTCTGACGTAGTGGTGCCAATTCTCAGGCCAGACCCAGATGCCATTTCAAACTACAGAAACGCCCCTCTAGACACTCCTGCCTCTCCTTGACTCACCACTTCTTAATGTGCTCCAATCAGTCCCCCTCCCTTCTGGTCCTCTTTAGAACCCCCCTTCCTTAGACTCCTTTCATCCCTTTGTTCAGCAACTACCCCACCACTCTCATTTCATCAAAATGGATCACTTAGAAATAATGAGCTGGATGGGATTTTGGAGACCACCCAACACAAACCCCTCCCTTCACATTTGAAGAATGGAAAAGACATTTGAAGACAGGAAATGTCTAGCTTCTCCTCAAAAACCATATTTCTGGCATGTGGCAGAGATGAACCTCTGTCTCCTGACAACATCCCCCCAACTCCACGAAATTCAGGGTCATCCCACCATAAGGAGGTTTTCACTGCTCCTACCAGCTTGTTAGTGGATGGTTATGGTTTTAACGTAGGTATCACACACTAAACCTGGACTCTGTCCCCTTAGTAACCCTTTCCAATAAATCATCCATTGGTATTGAGTCCTTTTTTGGCCCATGCTCTGTGCCTCTGTTCCATTTTCATCTGCTCAAATACTTTACACATCAACCTCAGTTGCCCTGCCCTTTCATGGATCAATCTATCTCAATGCCACTACAGTGCTCCTTCCTTCTTCTGAACTCATGGCCCCTCTCATCCGAGATTTATTTTGGAAGCATTTATTTACTTTCTTGATTAAGCTCTTGAATTGCTATTTGACTTACTTTTAGCTTTTGTTCTTGCCTAGAAAATAATTTTGGGTGGGGGGAGGGGTGGAGGAAGGGAAGAGGGAGAAGGAGAATCCTAAGCAGGCTCCATGCCCAGCGGGGAGCTGACCCTGAGGTCATGACCTGAGCCAAAATCAGGAGGTGGATGCTTAACCAACTGAGCCCATCCAGACGCCCCTAGAAAATAATCATCTTGAAAATAGAAACCACATTTTATTTATTTACTGTATTTACCCATTAGCTAAGATTATACTGTGCACAGGACAGAAATTTAAGAAATGTTTGCACAATGAGTAGACGCTACTAACAGAATAGATGCTTTAATGAAAGAAGGTTGCAATGAAAAATAAATATTTCTTAGCATGTAGGCTTCAAATATTCTGTAAATCTTGCTATATAGCTAGCTTGGACCATACCAAGAAGAAACATGGGGCCAGGCAAAGCTGTAAAGATTCTTTAGCCCTAACCTGTGTTTGTGAATTAAAGGAAGAGGGAGGAAAAAGAACTTCATTCAGTTTATCCAAATTAGAAGGACATGCCTAACTTGGTGATTTTGGAAGTCCTATCCAGCTCTTAAACTCTTAAGTACTACAATCTATGCCAATCGCTGGAATTTGGAATACTTACATTTACAGCATTCTTCAAAGTGTTTTCCCAGAATTACACTGCAAATCTATTTTTTTTTTTTTTACAAAAAAAAAAAAAATTTTTTTTAGAGACACAGAGAGAGCTTGCATGCACTTGGGGTGGGGGGAGGTGTATGTAGCGGGGGGGTGGCGGGTGGACAGAGGGAGAGGGAGAAAGAGTCCCAAGCAGATTCCTCGCTGAGCCCGGCCAGTGCTCAATCTCAAGACCCTGAGATCACAACCTGAAATGAAACCAAGAGTGTGGGGCTTAACAGACTTTGCCACCCAGGTGCCCCCACCCCAATCCCACGCCCCACTGCAAATCTAAACAAAGAAGCTCATCCTTCAGCACTTTCCTTGATGAACCTCTGTCTTATTCCTGAAAAAATATGGGAGGATGTGATCTAAACTATGGGTTTTGGTTTGTTTGCTTGCTTTGTGTCAAGATTGTATGTTCCAGGAATTACCTTGGAACTCAGAATATTTTTCCTCTCATTAACAATATATAGAAAGTAGAGCCTTAAACATTATAGGTAAAATAAAAAATAGGTAAATTACAGGTAAAATAAATTTTACTATTTAGACTGAGGACAAAGCTACTACCATTTCAATCTGATGTATGGAAATTTGAACACCAAGTTACATATAAACATTTGGAACAAAATCTGTTCATATATTAGGGAATGTTCTCAGCTACATTTTATCCAGTAAAATCAATGTTCTTGAACTTATTTTTCTAAATAGAATGTGGTTATACATTTGAGTGTATCTATAGTCTTTCCTTAATTGGTCCCATAAAGAAGGGACAGAGCTTAACATCTCATCTCTTTCCAATTTCTTTGCAAAATGTTTTTATTTCCTTAGGAAGAAATCAACTACCATATAGCACCTAATACATGCTCCTCTCTTGAAAAATTTCACGTCTATACATGAAAATTTTAAACCTTAAAGTATTCCTTTTAATTTAAGCTTTAGTTATTTATATTCATTTTGAACTGAAATAAAACTTGTTCACTTAGCTCAGTTTAAACTAAATTACCTCAACTGGAAACAAATATTTTTAATAGTTTAATATCTTGCCCTTACCTAGAATTTTATCTAAAAAGGTGGCTGGTTGGACGCCTGGGTGGCTCAGTCGGTTAAGCGGCTGCCTTCGGCCCAGGTCATGATCCCAGGGTTCTGGGATCGAGTCCCACATCGGGCTCCTTGCTCAGCAGGGAGCCTGCTTCTCCCTCTCTCTCCCTCTGCTTGTGCTCTCTCTGTCAAATAAATAAAATCTTTAAAAAAAAAAAAAAATAAAAAATAAAAATAAATAAAAAGGTGGCTGGTGTTATTTCCTACACACCTCTCTATATGAAAGTGCAACAACACAGGTTTTCTTTTAATTCAACAAACTGTCAAGCATCAGTTACATGTAGGAACATATACCAATCTAATGTCAGAGGCCACTGAGTTTAAAATAGACTTTCTCTACTCTCAGGCAAGCTTCATCACTTGCTAGGGCATATCTGATATCTTTATCCACATTACTCAGATGGAGTAGCAGCAAAAATTTGACTCAACTCTTTAGTGCATTACAGTAGCAGCATGACATAGAAGAGTTCATTCAGTCTTTGGAGACAGATATGGATTTGAAATAAATTAACTAACCTCTCTAAACCACAAGGTCTTCATCTGTAAAATAATGCCTACCTCTGGGATGTTCAGCCACCACAGAGTTAATACTGATTAATAAGTAATTGAAGCACTTTCCTATATTGGTAAATGGCTACTGCCCAAATCCCACCAATCCCCGTACCCGTCCCCCCATACCAGGATCCTCGGGACCTCCTCCAAATTTAGGAACCAAAGGGTCAAAACCTCACCCAGCAGAGAGGCTTCTGGGATTCTACTCCAGGGCTGCTATTCTGATTGGTCGGTGCCCTTGCTTTACTGGTTGTTACACATAAAATAATAAACATAAAATACCTCACACAGTTATTCTTAGGATTAGTGGGATTAGCAATGCTTAACATTTAGCAGGGATTTGTGTTCTCTGTCGTAAACTGTTCTATCTATGCTCAACCTCACAGTGCTGAATGTGTCTGCTGTGGTTTATCAAGAAAATCTCTCACTTGGTAAGATCACAGAAGCTTTTTCCCCCAAATTATTTCTTCCTTTCTTTGATTGCTGGCAATTCTGACTCACATGTCTTTAGTATGCATGTATTTAGTAATCTTAAAATGCAGGAGAAATAAAAGATTTCTAAACTACATCAAAATGGGCTAGTAGATGGACTTGGACTTTCAAGATGACTCTTTTTGACCTTCGTAACAATTATACATTGTTTCTATGTTTGTATGGTTTGTTTGACATTATATAATCATGTGCACACAAAATTAAGGAAAAAATAAGGTTTGTAATTTGGTTTAACTCTGAAGTAGGAATCTAAATAATTTTAATTTCCTTGTTTCAGGCAAAGAAATGTTCAGGCCTCAGCAGAAATCATAAAATATATTCCTTTGACCCAACTTGACAGCTAAAGAAAATGGCTATTTCAGAAAAAACAACATGTAACAACTATATAAATCTTTGACTTTGAAATGACCAAGTGTAAAAAAAAAAGAAAGAAAGAAAAAGTAAACAGATGCATTGCCAAGATGTTTTTTTCTTTCCCTGGTTTGCTGCTCATCCCTTTAGCAAGGAATGGTAATGTGACTATACATTCCCACGTGTTCCTCTTCAAAACTGACCTGTGTGCACTGGGTTAGAAGCATTTCTGCTCCTCTCTATTGCTGTTAGCCTGATAGGGCATAATTAGCACAGAATACTAGGTAGAGCAAAGAGCAGGTAGCTTGCCAGTCGGATTTACTATTGAAACAGTGGGTGTTGCCACTTCTAGCCATTTGTGACAGTACTGTTAGGAATTAAATCATGGCATCAGCCGAGTGCTATTTGGCTGTGGAAACCCAGTAGGTCATCAGTTTATGCCCCCACCCTCCAGACAAGTGGCAGGTGGAGCACCACTGGCCCCTGCTAATGCCATGAGCTGGAGGCTCTGGCCCGTAGATGAGACTTTACAGGGTTTTGTTTTTTTTAATTCATCAGGCCATATGCTGCCAGGCTCTCATGCAAATAGACCAAATTACAAATAATAAAAAAGAACCAACTGTTTTAGTGGTTGGCTGTTTTCTGTCACTATTGCCATCGATGTGAGAGGCCAGTTAATGAAAGAGGAGTCTTGGACTCCCAGTGACATCAACCTAAAGGGATGGATACTTTGAAATCCAAGCTTCATTCAAACCATGTTAAACCTCTGCCCTAGGGTAACTCAGCGCCAGTGTCTATTTGGCTGAAAAGCAGGGGAGCCTGGCCTTCCAGCTGGCCTAGTGATTGGGCAGGCTTCTCCAATGCTCCCTGCAGCTGAGACCCATTGTCCACTCATGTGAGACGAGAGAAAAGGTTAAGTTTCATTTAGGTTGGGTTAAGTCGGGGCTCATGAGTTTATCAGATTCAGACACACTTAGAATAAGCAGCTTTTGAAATAAAAAAAGATTAGTCAATGCAATTTTCTGTTTTAAAATTACAAGAAAATTAGCATTTATAAAAGCTGGTTGGAAATCCCTAAATTTTTAGTATCAAAGACTGCAAGAAAATCTCTCCAAGCAGATTTAAACTCTTCCCCTGAAATACTTGCATTTAAAATTAAAATGTGGCTAAACTTTTGTATAATTTCTCCTATTTCTATATTCATAATTATTACCAAGTTTCCAGTCTGTACAAATGGAGGATTTCACACCCTTGATAGCATTCACACATTTATTTCCCATTTTAAGGCAGTAAACTCCCGACCAAAAAATGAAGTAGACGGACTCTGAATTCACATCCAAATATGTATATTTAAAATGATTCCATTTTAGAAATGTTGTGCTAACGTTCATTTGCACCTCTACCAGGTCACTTTGAAGCCATAATTTGCACCTTTTTAAAGACAATTCAGAACCGGTTGTACTTAATTAATATGCAATGTGTTGCCGTTCAAGAATCGTCAAAATGCAAGTACCATGGAAATACATATACGTGCATGTGTGATACTGGCTAAAGTTTGTGGTGAGAGTCTCTTGTTCAACTCTTGCTATACAGCAAGGATATACTGCCGAGTGCGTTTGCCCACAGCGGCTGAGGCACCACAAACTTCTTGCAGGCAAGAAAATGCAAATTATTTTCCTTCCTTTTTCCGCCCTGACCATGCCACCAAAACCCGTGTTCCTTAGTATGTCACTGGGTTTGTTCTTACCTCCTGGCTAATTTGTAATCTCAAGTGTGCTTATGAAACCCACATGGGTTTAGCTCTACTGCTGGGAAAGGTTCCCAGATCTACTGAGGGGGCAAATCATAATCAAAGGCTGCAAAGGTTTGCCTCCAACAAATTGTCATAAATACACATTATCAAACTCTGAGAGCTTTTCCTTGAGGAAAATATGTTAGTTCACAGATTAAATGAACATTGTGAGAAAAACTATTTCATGTTGTATATAAACAACAAGGACAATGAAAGATAATGCTCCCTTTACCTGTTCAAAAGAGAGTGATTATAGAGCCCTATAACAGGGAGTAACAGACTCTGTTCTCACTGATATTCAAAATCCTGTATTCCGGGGCACCTGGGTGGCTCAGTCGGTTAAGCGTCTGCCTTCAGCCCAGGTCATGATCCCAGCGTCCTGGGATTGAGCCTTGCATCGGGCTCCCTGCTCAGTGGGAAGCCTGCCTCTCCCTGTGTCCCTCACCCCACTTGTGCTCTCTCTCTCACTCTCTCTCTCTCAAATAAATAAAATCTTTAAAAAACAAAAACAAAAACACAAAAACAAAATCCTGTATTCCAACAAAATTGACTTTTTTTTTTTTTCTAATTTGCAAGGATTCACTGCACTGGGAGGCAAGGTCCACAATGTCATGTCTCCCAAAGAAGGATCTACCTTTGCCACAGATTTACAGCTCAGAAAACAGTACCCAGATTGACCTTAACTTGAATGTATGTTGAAGCAAGGAGTAATTCAGCCAGTTCATGAAAGATAAACAAGATTTTCCAACGTTTTCATGTTATGGGAAGTTACATAAGTGAAGTATAGAAGAACAGGTGATGTTCTAATAGCTTGGTAGGAAATTACAAGATGTACTACTTTCCATGATGAATTCTAAAATTTACAATTCACATTTCATGGTGATAAAAATTCTTCTCTCACATGAAAATGCATGCCCCCAAAGGCAAATTTATTTACAGGATGTAAAAATGTACCTAGACATTACTATGTACTCAGGTATGACAGCTAATCATAAATTTTAGGAACAAAATAGCTAATTAAATTTAGTTGCTAAAAAAAAACCCAGCACATAAACAACTTACTTCTGAAAATCCCACTTTTGATTAGCTAAAGTGATAAGGCCATAAATAAATAAAATGCAGATGGTTCATATAGATATATATATATTCATATATGAATATATATAGCAAAACATTCAATCGTATCCTCTAGTGATTATTTTACATAAATGGTAGTTTCAACCACATCTTTATCCCACTGAACTCCAAGTGAAGTTGTTTTAAAGAGTAAAGAGGTATACCCAGGGGACACAGCTGAATTCATGTACTCATTCATTCATTCAACAAATATTTATTGGACTCCCCATGTGCCAGGCACTCAGGTTTTCTAAGCACTGGGCATCGATATGTGATCAAGAGAGTCTCCAGCCTCATGGAGAGGCAAACCCTAAACAGGAAAATAAACAAATAAACAAGATAATCAGAGGCTGTGGTAAAGGCTATAAAGAAAATGAATAAGTTATATAATCTAGAATAACTGACTGAAAAGAACCATTTCAGAGAGCTGAAGATGATTCTTTCCCTGGTGTGAACAGTGTAATATCATTTATTTATGACATTCTCAGAGACACACAAAATCACAAAGCCAAATCCTTTCAGACCTAAAAAGGGCCTTAGAGATCGTTCAATGTTACTCCCTCATTGTATCCAACAAAACCAAAGTTCAGGTGTGTTAACCGACTTACTCAATGTCCCATGACTTTAGCTGAACAATTAGCTTTCACTGTTAAAGAGTAAAGGGAAAAGTTTTGTTGGTGTACATTGACTAATTATTCCATGTTGGTGAGACATACATCTAGGTGACATAACTAAATCTGGTTATCAATCTAGTTATGAGAAGAAACTACATAAATAATGATCTTTATCTAATGAGAATGTCTCATAATTCTTATATGGCATGTGGACCTGAATATTTGACATCAAGTTTCCACATTAACCCTTCATAATGTTTTTATTCCTTCATGAATGATCTAAGAAGACTCTATTCCTTGAATACAAGATACATGATAGTTGCATAAAAGACATTAGCAACAAAATACTCTCCTAAACTGTGTAAGAAAGATCAACATAATATTAAAATCTATAGGGCTAGATCAGATCTTAAAGTCCATTTAATAAATAATCATCATTATCATCTCAATCTTTATGTATCTTCACCAGATCACCCACCCCCTCACAAACAAGTATTACAAAGCCATTGGGTACTTAACACGGTGCCAAGATCCAGGGCAGAAAAAAGAGACATGTTCTTTATCCTTCAGCAGTTCATAGTGTAAATGTACACACACACACACACACACACACACACACACACACACACACCAAAATGGATCAGCTTGCTTGAAGAATGAAAGAAGCAATGGCCCTCAGCAGCCAGATCTTTCTTCATAGCCGTCTCACCCACAAACATTTCCCTCTTAAAATGTTCCATTAGTAAATTCTCAGACATGAAGGTATTAATAGTTCCCAGTGTTAGAGCGCTATCTGGCTAGCTTGTCTCCCAGGTTTCTGAGGGCCATATTAAAGAATACACCAAAGAAGTGCACATGAGGAATTTTAACAGACTAATCTGCTTCTACCATTAACATAAATGCCGTATATTTAAACTATAATGGATGAACAGAGGCAGCCTGAGCTCAAGAAGTGCCCCGGGCATCAGAATGGTTTCATTAACTAGGAAATTTGTCCCACCAAGCTAAAGAAATCCACTATAGAAAGATTGATTATTCCGTCATCTTGCGGCCAATATCGCTATTATGTGAGTCCAGCTCAGTACAACATCCCTAACTGCAGATGAGCTAGCCACTGGGATCGCAATTGCTTGTGCAGGAGGCTTGCATGTAAAGCTCTAAAATGGCCCATTACATCAGGTGGTTCGGAGGCATTTCACAATCCTGACTTCCAGAACAAGCATAGATAATTAATAAGGCTGACAGAGCCCATTATTTTTACACTCAAGTGCATCACATTAAATTAACAGACAGAGGCCACATGATGTGTGACATTTTTTCCACTGATAATCATTTACGTGGTGCCACTTTTGCTACCACATTTTTCTCTTTCACTGGCTGAACTCCAATAGCCAGTCACGACGCAGCCAGTTTTTTGTTCTGTTGTGTTTTGATTTTCCTTAACTGGGAAAGCTATTTTGAGTCATTCTCACTGGTGGGACTTTGACACAGTGGGAAAGAAGTTTGACACCAAATAATAGCATAAAAAAAGACAAAATACAGAGCTGACGTGGTCTCAGGCAAAGGATGTCCCATGTAGATAGGAAAAAAATATGGCCACGGAGTGTCTGTTAGCAAAGAATGGACTCTACATATTTTCAGAAATGGCATTTGTTGATTTTAACAAATTACCTCATAAAATGCAGTGATTCTTTGAGGAATTAAAAAAATATTCTTACTTGCTCTGTTACTTTCCAATTACATGATGTGTTGTAAATTCTCATTCTCATACATAAAAACTAACTTAGAACTTCTATTATCAGTAATGAGAGAAATAATTCACTTGTGTATGTAGTGTGGTTTTCATTATAGAAATAATAATTGAGGAATGCTTGCTAAAATTAAGTAATTCATATGCATTAAATCTGACTTTGAAGAACAACAAAACCTATTTGGGACAAACGCATTGGAAGATGTATATTCAACTGTTTGCTGCCATCACAGTCTCTCTGGAACGGATTGTGAGGCCAATGCTGCTACCGTTTGGGACTAAGCAAGAATTTTCAATACATAAGTGTAAAATTGTTCTTCGTAGTTACAGGGTCTTTTTTCCTTCCCTTCTCTTTCTTCCATTCACCCTTCCTTCCATCTTTCTTTTGACCTAAAACAGTTTGCTAGAAATTGACCACCTAATTTATCATATATGGCTCCAAGATGATCTTCTAAGTAAAATATCAAATCTACCTTAAATATTGAAGAATAGCCACCAGCAAAATATTCACCCGCCCACATAGCTCATATTTGTAGTGCAACATGCTTTCTTATGGAACTCAAAATTATGACACGTCTTATTGGCCTTTAAACACTATCCATTTACTAATGCTCAACAGAGCTACTAATTCATTTGATGAGGGGACATTTCTGTGACTACGTAGAGAGTGCTCATCCCAAAACAGAGTCTATCTAAGTTATAATAAAATAATTCCACTTTGAAGATACTACTCCAAGTTATTAGATCCATTCATCTTTCAATTTGCTACAAAAACGTCACCTATGGACCTTACCTCCAGCTAGAAAACTCTTCTTCCAAACCCCTACATAGCCACATTTACTTCTCCAGCTTCCTATGTTTATGGCTAAAAATTAAAATCCTCGATTTATCAAGTTGTTTTGAGATATTCTATTCAGAGTCAACAATACCTTCTCACCATTCTGCGGGTACATCTGATACTGCAGCAATGAAAATTTTCAAATGGTATTCTCTGAGCTTTGTAAAGTAGACTTTGTCGGGCACACGGCTCTGGGCTCTACGTCTCACTGACTGAGTCTGTCATCTATTGGAGAGCTGCAGGCTTCTCCCTGTCAGCTCGGGTCTGTGTGCAGATAAGTCATGTGTGTGAAGCTCATGGAAGACCCATAAAACATGAGCTATGGATGTCATTTTCAAACATCTCAGAAACAGAATCATCTGCTGAGGCAGTCATAAGAGCCCAATAAGCAAATGTAAACTTTTTTGATTGTCATAAGGCTGACTGGAGTCGGCCCCTCAAATTCTTACAAACCTGAGAATGGAAGGTTCCCTGTGTAGAAGACGGACCTTACACAAGGGCAGAAACCACGTGGCACAGTGTGGTTCAAAACAATGTACTTGATTAGGTCATTAGTCCCTCCCTGAATTACCCTTATTGGCCTTTGCCATAATGCTATCTTCATTTTCTCATGTGTTTTTTTTTTTTTTATTTTTTATTTTTTACTTATTTATTTGACAGAGAGAGACACAGCGAGAGAGGGAACACAAGCAGGGGGGAGTGGGAGAGGGAGAAGCAGGCTTCCCGCCGAGCAGGGAGCCCGATGCGGGGCTCGATCCCAGGACCTTGGGATCATGACCTGAGCCGAAGGCAGACGCTTAACTGGCTGAACCACCCAGGTGCCCCATTTTCTCATGTGTTAAAGACCACAGAGTTTGGGGGGGCAGGTAACAGAAAGGATGACTGAAGTAGATAAAGGCACTACAGATAAAAGTCATTTTCTCATACTCTTGTGGAGGACCTCGCTTGATTACAAAGATAGAACTCTATGTAAAGATGTAAACAGTCTTTTCCCCCTGAGTAACATCCTCCATTAATTTTGAAGCAAGGCTACTGATCCCAATACCTCCTTTTCTCCCATATCTAAGGTCTACTAAATTAGATGTGTTTTAGAAAAATTGGTGTATATATAAAATGTTATACCTTGATTTGTATCTGCTTTTTGACTGTCACTCTAATTTGGGGATTCAAAAAACATCAGGCCTAAAAATTAATTTAAAAATCACCTTTGAGTGTATTAACGGTTATCTCCACAGGCTCTGGATCAGAAAGTCCTACTCCCAGAGGCTGCATCACCACTGGCAACCCATCCCCACTTCTAGAGTCTAGAATCTCAGCCATTCTCCTTCCTCCCAGCTTTGAATTTCATATTATCATACTTTATCAATCACTACTCTCTGTGGATCATCACAAATTACAGGATCATTAAAGAGCTAGCTTCCAAAATTTCACTTTTTGCATCGTATTCAGATTATATCTAATCCCCTCTGCTACAGCGGAATGTTTGTGTCCCCTCAAAATTCATGTTGAAACCTATTCCCCAGTGTGATGGTATCAGAAGGCAGAGCCTTCGAGAGGTGATTAGGTCACGCGAGCAGAGCCCTCATGAATGGGATTAGTGCCCTTATAAAGAGACTTCAGAGAGTCCCATTGCTCCTTCTGCCCCGTGAGGTTACAGAAAGACGAGAGAGGAAGCAAGCCCTCATCAGTCACCACATCTCCTGGCACCTTGATCTTGGATTCCCAGCTTCCAGAACTGTGTGAAATAAACTGTTGTTTATGAGCCACTCGGTCTATGACACTCTGTTATAGTAGCCCAACAGAATAGGGACTTTAACCTGCCTAAATTTGCTTTCCCTCCTCTTTTTATAAGCCTTGGTGACTCCTTCTTATTTCAGCTACCTCACAAAGCATTCTACACTCCTTGTAGCCAGGGCTTTTAAAACTTCAAGTCACTTGGGCATCTGGTTAAAATGCAGATGTGGTATACAGGGCGCCTGGGTGGCTCAGATGGTTAAACATCTGCCTTCGGCTCAGGTCATGATCCCAGGGTCCTGGGATCGAGCCCCGCATGGGGCTCCCTGCTTGGTGTGGAGTCTGCTTCTCTCTCTCCTACTGTTCCTCCTGCTTGTGCTCTCTTGCTCTATCAAATAAATAAATAAAGTCTTTAAAAAATGCAGATATGGATTCAATAGAACTGGATGGGGCCTGAGATTTTGCATTTCTCACCAGCTCCTAGGGGATGCCTGTGTTGCCGATCCATGGATACGCTTTGAGTAACAAAATTCTCTCCTACGATGGTATCCACTTCCAGAGCAGACACCACGTATGATTTATTCATGTTTATATCTCCAGTGAATCACACTGTACTTGACACATCACAACGCTCAATAAATATCTGTTGAGTAAATGACTGACTGAATGAATAAGTGTGTAGCATTCACTCTGGCACTTAGACAATTCTGCTTAAAATGGAGTATTTTTATATGTATTTTTCCTTTGACTGAAATTTAGTCAAGGGCAGGTATCAGAGTGTACTTCTTTGTATCCTTAAAGGGCTGTATATGCCCTGTGTGTCCACAGAAAACGGGCACTCAGTATAATATGGATTATACAGTCAGTTGATAAAAAGGAATTGATTGAATAAGTAACTGGCCAAAGAGAGGCATCAGGTGTAGCCTGCTCCTGAGGTACCTGGAATGCAGAGGACATTTGACAAGGTTGCCATACTTTATGTAGAGAAGGCTTCGAGTCCTGCAAAAGGCAGAGTAAGGGTGCAAGAATATGAAAATGAGCAACCAGAAGAAAAGGCCCTTTGTAGACACAGACACACTCTAATGAGAAAAGTGCTTCAGTTAGTTAAAATGCCAAGCCAGTGGTTGATATGCTTGGGAATAAAACCAAGCATTATTACATGGGTAGGCAGATGGTGCATTTTTTTTCTTAATTCAAAGCTTCACTTTTGTAAATAACAATGGAAATTGAACAACTGGCACATAGCAAGCTTTGCGGACTGTGTTAAGTGTTTTCAGAAATGCATTTCCTCTCAACCATTTCTGCCTTTGGAGTATCTAAATGTATACTGACTTGTGGTATTATTGATTCAATATTTTACATCTGTAAGTTATCTTCTCAATCAGGCTACAGCCACCCAGGGGTCGGGACCTTACCTATGCACCTGGTGGCCCACAGTGATGCTTGTCCCATTAATAAAATACTTAGAAGAACTTGCATGGCATACCACTCTAGTTCCAGATATGGATCTAGTATTAAGCAGAGAAGAGCAGGATGGGTCAGGAAGTGGAATCTGAGGCATGTAACTTGAGTGGATTCCCAGACTGGAGAGGGGCTTCACATGCATTGGATATGGATTCCATTCCTTCCCTTCCCTTCCCTTCCTTCCTCCCTCCTTTCCTTCCCTTCCCTTTCCTGTCCTTTTTAAATCACATTCCCAGAAGATGAACTTAGAATTCTGCCAGTGACCAGTTCTTAAAAATATGTCTGGTAAACAGAGGACAACGGCCTTACCCTGGAGCTTTCCGAAGCACTTCACCAAACAGTGACTGCCACCAGATTACAAGTAGGCCAGATACAAATAACTTCTCAGTAGAGGCAGTGTGTTATTATTTTCTGACTACATTATATTTGTCAGAAAAGTAATTAAGGTGTTGAATCTTAGAAATACACATACATGCACACACACACCTAAAGGCTCAGATAACTATATGGTTCAAAATTTACCTACACTGCCTCAGATTCATGTTTTAATCCATTAATTACCTATTTTATAATTACTTAGACAATTATGCTTTAATTCTTCTGAAAAAGGATTCTGGAAGAACAAAAGGGCTTCTCATAGAGTATTTAAAATAGAATGGAATTAGCAATCTGTAACTTAAAATTATACATGACGTTTAGCTTCATTTAAAATTAGAGCGCCAGAAGAAGCAGATTTCCATGGCATTTTCATTATGCAGAGAGGTAAACAACAAATAAATAAGCCATACATGAATATGAAATTAACAGCATGATAATTGCTTTACTCCTAGAGTTTATATGATATTAAATCCTCAAATAAACACTTACTTAACCTCATTCTCACATATGCCTACTGCTTTTATCCAAAGCAGCATACCTGGAAAGCTCCAACCAAGACAGCTTCCACGAGGAGGTACAAGGTCCACAGAGATGACTGCCACCCCCTGGAAATTTCAGAGTGATTTCTTTGTAAGATCTAGATTGGTGGTATAGTCAAGAACCCATAAAAGTGAGAGGAAATTTAGAAGTCGATAAAAAAAGGCATTTCACATATCATTATTACTTTGCATATGACATCATACTCAACTTCTCTGCTAAGTTCTTCGAAGAGCCTCATCCAGACCCTGAGTACAACCATTCCAGGGAAATGCTACCGCCCTGCTGAGACCAGGCCCAAACTCTCCCTCTCCAACACAGACCCCTGCTGACTTGTTTGACAACATTTATGCATGAAACTGATCAACCTTACTTCTGCCGAATTTTTCCTTCTCTGCAGTAAGCAGAAAACTTTTGTAGTTTCTTTATGGCTCTTAATAATAGCTAAAGCCTATCTTATGCTCTGGGCCCAGCATTGCCCTAACTTTAACCCCAAGTAATGGTTTCTTTAGCTTACTCAGAGCCTGAAACTGACTCATTTATAAAGAGGCTTCTGGCACTATTGGAGTTTTCCAGTAAGCAAGAGTTAAAGGCCCAGTAATAATGTTACCGCTCCCCTTACAAGTACGAAACTGTTGAGCTTCATAGAGTTCAAAGTTGTTTGACAGAACTTGAAAAATGGCTTATCATTTTCCATCATGTACTCAAAGGTAAGGTTCGGCAGGGACGGATGGCTTGTGTACCTATCACACGATCTTTCCTTGCAGGAAAGATCAACCACTTCACTGGAAGCCAGTGACTAAGAAAATAAAAGAAACAGAAAAAAAATAAAGGAAATAATTATGAAGTCCAAAAGAAAAACAAATCTTGTTGCCTCAAATAAGCATCTTTAAAAATTATTAAGTTCTATTGTCCCAATGATGAAATTCTTATGTCTTTGTTGATCTAAACTTAAATTTGACACAATGGGTAAATTTCAGCCTGAGGCTTTGATGCCATCATCAGAGCCTCTGTCAGTGAGTGCTTTAACCTAATTACATTTGATGCAGCAAATCAACAAAACCACTGCTGGTTATGACCTCTGCCAAGAGCACTAGCGAGCTAGACAAATGGAGCTTAAGATGCTATTAGTTGTTCTGTTGCAAAGTTCCAGATACAAGCCGACAGGAGGCTGTTGCAGGGCCTGGGCATGCATCCTCCAGATGGCATTCTGCATTGGCTTGCGGCAAAGCTCACAGGGATACTGGCACATCTTCTCTGTCAAAATGAAAGTTTTCCAATTACAAGGAGATAATGTGAGGAGATGCAAACTTAATCTCTTGAACAAAAGGTTGCAAGCTGTGTAACAGCCATTTCAGGGGAGAGATTTCAGGATCATTCAATTGATTTAAACATTATAGATCACAAAATGGGCTATCTTTCCTAATAAAACCAAGCAATCGGCTGTAGTTGATTTTATTTCCTAGCACAATGTTGTAACAGTTTCATCATCTAAGGGAGGCTTCTTTTAAATTAGTGCTCTTCC
Organism: Phoca vitulina; assembly: GCF_004348235.1. Lineage (NCBI taxonomy): Eukaryota > Metazoa > Chordata > Mammalia > Carnivora > Phocidae > Phoca > Phoca vitulina. The sequence continues at coordinate 51,619,002 of NW_022589704.1, forward strand.
ACTGAATTGAACCCTGTGATGATTACTTTTTTTTTTTTTCCTAATGTGTTAACAGGTATGAAGAAGCCATTTTTCCTTTTAGTTAAACACCAAATGCCTTACATGAAGGCTTCCGGTGTGATGTCCTAACAGACCACTATTGGATACCAGATCATAGTACTTCATTAGGAAGACCACACATGTTAAATGGTAAGACAGTGTTACTATCATCAAAACCTGTGAGATATTTAGCTAAAATGTTTGCTTCTTCATGTGCTAACCCAGCAAGCACTAGTAAAAATGATATGTAGAACTCTCCATAGCTATGGAAATGAGGTGATGGACCTCGATGCTCATCCAAAAATAACCAACCCAACAAAGCAAGTCAATAGGAACTTTGTTATAAGGTTACTTTTCGGGAAGATGTGGATTTGCCACTTGACAAGACATGCTGTGACAGAGGAGAGCCGTTGTATATATACTTCTACGAATCCGACAGGGACCCAAATAGGATGAGCGCGTACACGTGCTGGCTTCCAGCAGAATGTGCCCAGGTAGCTGCAACCACATTCCTGTACTGAATACGTTACACGGAATTTCAGCAGAAGGTCAAAGCAAATGATCAGACGTTTCCAATGTAAGCAGAGATCCTTCAATATTTATGCTGGATTCCTTTGTGTGTGTGTGTGTGTGTGTGTGTGTGTGTGTGTGTGATTTAAGGGAAATTAACCAATCCAAAATTTCTAAGCGGAGATTCAGAGTATTAAAAGGGACAAGGTAGACTTCCAAAAATTAATTAAGCTAACCCACAGAAGATAACTTTTACGTCAAATTCCAAAATCATTTTAAATACATGTTTGACTCATTTAGATGAAGATCAATGTTGCGAGGTTGAATAAAACACCAGATTGCAGTCGATAGGGTAAAACCATAGTAAGCAGATGCCTTTTGTCGTTTCCATAGGAAGTAGCTAGGAAACTGTCATTTCTTTACTGAAAATTCAGTCAGCTAAATAAAGCAGGATTATAAATTCTAAGTAGTCTCCACTGTAACATTGTAAGATGTGTAAATCAGTCAGAAATATAAGCAAGCCCTTCAAATCACTCAGAAAACTTAACGGATTCCTATTGAAGAGTTAACATTTTCAAGCAACGAGCATTTTTAAAAAGTCTCAACATCAACATAAAGTGGTCTAGAACAGCTGTTGTAAAGCCCAACATCAATTTTATGTCGGCTCAACTGCTAAACAGCAATCACAATGACATCCCCTAGGAGGCATTTAAGGACCCAAGTGTATAGCAATTTAAAAACTGAGCAGGAAATCAAAACTAATTCCACGTCTGTTTACGAAAATACTCCTCCCTATGTTCTTGTACCACCACCTAGTGGTTACATAGCTCTCAATCAGCCCATTAATAAAAACCAAACAGTAGCTGTTGGGATATTTTAAAATGAAAAGGAGAAATAAAGGAAGAAGACAGGGAAGGAAGGAAGGAAGGAATGAGCAAAGAAGAAAGGAAGAAAGGGAGGAGAAAAAGAAAAACAGATGAGAAAATATAAAAAGAAAAAAGGAAAGAAGAAAAGAAGGAAAAACAAGTACACATAAAATTTCCAGGTCTTATGATCTACTTCCTCATAAAATTCATAGGATGTTATCAAATAAAATTAAAACATTATTTAAAACCATTTTTGCTTTTTGTATTTATCAAGTACATGAAAATTCTATGGTTGATTTAACAACTGCCTGTTTAAAAAAAGGTGGGTGAATTTCTAGAGAACTGTCCCACATTATAGAACCTACAGATATGCTGGCCTAAGAGTCTATAATTATTTGTAATAGCTTTACTGTTGGTCAATAGAATTGCTTACATAAATTATGGCACACACATAAAGAATAAAATAGATCTTTATCTTATCATGGAAGGACAGATAAGAAGCCAGAAAAATTACATCCACAGAGGGGAACTGGATGAATTGGAAGCCAAGGTGGGAAGGAGATGTTTTGTAGTTTAAACCGTGTGGATATATACCCCATCCAAAACTAAATAAATTTTAAACCTAAAAAATAGTATATGATTAAAAGAAACTATTACATGTGGCTTTTTTTAAATCAGTAAAACCACCTGTGAAATTCTTCATTTGAAGAAATATTTGTCACATTGAGTGTAAATGTAAATTTAACTTACCTGTGACAAAAACTGGTTTCTATTTTTTTCTATAAAAGGAAAGACTACTATAGTTCAGAGGGGAGAAATTATTTGTAAAGGGCATAAACTTAAAGAAATAAAATACTAAAACCATTTCGCTCACAGTTTGACAAGCTCTGCAAACCTGAGTTGAGGCATACTCTTGCCAGGAGAGTCAGGATGTTTGGGGCCCTCCATGCCCTGGGCTGAACTGCATGGGTGGTTAGGATAATACGCTGGAGAAGCCCTAGTTGCTCATCAGATGTCTCAAGGTAGAAAAGTAGAGAACAATTAGGAAGTGAAAAGAAGTAGGGAAGGTGTATAAAATCTTTAAGAGAGGAGAAATGAGACCAGGCCCATTTGTACTCAGCTCAACCTCCCCAAAGAACTGTGCTCTTTGAGGTCAGCCATTATCTTCCCAACGGGACTCTGCCCATAGCCACAGAGAGAGGTAGATATAACGGCAGAAGAATAAGGTCCATGGTAAGTTGTTGTGTTAAAACGTTCATTTGTTAAATATACACATGAGTTAGCAGTGCTTTCGTTTTTGTTATCCTGGGAGCCCCACAAAATAAAAATCTCGAAGAAGTCCTGGAGAAGATCCCAAGTACTCAGGGAAAGCTGGAAAATAGGTTTCGAAAGGGAAAAAAACCACAGGTTTCGGGTAAGACCGGGAGAAACTGAGGTCACAGGACAGGAGAAGGGCAGATGTGGAAGATCACCAAAGGAAAGAAGCCCAGTGCAGGTGAGACACGGACTAGGACAGGCTGCTTCTGCCCACAACCCTCTGAAAAGTGGAATGCAATGGAATGCCCGACTTTTCTTTCATGACCCATAAAACCTTTCTACTGTTGATACGCTTCTTTTGTTGATATTCATAGTATTCACTAGATTTCAAAGGTCACGATCAGCTTAATTTTATGTGTCAACTGGATGGGGCCATGGGGTACCCAGATACTTGGTTCAATATTATTCTGTGTAGGCCTGTGAGGGTGTTTCTAGATAAGATTAATGAGTAACGCATATTACCCTCTCATCCAATCAATTGAAGGCCTGATAGAATAAAAGGCTGAGTAAGAAAGAATTTTCTCTGCCTGTCCTTGAGCTGGGACATTCAGCCTTCTGCCTTCGGACCCAAATTCAGACTGGAAGTTACTGGGAGAAACTTAACATATCTGACCCCACATTGCTTCTATTTCCCTTGCTGCTGTGACCTATAGTTTAAAAAACTTTTTAGCCTTGCATGTAGGCACAGTACAGATGAGATGTGCAAAAAACACTCTTTACCCAAAACCTACCTTGCCCAAGGAGAAAAGGAAGTATGTACAGAAATGACTATGCTACGCTAAGATTTACAGGAACAACATGACCAGATTCCCATATGCAAAGGTCACCAAGGATAAAGTTGCACAACCTTCCTCAGATGTCTACAGACGTCTGTCACCTTATGACTCCAACCCCCTCCCTCTTTCCCCTTTTGCGGACATAAAACAGCTTGGATTTCCTGCAGAGGGCAGGTGGTTCTTTGGGACAACAGTCAGCCATCCTCTCAGTTTGCTAGCTTTCCAAATAAAGTTGGGGTTTTTTTTTTTTTTTTTTGCTTTTTTTTTGCCTCTCGGCTCATTGGCCTGTCGTGCAGTGAGCAGAACAAGTCTGGGGTCAGTTACAGTTATACCATCGGCTCTCCTGGGTCGCAGCCTTGCAGTTTCAGACTGTAACTACACCTGGCCCTGGCCTTCTCAGCCTCCGTAATCAAGTGAATCAATTCCTTTTAATAAACAAACACCTATGTACCTACATACCTACCTACCTACCTACACACACACACACACACACACACACACACACACACACACGTCCTATTTCTGTTTCTCTGGAGAACTCTAATACGGTACTTTTGCAGGTGTTAAATTCTATAAAAAGTTCTGAAATAAGTAAATATGTAAAATACTTAGACCTTAACCTACAAGTAAATAGTTTCTGGAACTCGGCATGAAATCGGTACTATATCCCGTTGAGGGTAAAAGATATCCTGAATGAATGCATGCTGTAAACCTAACATTTGAAATATTGAAAAATATTATTGAATATTTTAGAATATTCAATAATCAGAAGAGACAGGTTCTGTTTGGGCAAAGGTATGGGGAAGAAGATGTGTCCAAGGAGCAATACAACAAAGTGAGACATTCTCACCAGGCTAGTCCAGCCTCATAGCTTTTGGACAGAAATGCAAAAAAAAAAAAAAACAAAAAAACGCATCACTGCTCACTACTACAGGCGCTGACACTTGAAAACAACATAACAAATGTAGTTCTCCATTAAATTTACATACTCTTTTCAACATGGTTTTTTAATTTTTAAAAATTAGGTTTTTGAGATTATTGTACATTAAAGCACAGTTATATGAAAGAATACAGAAGATTCTGTGCACCCTTTACCCAGTTTCCCCTAATAGCAACATATTGCAAAACTGTAGCACAAAATCACAACCAAGATATTGACATACAGTCAAGATACAGAACATTTTCAGCACCAAAAACACCACTCATGCTACCCTTTCATAGCCACGCCCAGGGCTCTCCAACTCTCACTGCCTTCTTAACCCCTGGAAACCACCAATTTGTTCTCCATTTCTATAATTTTATCATTTCAAGAATGTTATATAAATGGAATCATGCACTATGCAACTTTGGGGGATTGGTTCTTTTTACCTGGCACAATTCTCTGCAGATTCATCCAAGTTGTTGTCCATACTAATAGTCCATTCCTTTTAACTGCCAAGTAATATCCCATCATATGGATGGACCATGGCTTGTTTAAAATGTCCACGGTCTTGGGCGCCTGGGTGGCTCAGTTGGTTAAGCGACTGCCTTCGGCTCAGGAGTCCCAGGATTGAGTCCCACATCAGGCTCCCAGCTCAGTGGGGAGTCTGCTTCTCCCTCTGATCCTCTTCTCTCTCATGTTCTTTCTTTCTCAAGTAAATAAATAAAATCTTTAAAAAAAAAATTAAAATGTCCACGGTCTCATTTGTTAATATATAGAAATCTATTTATTTTTGTATGTCTGTCTTATATCTTGTGACTTTACTAAACTTATTAGTTCTAGAGGTTTTCTGTAGATTCCTTGGGATTTTCTACATGAATAACCATGCCATCTGCTAGTATGGACAGCTTTATTCCTTTCCAACTTGCGTTCCCTTTTTTAAATTTCCTTTTCTTGCCTTAATGCACAGGCTGGAAGTAGTTTGAATAAGGATGGTGAGTGTGGACATCCTTGCTTTGCTCTTGAAGGGAAAGCATTCTATCTTTCACCATTAAGAATGATGTTAAGTGTAGATATTTTATGGGTTATCTTTATTAAGCTAAGGAAGTTCTCCTCTATTTCTATTTTTCTGAGATTTTTAATCATGAATGGTTGTTACATTTTGTCCAGTGCTTTTTCTGCATCAATTGATATGATGTGATTTTTTTCTTCTTTAGTCTATCAATATAGTGGACTATATTGATTGATTTTCATATATTGAAGCAGGTTTGCATACCTGGAATGAAATCCATTTGGTCATGAATCCTTTTTAGATATTTCTCAAGTTCATTTAATATTTATTGTTAAGCATTTTGTGTCTATATTCATGAGGGATAGTCATCTGTATTTTTGTTGTTGTTGTTGTTGCTATTGTTCTGTCACTGGTTTTAGTATCAGGTTATTACTAGCTTTGTATAAATAAATTGGAATTATTCCCTCGTCTCCTCTTTTCTGGAAGACATCGTATAGAATTGGCATGAATTTCCCTGCTCAGCAGAGAGCCTGCTTCTCCCTCTCCCTCTGCCTGCCACTCTGCCTACTTGTGCTCTCTCTGGGTCAAATAAATAAATAAAATCTTAAAAAAAAAAAAAAAAGAATTGGCACGAATTTTTTCTTTAAACATTTGGTAGAATTTTCTTGTAAAGGTATCTGGGCCTGGAGATTTCTTTTTTGGGAGTATTTTAATTATGAATTAAATTTTCTTAACAGTTATAGGGCTACTCAAGTTATCTATTTCTCATTGGGTGAGTTGTAGTTTGTTTTTTTTTTGAAAAATGTGTCTGTTTCATCTAACCTGGAAAATTTATGTCTGTAGTGTGACTGATAGTGTTCTCTTACTGTACTTTTGAGATCTGTAGGGTGTGTAGTGATATCTCTCATTCCATTCCACCTGATATTGATCATTTGTGTCTTTTCTCTATTTTTTTTGGTCGGTCTTCCTAGAGGTTTGTAAATGTTATTGAACTTTCCAAGGAACCAGCTATTTTATTTGCATTGATTTTCTCTTTTCAATACTATTGATTTCTGCTCTTATCTTTATTATTTCCTTTCTTCTTGCTTTGGGTTTATTTTGCTTTTCTTTAGTTTCTTGAGGTGGGAGCTTATATCCCTGATTTAATACTTTTCCTCTTTTCTAGTATATTCTAATGTAAATATTTAATGCTATAAACTTTCCTTTCAGCACCGCTTCAGCTGTGTCCCAGAAGTTCTGATATGTTACATGTTTATTTTCATGTGGTTTAATGAATTTTTTTAAATTTCTCTTAAGACTTCCTCTTTGATGCACAGATTATTTATAGGCATACTGTTTAGTTTCTGAGTATTTGGAAATGTTCCTATCTCTCTTATGTTCACTTCTATTTTGATACTATTGTGGTCAGAGAACACATGCTACATGACTTCAATTCTTCAAAAGTTGATTTTGTTTTATGGCTCAGGATTTGGTTCATCTTGGTTTTTGCTCTATGGGTAATTAAAAATATGTATTGTATTATTATTGCTAAATAGGGTGTTCTATAAATATCAATTAGACATTATTGGTTGATGGTATTGTTGAGTTTTTCTTATATCCTCGCTGATCTTTCTAGCTCTAATAATTTGTAAGAAAGGGGGATTGAAGTCTCCAACTATAATTGTAGATTTTTCTCTTTTTCCTTTCAGTTCTATCAGCTTTTACTTCACACGTTTTCCATTTCCACTGTCTAGTGCATACATATTTAGGATTACTAGGTCTTCTGGGTAGTCTGACACTTATATCATCATAGAATGTCCCTCTCTATATCTTATAATGTTCTTTGCTGTGAAGTCTATCCAATGTTAATATAGCCACTCCTATTTTCCTTTGATTAACGTTAGCATAATGTAGACTTTTTTTCCATCCTTTCACTTTCAACCTGCCCATATAATTACCTTTTAAGTAAACTTCTTATAAGCTAAATAGTTGGGTCATGTGTTTTTGTTTTTGTTTTGTTTTGTTTGAGAGTGTGCGTGTGAGGGGTGGGGGGGGGGGAGGAGAAAAAGAATCTTAAGTGTGGAGACCAACATTGAGCTCCATCCCACAACCCTGAGATCATGACCTGAGCTGAAATCAAGAGTCAGTAGCTTAACCAACTGAGCCACCCAGGTGTCCCTTGGGTCATTTTTTTAATCTACTCTGCCAATCTTTGTCTTTTAATTGGTGTGGAGCTTTTATTTAGTGTATTTATTGATATGACAAGGTATAAGTCTGTCATTTAACTTTTTTTCTGTTTTTAATTTCTTACTTTTCCTTTTCTTGCCTTCCTATGAGTTACTTGAACATTTTTCAGAATCTTATTTTGATTCATCTATTGTGTCTCTCTTTGCACATCATTTTAGTGATTATCTTAAGTGTACATCAGCTACACATAACATCACAGTTTACCAGTGGCAACCTCTTACCAGTTCAAGTGAAATATAGAAAACTAACCTCCTTATAACATCACTTTCTCTTCCTCTGTTTATACTTGCCTTAAATATTTTCTCTGCATACACTTAAAACCACACCAAACGGTGTTATAATTTTTGCATTAGCCATCAAACATAAGTTAGAAAACATAAGAGGAAAACTAAATTCTAGTTACCTATTTTTTTTTTTTTTTTTTTTGCCTATGGGAAGGCCTCAGAACTGGAACCTTCTGGTACCTCTGAAGGCAGAAGCTTGGGCATGGAGCATGGAAAGTTAGGTTTGTCCAATTGGCACTTAGATACCTAGACTCCCACCCACACCCTGTACAACCCTCCACTATGCTCACACTATAAGTGCTTCCAGGACAACACACAGCTAAAGAAAGGGTGAGAGATCTATGGAAAATAGGGATATTAAAGAAAGTGTCTGCATAACAACAGTAGTAATAGTCTATTCCTCACCATCACCACACTCCACTCTGTACTCAGATGCTGGCAAGCAAGATTATACTCCTAACTGAAAAGTGGAAGATTCCTTTGGTTAATAAACTAAACCCAAAAGAAAAAAATCCTACATATACTGGCCCTTTCGCCCGTTTTTACCGCTGAAAATCCTTATCATCCTCTAGTGAAACCCACACGGTCAAGAAGAACAACCATGCATGTAAAACTTCCAATCAGCTTTTTAGTCACTGACTCTTAAATATGAACAGTCAAGAATCACGTGGCATTTAAGGGAAGCTTCTGATGTGAAAGACAGAAGCCAAAGCAAATAAGCAGGAACAGTAGAGTTTCGAAGAATCAGGACAATGGAGTAAGCATTGCAGTAAGAAGAACACAAGGAGAGAGAGAAGAGAGTGCATTCATGAAGATGATACCAGAAAAAGGAACATACAGAGAAAGAGCTCTTAAAAACTAAAAAATATAACAGATATAAAAGATTCAACAACAGGTCGGGAGGTAATGTGGAAGATGTCGCTTAGAAAATAAAAATGGCTTTTCCATCTGAGCTGCCAACATGCCATCCTGACTGAGGAAGACCTGGAAACTTTGGGGCCACGTGAGCCATGGCCTCATCGGCACACACGGGAAGCACCCAGGAGGCCCAGGTAATGCTGGTGGCAGGCATCACCACAGGGTCAACTTCGACAAATATCACCCAGGTTACTTTGGAAAAGTCAGTATGAGTCATGACCACTGAAAGAGGAACCAGAGCTTCTGCCCACCTGTCAACCATGGTAAATTATGGACCTCAGTCAGTGAGCAGACACAGGTAAATGCTGCCAAAAACAAGACTGGGCTGCTCCTATCACTGATGTGGTGTGATCTGGCTACTGCAGAGTTTTAGGGAAGGGATGGCTCCCCAGACAGCCTGTCCTCGTGAAGGCTACATTCTTCAGTAAAAGAGCTGAGAAGATTAGGGGGATGGGGGGGATGGGGGGGGTGCTGTGTCCTGGTAGCTTGAAGCCCTGAGGAGGGAGGTTCATTAAATGGTAACAACTATGTTTCTAAAAAAAGAAAACAAAACAAAAACACCTCAGAAAAACCCTGAAATTAACAGAGAATAAGAAAACAACAGAATCAACTGAGGAGTTCCCATATCCATTAATAAGAGTTCCAGAAAACTAATTCAGATAAAATGAATAGGGAAGAAATTAGTAAATAATAAATAGTATATGATTCAGACTGGAATGGAAGACAGTGTCCAGGAGTGTGGATTTTGAAGTGAAAATGGAAACTGATCCATTAGCTACGTGCTAAATTCTAGAAAGAGTTTTAGAGATCTACCGAACAGTTTGAAAATGAGTTAACAGTAAGAACATAGAAAAGTAAACCATATAAAATTAGGGAATTCTCAGGGGAGAAAAGTTGTATAAGAAAGGAAATATAATCATACAATACTACATTGCTTTGCTGTGGAAGACTTCTAAGCTGCCATAATAATGTTAACACTGAATAGATACTTAAGCCAAATGGGACATGGTCTGGGGAGAATGGAATGAGGGAAACCCGGAGAGGGCCTCGGGGAGGGGCGGCAGTAACTCCACGTTCTATGATAGAACATCCTACCAGGAGATAATGTCTCACACTGGAAAGCCAAGAAATCGCAGTATAAATGTGCTATTGGAAACAGAGTTTAAAACCAGAATGAAAGAGTTAAAAATGAATGTCTGTGGGAACTGGGAATCAGGAGGTGGGGAGGGGCAGAACAGAGGCCTGGGAAATTCCCTGTTAGCTTCCTAGTATTATTTTACGTTAACAGTATGTATGCGTTATTTTAACTAAAAACTAATTTGAAAATATAAGTAACGGTAATCCTAATGCATTCTGAACAAAATTTGAGCCATACAGAATGCTACTATGAAAAAGTTAGCCTCTCCTTCCTCATCGCCCGGGGTGACAAATCATCTCTAGCTGCAAAGAATCTGTGTGTATACTTCAGGATGTTTTTTTTGTTTTTGTTTTTTTTGTTTTTTTCCTGCACACACAAATGTACACCTAAATAAAAGCAGCAGCTCAGGGGTAAGTGGTTGTCTCGGGGGTAATTTTATGTGTCAACTTGGTTATGTCATAGTACCCAGATATTTGGTTCAACACTATTCTAGATGCTTCTGTGAAGGAATTTGTTGGATGGGCTGAATATTTAAATCGGTAGACTTTTAGTCAAGCAAATAAACCCCCACAATGTGGGTTGGCCTCATTCAATCAGTTGAAGATCTTAAGAGAAAACAGACTGAGATCCCCAGAAAAGGCACTTCCTCCATGGGCCTCCAGCCTGCCTGCCTCCTTTGCAGATTTTGCCTTTGTCAGGCTCCCTAACATCATGTGAGCTGATTCCTTAAAATAAACCTTTCTCCTTTTTGATCTATCTGTGTGTTTCCCTACATCCTATTGGTTCTGTTTCTCTGGAGGACCTAATACCATAGTGTTTTAAGGATATACTGAGAATGGATGTGAAAGCTGAGAGGAATGAGTCTGAACTGAGTAATAGAAGATATGCTCTAAAAAAGTCTTAGAAAATGGAAAAGCAAAGATAAATTGGTTAGGTGCTTTGTGTGATTTCAGTACAGAGAAATGCATAAAAAGGATCATTAATATGAGGCATGTTCGTTCAAGGATTTAAATTTTAATAGTAATTTCAGAGATGACATGCTAGTGGTTATGCTCACATTCACACAGCTGCAATTCTTCTTTCACTCAAGCCAAAGACCGAGGAAAAACTGGAAGAGAAGTTGAAATAGTAGAAAGTCATTAGGAATCAAATGAACTTACTTTCAAATCCCTGGAGACAGAGTAGGTTTCAAATCCTTATTTTGTCTTGAGTTTGCTGCACTGTCTTAGAACCATTTTTCCATTTGGGTTCCATCTTGTGTTCTCACATATATACAAATGGGGATAATTATACCTCTGTCGCATGATTATAGAGATGATTAAATAAGAGGATGCATGTGAATATAAAACCCACATCATGTTGGGCAAGAAGTCATTAACAAGTAATGAATATTAGTTGCTTCCAGGGAGCCCTTTAAAGAACACCAAGTCTTAAGTGACTCTTCCTGGCAGGGGAGAGTTTCATAGCTCTCTTCTCAGCGCCAGAGAGAGAAAGGAGAGAGGAAAGGGGAAGAGGAGAGAGGGAAAGAAGGAAGGAGGGAGACAGAGATAGAGAGGACCCTGATAACCCAAAATAAAATGACCGCCATCTAGAAAAAGAAAGTAGGAAGAGTGGCCAAGTTAGTGGAGGCAGAGAGCTTGAGGTACAGGAGCAGGTGAGGAGGAACAGGAGAAAATATGTTTTGTTCTATTCCTCGTTTGGCATTGTAGGTAGAATGAGGTTAATCTTTTCGTAGGACTTTAATATCTGGCATCAGAATTTCTCCTTGGGAGAAATTGTCTTTTTTCAGGAAAAGGTCGTGCTTGTGTGTTCCTTCCCACCTTGGCGCAGAGCACGGTGTGAGCAGGGAACACGACGTGAGGATGGGGAAGCTGCTCTGTGTAGGGTGACGGGAGAGATTTCTCGGGTTTTTTCCCCTTTGGGTGGAATGAGTAAAGGTCAGAGTGAAGGAGGAAGGGGAAGCCAGCAAGATGGGAAAAACCTGGGAGGAGGTAAGAGGAAGCAGCGAAGCCCTCGGGTGGTACAGTGGCCAGAGAGGGAATGCCTGATAGGACTGTGCAACTTTAGGGGATTTGCTCTGCTGTTGTAGACAGCAAGATGGAGTCACTCATGTCAGGCAGCAGCGCAAGCTGCCAAGGGCGTTGCAGCTAAGACCAGATATCTCCAAAACCAGCCCAGGCTGAAGGCGCCCAGAACTGATAACCCGCAGAACCACAAGAGGCCTGCACAGGCCCAAGACTGATTAAGCTCTTTTAAAGAGGGAGAACTTTTGCAGCACACTGTCAGAATTTCCAGACGTGGATCCTTTCACTTCTGACCACATCAGAAAGGCAACTGCTGCCGCAGGCTCTGCCCGAGTGATCTCTGCACAGAACAGATCCTCCACGGCTTGAACAGAAGGAGCAGTAAGTGCCGGGAGCTGTTCCAGACAGAAGGACAGAACCGAGGCCTCATTTCCACTGTGCACTCTGGACCCACCTCACATTTGGTTTGTTAACTTCCTGTCCCTTGTTCTATCTTGTTATGTGACTTTGTATTTGACCTTTGCTTTGTGTGATGGATAGGAAGCCAATTTAGATGTATAGGGAGGGGCGCCTGGCTGGCCCAGGCGGAAGAGCGTGACTCTTGATCTCGGGGGTGTGAGCTTGAGCCCGCAGTGGGTGTACATAATTACTTACTTACTTACTAAACACATAAATAAGCGTAGTGAAATGTCACTGAGTTTGAAATCCTGAACCTGCTTTACAATTATGTTACCCTTGCCTTGTGATTGAATAAAGTTGATACTGTAAAAAGACACAACCCACGTGTGCACCTTCACAGCAGGCTGGAGACAGCAGTACCGCAAGTCCCTATCTGCACCATGTCCCCACTCAACCTTTGTGTGAGGTACGTAAGCTCATGGATGTTGAGAGGGGCTCTCATCTGTACACTGGTACTTTAATTCTCAGGAGCATATATTTTGAAGACCCCGGGGCAGAAGGTATTGGATATGCCCCATAAGTCTCACAGAACCTACAAGTTTTCAAGAATTCACTTTTCCAGGGGCACCTGGGTGGCTCAGTAAGCTAAGCGTCCGACTCTTGATTTCAGCTCAGGTCATGATCTCAGTCAGGGTCATGAGATCAAGCCCTGCATCGGGCTCTGTGCTGGGTGTGGAGCCTGCTTAAGATTCCCTCACTCCCTCTCCCTCTGTCCTTCCCCCCACTCATGTGCTCTCTCTCTTTCTCTCTCTAAATAAATTAAAAAAAAAAAAAGAATTCACTTTTCCAGACTTATTTCTCACTCCTTCTCAATGCAACTGTTCTCCTACAACTACTTCTCAGTGCATCACCTACCAGATGCACTTTTTTTATTGTTAGAGGTATTACCACTGTCTCCTCCCATCTTCTGCTCCTCATTTAATTTTTATGCAAGTTTCAGCTCAATAACCCCTTCTTCCCTTCAGCCTTCTGGATACTCCAGCAGAGCCATTCTCCCCACCCCCACCTCACTTTACTGTCTTCAGTACTTCTGTGTGTGTCATGCATTTGATGATCAATCCTTATCTTTTCATATGCATATACCTTAAATAACCCATAACAGGGTAACCTATAATTGTTTAATGTTGTAGAGACAAATGCCAAGTTGTCCAAGTTTTTCAAATTTTCAGCTGTATGTTTTAAGCAGAAACTATTCATAAAATATAAAATCAGGTTCTCATTTCTTTGAGATTTTATACCAATTCCATGTCACAACGCTTTGGCTAATATTCCCACATTAACCATCATAATCACAAAGAACAAAATGTGTTATTTGGGGAAGGTAGGACTTGGGCTCCCCCGGTGAGTAGAGTGGATCTACTATGCATATTGATCAGATGCTCAGCGAAGGATCTCTTGAAAAGGACTCACTATTAGTACGAAGTACAGTTTTCTGGGCACAACATGTTTTTGGCTGAGGGTCTTCAATCAACATCTCACACCTTTAATAACATGGATAGGTGCATCAATCAAATTGTTTTATTGATCACTCTATAAATACAGAAATAATGGAATTCTGGAGCCACAAAGCTGTTCCCAGAAACAGTTTGCTTTGTTTATTCTTGGTCATTTTTGGTGCCTTATGACACTGTTCGAGAAATCAGAGTGATGGTGGCATGCTGTGCTCCCTAGGGACATATTTTTCTTCCACTTTCATTGACTGAGCATCGTACTGGGGTAGCACTGCACAGTACTGTAATAGTGCATTAGTTGGGGGAAAATATTCTTGGCTAACTCCAACAAAAAGCACTGCAGATTACAGCTACAGAAATTAAAGAACAATGCCATGAAAATTCAACACAATATGATATACCCATCTCACTAAAGAACATAACCTTTTAACCAGCAAGAGGCATCTTTTTTTTTTTTTAAGATTTTATTTATTTATTGGAGAAAGAGAATGAGAAAAGGGGGCACAGCAGGGTGGAGAGGCAGGGGGAGAGAGAGAGAAGCAGGCGCCCCGCTGAGCAGGGACCCAGACCTGGGGCTTGATCCCAGGCAGATGCTTAGCTGACTGAGCCACCCAGGCGCCCCAAGGCATCTTTTTACACACTGTTGCTATGCCATAGGTATCTTGACTGCAGCAATGATCATAAGCAAATAAAAATGAGGACTTTTTGTGTTCTTATCTATCTCAGAATGTCTATAAGAAAATGAATGAGGGGCGCCTGGGTGGCTCAGTCGTTTGAGTGTCTGCCTTTGGCTCAGGTCATGATCTCAGGGTCCTGGGATGGGGTCCCAAGTCGGGCTCCCTGCTCAGTGGGGGAGTCTGCTTCTCCCTCTCCCTCTGCCTCATCCCCCACCCTTGTGCGCTCTCTCTCTCAAATAAATAAATAAAATCTTTTTTTTTTTTAAAGATTTTATTTATTCATTTATTTGAGAGAGTGAGAGAGAGAGAGAGCACATGAGAGGGGGGAAGGTCAGAAGGAGAAGCAGACTCCCTGCCGAGCAGGGAGCCCGATGCGGGACTCGATCCCGGGACTCCAGGATCATGACCTGAGCCGAAGGCAGTCGCTTAACCAACTGAGCCACCCAGGTGCCCTAAATAAATAAAATCTTAAAAGAAAAGAAAATGAATGATAGATGGTCGTGGAAAAACATCTCTCAAGGCATGTTCTTGCTTTTACCCTAGGAGGAATGCCCCCACTGTCAATGACACTATATTCCAACAATGACCTATCTACAGACTCCTCGACCAGTGGTTTTAAGCTTTAGTGTACATGAAAATCATATTGGATATTATTAAAATGCAGATTCTTGGACCACTTGGCAGTAATTTCTGTTAGAGTACATTTGGAGTGGGGCCTAAGCACCCATAGAATCAGCTATCAGGACAGATGAATTGTGGGACCACACCTTAAGAAACACGGCTTTGGATCTTGGATAACATAGGTCCTATGCTCTCTGTAATGACAAATGGAAATAAGGTTGCTGGGTTTCCCCCCTCCAGCCCATTATCATTCTGGACCTGAGCCAATCTGGACTCTGAGGCAGTTCATCATGTCGGAGACAGCATGTTGCACAAGGTAAGGAAGGACATCAGTGCTGTATTTATAGTGATTCGATTGTGTGGGTAAGTTTCTCTTCAATTAAATAGTTAGCATTTGATGCATATTGAGAAAGTATGACTGGGTTCCTGGCATTTCGGTACATAGGATCATTTTTAGGTTTGGGGCTCAGTACTAGCAGCAAAAGAAGCATCCTTCCTAAGATAGGGTCGCCTATGTTCCTATTCATTATGGTGTAACAAAAGGCCACTGGCTTAGCATTTATAGGGCCGAGTTTGAACCCTGATTCTGCCACTTTAGCTTTGCCACCTTGAGCAAATTCTTCTCAATAAAATCTCTTGCCCTGCAGTTTTTTAAGGAATCAGAGAAATCTCATACGGAGATGACAAGGCACAGAAGTACTGAGCTCTCACCTTCTCTCACTCCCTTTCTTCGTAGCATTTCCTTTCTTGATTGACAGTATGACTATGTAGTAAGTCTTCCAAACTAGCACGTTCAGGGTCATTTTAAAAAATCCACCCCCTTCCACATGTTTCTTATCTAATTAGTCACCAACTCTCTCAGCTCTGCTCCTGAAAACCTCACCGACTGCCACCTGCTCTATCAGGCCTTTATACTTGATGCCTCCTTTATCTAGAATGTTCTTCCCCTTCTATTTCCTCTGTAGGAGAGGGGTGTCTCATGCTCTCAGAATGTCACAAAGCCTTTGATCATTCAGTGCTGCACAGGCTTCCCAAGGGTCACAAGGCAGCTGAGTGCCACACAGCGCTACAGTCAAAACTGTAACACCTGGGTGCCTGGGTGGCTCAGTCGGTTAAATGTCTGCCTTCGGCTCAGGTCATGATCCCAGGATCCTGGGATGGAGTCCTGCATGGGGCTCCTTGCTCAGCAGGGAGCCTGCTTCTCCCTCTCCCTCTGCCTGCCACTCCCCCTGCTTGTGCTCTAACAAATAAATAAAATCTTAAACAAACAAACAAACTGTGACACTCTATACATGGATTTCTCCCTATGATGGAGCTCCTTCCTCATCTGGACCCTTCTGGAGGGGTTATAGAGTGACCTTTTAACACAAGCTCTGGCGGAGTACCGAAGATGGTTGTCATCCTTAATGTCTGTCACCAGCACCTGCCTCTGTCCCCGAGGCTCCTAGGGCTGCCTGCAAAACAACACCTACTACCAGCTTACCCTGGGCTGCTCACCTCTTAGGAAGGGCATGAGCACTAATCTCCCCTTGCACAGATCTCTTAGGTCAGATAAAACAATGCCACTGTTTCGATTTGAGTAAAGGGCATTTCCCTTGAGTGTGTGTTAACAAAAGGAATTAAGATATAAAGATCACCTATGCTAATTAGAAATGGAGCGGTCCGGACAACAAGAAATCAAGAGACATTTCCAGAGAAAAACAATTTCTTTCCAATATCTGAATTATGTATTTAAGAATGAAAAGCATTTCAAATGATTTATCTTGAAGCATAGCTACTCTATCCACCCTACCTGGGTTTCTCCAAACAGTTTCTCAAAGCTAAACGCCAAGAATTATTGTTAGGAAACCAATAAATCCATAAATACTTGTTAAATAAGTGATGCTCAGAAATCGATATATAGATGATAGATCTAGGTATTAAAGAGTACAATTACACAAAATATAAAGTGATGATCGGGGGGAAAAAAAAAAACAAGAAGAATTTTGTTGCCTCGGTCTTGCTGCTGCCTGATTAAGAGCAGTTATACACCCAGCAGCGGCCAACAGGGAAAGCAAAGCAGCATGTGTGAGCCCCAGAGACCCGTCCATCATGTGTGGTCCAGAAGAGCAGTCCTCAACCGGGTTAAACACACTGAGGACTTAGTAATGATTGAGAGATTTATTCAAACACTTGGCAAATAAAAGACAGCTTCGTGAGGTTACTATAAGAACGCGTTCCGGGACTCGGGTCGAAGCACTGATGCTTCTGCAATATCATTATAAGGAGGCTTTTCTAGGACACAAGTTACCTACTGCTTTATTATTCTTCAGTAGCATTTTAAAAAATTCATTTATGGTTGGAAATGCTTATGCAAACTAAAGAAAGGAGCCCCCTGTAAGAGGGTGAAGTAGGTACAGTTAATCACGAGATTAGAGCTAGAGAAAGAGCAAGGCTAGTCAGAATGTCCGGGAAATAGGGTTCCTTTTCAAAGGAACAAAGATGCTCAGGAGCTGTTTGATATTTTGTACATCCAAAAACCATAATGGACATTGATGGAGCACCTACTACGTGCCAGGTGAATGCAGAGTTATGTTACACTCTTTACACTCCTTAGCTTATTCAATCCTTATGAAATAAGTACTACTGTTATATACATTTTACAGATGAAATACCTAAACCACAGAGAGGTTAAGTAATTTACACAAGGTTAAACAGCTAGCATGAGGTAGAGAGCCCATGTTGTTAACTGCCACACTGTATGGCCAGTCTTACTATGTAATACTGAAATTTCTTTTAACTAATCACATTTGTCTATTTCTCAAAGTAGAAAAATGAGACAAAATATTGTTAAAAGCTTTGAGGTAACTATCAACTCATTCTTTCTCCTGAGCATAAAACTAAGGATGTAATTAGTTCAGATAAGTGAATTATACTGTGAAAAAGATACCAGAGGAACAGAGAAAGGGAAGGTGCTGTCTTGATGAAAATGAGGGTGTAGAAGAGCCAACAATGTTTCTAAGGTCTAAAACAAAGTTGTTCTAAGAACAAAAAAGAAATTAAATCTGAGCAAATGGCCCAGGATAGTATGAATGTGAGACCTGGTTAACATCTTTTTATTTTAAACTCATAAAACTCTTAGGACACTTACTTTATATCTACAACCCCTTACCAAAGAGCAACAACACTAAATGTAGAAATAAATTTGATGCAAAACGTGTGCTTCTATTTCCTTAATGTCACATTTTAAGATATGAATGAGCGCCTCTGTAGTCAAAAATCCCCACCCCCTTTCCCACAGGAAACAATGCTAGGGAGTGAAAGACACGTGGCTGGCCGGGCAGAGGATTTGGGACATAGGTAGGGAGGACACAGCCTGGTTGATGAGCACACACCTCCCTGGAAGAGGAAGAGGAAAACGCTCAGGCTGGGTTGGGTTGAGAATGGTAAGAAACAACTCCTCAAACAGCTTCAGAAGCATCGGAAACAGTGTGCCTCATTAGCTAGCCCCTCTGATGATGGGTTTGGGGGTGGGGTTGGGGGGATTCAATTTTACCAGAAGGAGCAAAGCCAAAGCCTCAACTTCCTAGCACTGAAGTAGAAAATATACCCCTTCAATTATGTTTCATCCACAAGGATTTATTAAAGGCACAAAAATGTGACAGTCACCAGGTTAGGCATTGAATGGAGAAAAATGACAAGTCTGTTTCCAAGGAGCCTATTTATCATCTAGGATGAGACAAACGAGATTTTCAACAGTCCCCAGTTCCCCGGGGGCTGCTGAGTTCACCGGGAATGGAAATGGAAAAGTAGGGCTCCATGATATGCAGGAGACGGCTGGCTCTGCATGCCTTGAGAGCTCCCACCTTCGTGGAGGACGTAGCCTTTATGCGAAGGGCCAGCACCCGGGGCACAGGGGCGGGAGCTGGGGGGCAGCGGCCACAGCCACTGCCGGTGGGTCCTCGAGCTGGCACTGGGAAGTCAGAGATGGCCGAAGTAGCCACATTTTAACAGAAGGAAGTCTGTTGGGAGACTTCCCAAGCAAGCACCTCTCTTTTTTTAACTAGAGAGAACTTGGAGGGACCAAGGAACAAAATAACCATTAACACACATTTTGACTGGCCCCCAATGCCGAGCACCTCGGGAAATAATATCTGTTACGTGGGAGTGGAGAGGCATCTGGAAGAGCTAATAACTGGTAAGTATTTCTCAAGCTACTATCACCATGCTAGGCCCCAGGCCTGCAGTGAGGAGTCAGAAGGCACGGTCCTCGTGCTCATGTGCTTCAGATGCTCGGGTGGCAAAGATCTATAGCCAAATAGATATACATGAGAAAATATCCTAATTACGGACTGAAGTGATTTCTACTAAGGAAAGAGCCTGGTTATAGGAGAGAATAAAACAAAGAAAATTGGCCTAAGTGGGTTGGTGTGGTGGAGAGGGTTTCCCATGTGAAAATCTTTTATAGGAATAGAACAGTATGTAAGTAACTGAACGATTAGCACTGAAAGTTATTTAAGAAATTCATCCACTATAGTCGATGACCTATAGGTTTCTGTAAGCAAGGAAGGAAAAGAAATGTGATTTGGATTTGTTCTGATTAGCACTGCTCAGTAGGCCAGCCTCTTGTTAACAAGTAATATTTGATGAATCTTATTATTATAGTTTCATACATAGTTGTTAGGAAACCAGGGTTTCTTAGCTATTTCCTATTGTAATACCCAGCTGTGGCATGGGACACTTTATTATTTATCAGCTGTCTCACAAATTGCCAAGGAGGAAAGCTAATGTTCTTAAATTCATGCCCACTGAGAGAGATTTCACAAATCGCAGCATACTGTAGTTCAAAGAGAATGGCAATGTACTAATGAAAGGAGTAAATTTCCCTTAACACATTTTAAAATGTATTTTTGAACATTATATTACCATATTTAATCTTTGAAACAATTAAATTTTGAAAACCCTTAAGCTGAGGCAATTATTATCAAATACTGCTATGTAAAGTTTAAGGAACTGTAACCGTATTTCTCATAATGATGGTGATGGCACATTCAAAGACACTGAAGAAAAGAGCTGATTAAAATGGAAAGGGGATGGCTAGTTGGAAAATAAAAATTTGAATAACAGTTTTGTGTTTTAAGCAGTTGCAGTAATGATTAAGACTGAAATTCCTTTCCAGGTAACTTATTTTAAGTTATAATACTTTTATATTTAGCCTCATCTTTATCCTTTAACTTAAGAATAGAATAAGCATTGTTCTAAGGAGATAGGAACTTTCAGCAGTTTCTCCCAATTGCCTACGGATGTTTTTTTTTTTTTTATCAATACTTTGAAAACGTTGGATTTTTTTTTTTTAAGATTTAATTTATTTGACAGAGAGAGAGAGCACAAGCAGGGGGAGCGGCAGGCAGAGGGAGAGGGAGAAGTAGGCTTCCCGCTGAGCAGGGAGCCTGATGTGGGGCTCGATCCCAGGACCCTGGGATCATGACCTGAGCCAAAGGCAGACGCTTAACCGACTGAACCACCCAGGCACCCCAAAACGTTGAATTCTTAAAATATTTCTATCAAAGTTTTGAAGAGACTTTGCCAAGGAAAGCCTGAAATACTTAAAACAGTATCATTCCTCACTCCCGCTGAATATCCTTAAGCAAGTTGTGGATTTTAAGCAATTCGACCCACCATGGCCAGGTAACTGTGACATACATAATTTTGAGGTCCTGTGCCTACCGAAATTCTATTTTTTATCCTCTTGTAACTTAGTATGCAAGGCATTAATACAAAACCGTGATCTTACCGTGTATGATTAAGCTTACAAACACACAAAAAAACAAAAAAAAACCATCATGAGAGTTTGAACGAGATCTCCTACCTGGTATTTTTTGGCAAAAATAAGAATGCTGGGCTCACCTCGGCAGCACGTCAGGAAGCGCCCACAACTCGGAGGGTCAGCACATGGTGGGGTTATCAGGTGCTCCGCCAGAGTCGCAGATACGGCTTGTGAGCGCGCTGCCTCAAGCACGGCTACTCCAACTCTGTTCTGTGCCGCGGAAGTTAGAGAGGCTGATTCGTGGTCCTCACTCAGAGTCTCTGTGGGAGGGCCCAGCAACCTCCCCACGTGATTCTTGGTCTCGCTCAAGTGCGAGAACTTCTGGTCTAATGGACCGCTGCGAGCCGAGTTACAGGACTCGCTATAGACAAACGGGTGAAGGAGTTTAAGTTCCTCCACCCCGGCAGCATGGACATCATCTGGGAGCGTGTTAGAAATGCAGAATCTCCTGCCCCCGCCCTACAGAATCTGTGTTTTAGTTGACAATCCATCTCCTCCATTCTCCTGGAGCTTACAGTCAGCCTTGCAGGCTCTTAAGCAGTAGATAGAGCGCTCTGGGCTTGTTTCATTCTCTCCTGTCAAAATCTCCATTTACCCAACAACTTACTTAGCCAGTGTGGATGGGAATGGGGGGTGATTCTTCTGAGCAAATGAGCTTTAGTGTATAGTTACTGATAAACTCAATGTGCTACTGATTCCTGTCATATCAGTAGTAAAAAAAAAAAAAAAAAGATTTCTGGAGATAATTATATGTTAAGCCAAAGAATAAATCTCTAATGGTGGGATTCTAGGCACAGTGAGAGACTGGTAGAGAAAATAAAGGTTCTGTGGAAGTTGTAGTTTTCATTTGCCACAGATCAGACTGGAGGTAGGCTGAGCTGGTCTTGGTCTTCCTTGGATTCCTTTCCTTTATATTAAACAAAGAATTCACCCCCAAATGGGTATCCAATCACCTCTACTAACCTATCACCTAGATATATTTCATCTCCTAACTCCAGACCAACCACCGTGAGCCCCATATTCATGGTGTTTTAGGCTAGTAACATTCTAGTGGTTCCCAGGGCCCAAAAATTAACTTAAACTGAGCGTACACCTGGGGTGGGGAGATTTTGCACCAGTAAATGCGTATACTACATGCACCAGTACTTTGCAGCGCCCTGAGAAGTCCTGGAATTGCACATTCTTGCTTCCTCCATCCACCTACCCCATTGCCAAATCTGGAAATCCAGGTTTCCAAATGTCACGGTTATAGGATGGGGCTGGTGGCAGGGAAATACATATAGTTTAAATTTTCTAGGTGATTCTGATACACATGCCCAACTTCTCCAACTGATAATTACTGATCATTTGTGTTTTATTACTGTCCATGAAGTTTTTATAAATAATTCAATGGTGGCTACTGTTATTACTTGAAATTAGACATATCATAAAAGTACAAGTTTTCTTTCACGTATGTCAAGTTACTTTATATCTCAATCTGAAATCCATGCATGATTTGATATATACAAGTTCTGAATCAAAACATAGGTCCAGGGGCGCCTGGGTGGCTCAGTCGTTGAGCGTCTGCCTTCAGCTCAGGTCATGATCCCAGGGTCCTGGGATCGAGCCCTGCATCGGGCTCCCTGCTCGGCAGGACGCCTGCTTCTCCCTCTCCCACTCCCCCTGCTTGTGTTCCCTCTCTTGCTGTGTCTCTCTCTGTCAAATAAATAAAATCTTTAAAACAAACAAAAAAACACAAAAAACAAAAAACATAGGTCCAAGCATGTAAGATCAACAGCTATTACGATTTTTAATTTTGAAAATCTAACTTTATTGTAACTCTTTTAATCTTGCACCTTTTAAAATGAAAACACAGACTGAGGAGAGCTACATTTATTAAACACTTCTTCATCGATATTTAGTTAACATTGACAGTGCACTAAATACTACAGCAAACAGCCTGCTGGGATTTGGACAATCATTTATTTTCAATTAAAATTCATAGTTAAGTTTGAAAATATGACCCTGTACTTCTGCCAGTTTAAGCTTGGTTTCTAATTTAACGGACACATTTGAAGTAAACAAACCAAACCAAATCTTCTTGAATTTCGACTGTTTACAATGTACCTCATCGATATGAAACAAGGCTTTCTGAAACTGAGATCGTGGCAAATCTTTACAAGATGAACAATAAAGGAGAAATCGTTTTTTCTCTATTTTTATTATAAAAACAATATTACCACATAAAGGGAAATATTAAATTTACCCACAAATCCACGACCCTAACATCTTCTCTGTGGATTCTTTAAATCTTTATCCACAAACATAATTTTTACATAGCTATAACCTGCGTATTTACACAATCTGGGGACAATCACTATTTAAAAACTAATATACAGGATTATATGTAGACTCCTCTTTAAGGAAATTATACGGTGTAAAACCTACACTATGCCTGATAATCCCCAAATGCCCAAGAGCTTAAAACTTGATGACCAAATTACAACTGCCTTTCTTTCCTTCTCCACTTGAGTACCTTAACTAAGATGAGGCTCATATTAATCTGAGTTCATCCTAACACAGGATATGTAAAACATAGCTGTTATTGTCTTAGTTGTTTAGCATATTGTCTTTGTACAATCTTGCTACAATCTTAAAATTACATCTCTGATATCCCCATACTAACCTAACCAATAACCACAACGATTATTATTCCACTCTTTTTGAACTCGTTTTAGAGGCAATGTAGTGAATACAACCAACAGACAAGGAAATCTGCAGCTAAATACACTTCTACACCTAAGAAGCACAATTTAGGTAAAGCAGATTGTGTGATCACAGAAACACCAGCCTGGGTCCGTGAGATGTCCACTATGTGATCTTGGGCCAATCATTCTGTCCTCGTGCTGTTCAGCTTACTCTACTGGAAAATGTGAAACAAATATTTGCATTCTATCTCTTTTGAGGATATGATGGCAAAACCAGAATACAAGGGAAGAAACCCCTCAGATAAAAGCTATTGGATTTTTTAAATAAAAGAATTCATTTTTTATATTGATTAGGACAAATACAACTTATTACTAACCTATATACTAAAAGTTCTCTGTATCATTCTGATTAAAAATTATAAATGAGTTCACCTTTCCAATGTGTTTCAAGAACAGACCTGGAAAGCATGCTGAACCAGTTTCATTTAGTGACACACTGACATCTAGTGGAGATTTATGGTGCACTATGGGATAAGTGCACACCCCAAATCAACTTCACAGTCCCCGTGGGGCCAGAGAGAAGCAAAAGCTCTTTTTGGTCTTTAGGCAAAGCAGCAAGAAAAAATATAAATGAATTAAAAAAGAAAAGTACACTTTTTGTATATTTTTATTTTGATTGTTACCAAATTAAAAACACTGTCCAATTCGCAAGATACTGAAAAGTTAGGGGATGATATGAGGGGATGGCAAAGAGCTGGTTAGTGTTGCAGTCGTGAGATATCCCTAAAACCCTCCCTCTGACTCAGTTGAAAAGAGCAAGTGTGTGTTCACCTGCTCTTTTCTTTCTACAGTGAATGCAGGGAAGGGTTATCGAGGAAGGGGAGAAGAGAAATGACGGGAGGGGAAATGTGGAGGAAATGTTTTCGAGGTTTTTCATTACATCCCTTGAATTAATTTCTATACCTCTTTGTGGTGAGAATTTTATTAAATCCAGAGGTAAATTTCCTTTACACACATATCACTAAGAATTTATCTAAACTTGCTCATCTAAATATATTGCATTTACTTTGTAATAAAAATATAAAATAAAATGTTTCTATCGCCCTGAGCTTTCACAAAAGCCTAGCACCATCAGTGAAGTGTGGCTCTATGTTTCATCTCTGTCCTTTCCAAAGGCTACAGGAAATAAATGTTGAGTGGCTTTAGGAGAAAGTCAATTTGACACCTGCAAACTTTAACATGTTATTAAATTAAGATCACAAATACTCGTTGGGGAAGATTGTCACAATCTCATTACATCTGCTACAGGACAAGTTAAATTTAAAGTTTGTCCCCTCCTCCCCCTTTAGTGAATGTGGTAAGGACTGAGTGCTCAATCTACACCAGCCTACTTCCTTGTTTTCTACCAGGCTTCAGCCACTGGATGGGACTTCTGTACATCACTGCTTAATGGCTTCATTATTTCATTGAACAGGAAAGGTTGAAGAGGAAGAATTCTGGAAGCTGGAATAAAGAATTTTTTTTTTTTTTCCTTTAACTGCTATGTGCTTAGCCTCTGGTTCTGGCAGACCTTTCCACCACCACCACACCTCTTCTGGGAAAAAAAAAAGAATGGAAAAAAAGTGCAAACATCTTACTTTCAGACTGGAGGAAATAGCATGGAACTAAAAGAAACCTCAAGGATTAGGAAATGTGTGATTTTTCTCTTGAGAAGAATGTGCATGAGTTTGTTCCCGCCACACCCAGAATGCTTCTCAATTCAACTCCTTCACTCTTTCATTTATGTCTGGGAATCAGACGAATCATCTAGAAATGATTAGACTAGACCAGCTCCCAAATGTAAAATCCTAGAATCTTAAGGCAGCTACATTGCTTAATTATAACCAAACACCGTTGGGTAAATATGTATCTGTTATTGGTGTTGTTAAATTTAAAAGAAATATACTCACTTATGTCCTTCTTGGCAATTAATAATACACTTCAATCTTCAGAGCCCAGAGACAAAAACAAACAAACAAAAAACAACAAAAAAGATGCAATACAACCTATTAGGACAAGCAAAAACAATATTCTAATAGTGAAGCTTCATGCTGTACTCAAACATATAATTATCCATACAATTTGCAATTGTCTTGTTTTACTGCTTAAAAAAAGTCTTTCCAGATTCTTTATAATGCCCAGTATTTCACCAATTTTTTCCCATCACTAAATATTTCTGCAGTGTTGTTCATTATCTTTTGTTCAATAATTGAGAAAATTCAGGCCCAGAGAAGTTTAAAAAAAAAAAAAATTCTCCTTACAGAACAAGACAGTACAGTAAGAAAGAAATTTGAAAGCAACAGGCTGGTGGTTAATTAAACTTATGGCTCTAGAGTTCAGTATCCTAAAGACCCACAAGTCAGAACTGAAATTATTATTATTGGGTGTTTTACTCACATGCAAACTATTGTGATAAATCAATGACTTCTAATTACTCTAAGTGATGATACAACTAAAATTTGAAAGTTGTGATCTCCATATTTTTTTTTTTTTAAAGATTTTATTTATGTATTTGACAGAGAGACACAGAGAGAGAGGGAATACAAGTAGGGGGAGAGGGAGAGGAAGAAGCAGGCTTCCCGCGGAGCAGGGAGCCCGATGCGGGGCTCGATCCCAGGACCCTGGGATCATGACCTGAGCCGAAGGCAGACGCTTAACGACTGAGCCACACAGGCGCCCCTCCATATTCATTTCTTTCAAGAGAAAGTGTCAAGTATGTCAGGCTCCGACCCTTGGTAATTCGTTCTCATATAGTATAATACAGATTTCATTTGATGATACAGCTTTATTTTGGAAATGATTTTAAAGATTCCTGGGCAGGACCCCAACTTTGGAGCTGTTACTAACCCTACCGTGTTGAATAAGCAGAGTCCAGTATTTTCTGAGAAGTCATCAGTCATGGGGGGGGGGAGGGCGGGAAATGTAGGGGGGGTGTTGTCCTCCTAAGTCACTCTTCTGGTTTCATGCTGCCAAAATATGCATATGCCGCTATGTAACAGACAGGAACTGAGTCTTCTAGACAAGTGTAAAGTTGTAGCTGCTAAAGAAGAGGCAACTTACTAAGAGATCAGTCCATGGGTATGTAACTGACACAAATCTCGAGGAGTGGTCAGGTCAGAGTACGTGTGCACAATACATTTAATGTTAGAAAAAGAATTTACAGGAACATTATAGAACCAATACTAATATTCCCACCACCAGAATCCACCAATCTGTGGGCTTGGCTTCTCCGGAAATGTAGAGAAAACAGAGACAAGTCTGATTTACAGAATCTGAAGAAACTTTTTATTGATCTCTTTATCCTTCCAGCATTAGGAGAGCAGGCAATACAGGACTTTTAACCCAAGCTCAAAAGAGTATACCTTTTCCCAAAGCTTAAATGGTCTGGATGTTTTCTTCACAGTACAGTACCCTCTCCTAAATCAACTATCATAGTCCTCCATCAACATCATAACCCACAACCAAGTGCAGGATAGGGGTGCTTTTGCTCTTTTTCTTCAGAGATTCCCACTGGTGTGTTATCTCGTGGGCTTCTGGCATACTATATTTAACACACAGTGTTCCCCAAAGGATAACCACAGAGTTACATAAATCCTACTTTGAAAACACATGAAGAAGAAAAAGTACATTTCTAGCTAATCACCAAGAAGGCTCTAACAAGCTGCACATCAAAAGGAATAAAAAACGATTTCTAATTTTAAGTAACAAAATATAGGGCTTTAGAGAGGTTTCTCATTGCAGTCTTCCAGCCAGGCCTTAAATAAGGAAATGCTGTCTTTGCAAGGTGCCTGGGAAGAGGTGTTAACCAGGGGAATAAAATGAAACTGGGGACAATGACCAACACAAGACTTAAAAACCTCTGCTACTTTAAACTCTCATCAGTATCATCTGGGAAGCTTCCCTTTTGATCTTAACTAACATTAGCCTAGCTAACAGTTAACTTTAAATCTGCAAAGTTTGATATGCCTGTGTTTAAATGTGGTCAAATACTTGTTAACCTTACTGGAAACAAATCACTGCAATGAAAATAAAAACAAGGGGTGCCAAATGCCAAACTGATAACACGGCGCTTATCCACCGATTATGCACTTACCTACACCTGTAACGTCATCTTAGGAAGGCACTTACAGTTAATATATCAGCTACAACACTTCCAAATATTCAAATCCAGCAAAAAAAAAAAAAAAATGTACAGAGTTGCCCACTCATCACTGAATTATTCTGGACTGAACAGAAGGCTCAATTTCAGCACTGCCAAATGCTCTCAGGCACAGAAGCAATGCACCATCTGTCTTGAAGCACCAAGTATATCAATTCAGATTTAAAATACTGGTGTGCCTAGCAATGTACCTTAAGCAATCCATTTTCTGAGGTTTGAAACTTAACACGGCCAGCAACAAGGTTACATGCATCAATACTTTGAACTGCTGTTTGTAAAAGAAATTAAAAAAATGTCAGCGCATCGAAGAGTTGTAGTCCTATGAGCAGAAAGCCTTGAACAGTAAGAGGATTAAGGAAGAGTTCTCAATGAGTCACTATTGCTATTTCTCTGAGAAAATATTCTTAAGTGATAGATGGCACCGCTGCCATTGGCAAGAGTGGCTCTGGGATTTCACTACGAAACGCGTGCATCCGAAGCTGGTACTGAAATGGACGCGGCTTCATCCCAGGAACACACTGCTGTCCTGACAGAAAGCAAGGCTTCTAGGAGTTTGCACTTTACTCTGTAAACAATGGGCAACCACTCGAATAATCTTAGGAGCAAGGCGTGTCCTGATGAAGCGCTTGCCCTGGGAAGATTACGGTGATAGGGGTGTGAAGGAGAGCCGACTCCTTTGTGTGGACAAGAGGGAACTTAAAAGGCTCCCAGAGATAAGGGGTAACTGTGAGGGTGTGAACAGGACTAGGACTGGGACACGTGGCTATCTAAATTTAAACAACACATTAAGATAATATGGGCGCCTCGGTGGCGCAGTCGGTTAAGCATCTGACTCTTGATCTCCGCTCAGGTCTTGCTCTCAGGGTTGTGAATTCAAGCCTCACCTTGGGCTCCACACTGGGTGTGGAGCCTACTTTAAACAAAGAGATTAGAACTAGAAAGGAGAACAGAACACGAACACACGTCCTTCAGAAATAAGGGGAAAAGACAGCAATAATCAGCCTGTACAGGATTCATGAAATATTCTAAAGGACATTACTAACTTGAGAACGAAGAGTCATGTCCTATTTAATTTCAGATCGTAAGCATAGCTGGGTTTAAATGTGCAATAATCACAGCAAAGGTACTGTTCCACCAAGACTTGATCAGGAAAAAAAATTTAACTTGTAACAATTTGTTAACCCTTGACTCTAAGCAAAATTAAGTGGTTGAACCGATGATGAATCAGGCCTGACTAGATTTTCAGAGAAAATAAGCTAAGCTAAGCCCCCTTATGTAGGGGTCCTTGGGAGGCAGGAAGTCAGGAAAGCAGCAGGAAGATGGGAGCCCTGGTCCTAAGTTCACTGCCCCTTCGGTTCTCTGGCAATGAAACCTGCTCTTCAAATTCCCTACTTCCTGGGTAAGGGAAGGCTTCATCCAAAGGGATGCAGGCTGGAACCAGGAGTGTTTACCACAGGACTTGGGTAGAAGTCAGGGTAATAGGAGTTGGTGTTATGTCTTTCTCTGACCATCACATCCACCAAGCAGACCCAGGGTAAAGAATGCTCAATTTCCTAGAATCATCGGAATGAGCAAGAAGGCATCTTTGATAAACCATTTTGCTGTACCCAATTAAGAAAAGTTTTCTGTAAAATAAATAAAATCTTTAAAAAAAAGGGGAGGGGATGCCTGGGTGGCTCAGTTGGTTAAGCGTCTGCCTTTGGCTCAGGTCATGATCCCAGAGTGCTGGGATCGAGTCCAAAGTCAGGCTCCCTGCTCAGTGGGGAGCCTGCTTCTTCCTCTTCCACTTCCACTTCCCCCCCTTGTGCTCGCTTGCTCTCTCTCTCATAAATAAAATCTTAAAAAGAAAAGCAGTCTTCTGCCACATCAACTCTCCAAAGCTCTCTGTACTTACCTAGGACATTCCTTTTCCTGACTAGACTACGATGAGCTCTTTAAGAGACCTAAGTTTCTTCTGTTTCCAGCATGTATAGCAGTATTAGCTTTCAATTTAAGTGATAACTTAAATTCCTCTAGTTAAACATGGTGTCAAGGTAGATTCCTCAATGACAAAAGGAAAATCACTTGAAGGAAAGAAAATATTAAGGTGCTTAAGACTGAAACCAACTAACAGTTGCTGACCGTACGTGATGGATTAAAAGAGCTGTTCCAAATGCTACTGGAATTTTAATTACTTCATTATTAACATGTTAACTATGAAATTAAAGGCCCATCTAGATAAAAAAAAAATCACTTAATCATACATTGATTCTCCAGGGCACGAGGAGTCACACAAACACGAGCTCTGGTCCTGCCATCCTCAGTTTCAGTCAATAACCACCTATTTCATGGAGGCATAAAAGCAACAAGAAAGCTTCCTGGCTGCATCACCCCTCCAGCCTGGACCTATCCTCTTGTCCTCTGCCTGTTCTCCTGTTGACTACGGATGGGATGAGATGTCTAAGTTCCAGCAAAGGACAACCGCTTCACTTGTGTGTTAGATCCCATCCCCTCCTGCCTACCTAGAATTCAAGAATTCAGTGGAAGGCCTAGACTGCTTTATGTGGGGATACTGTTTCCCAAATAGTTAAGTCTAGTCAGAAAGAGAGAAATGTCCAAGGCAAGTGCAAGGAGTTTTGGAAACACCCTCAGTAAACAGTGGAGCAGATGATTTTCTCCAGGACATTGCCTCTCTGCCCCACTCATTCGTTTCTTCCTATTTAATCTTTCCCGTCAACAGTTTTTTTCTACCTAAAACAACCACCGCCCCCCCAACAAAACTCCCAACTATTCCCTATTTCTCAACTTCACTGCAAAATTGTCAGGCATCTCCAGTTCCTCTCTTTCCATTATCTTTGGCCCCCACTCCAGTGGAGCGTTTGTTCTCACCACTCCAACAAAACTGCTAATCAAAGTCACTAATGTCCACCACCCATCAGTTGCTAAATAAAATGGACACGTCAGTCTTTATCTTATTTGACTTATCAGTTGCACTGGATCCAGATCACTCCTACCACCTCCACGAGAAACTCCTCACTTCCTTTCCAGTCACCCACCGGCTCCTGGGGTTTTCCTCTTACTTCTCTGATTGCTCCCTCCTGGGTTCCTTGGCTGATTCCTCATCTCCTGGCTTCTTAACATTGGAGTGCCCAGACTTCTTTCTTCTCCAGCAGCCCTTATTTCCTTGATGATCTCAGTCTCATAGCTATATCACCTATGCACGCAGGAGTCCCAAATGTACATGCCTGGCCCAGAACTACTCCTGAATTCCAGATTTGCATATCTACTGCTCTGACACCTCCATTTGCATACTGAATAGGCATTTCAAACTTCACCTGTCAAAAACTGAGCTCTCAATTTTGCCCAATCCTGCTCCACCTCCAGGTTCCTCATTTTAGTTAACTGCAACTCTAGCCGCCTAATTTGCTCTGGTGCCAAATGGATTTCTTTTCCACACCACCATAGTTAAATGCATCATCAGCCAATCTCGTTAGCCCCACCTTCAACCAGCATCTGATCACTTCTCACCACCTACTATTACTAGCACCTACTACTGCTACCCAAGTAGAAGTCATCACAATCTTTTACCCTGCTCCCTCCCTCTCCTCCCCTCCACCAATTCTCGTCCCTCACAGTAATCAGAGATTCTAATCAAACACGTCATATCCTATCACTCTGGCTAAAAAACCTTCCAATGGCTTCCTGTCTTAGAATACTACCCCGCTCCCCACAATGGACTACAAGATCCTATGAGGTCTCCCCAGCTGTCGTAGTCTCGACCTTGCCTTCCACTCTTTTCCTAGTTGCTCACTCCACTTTCCCCAGCCCTTGCTGGGTTTTGCATGGTTTTTGCATGCACTGGGCATGCTCTCACCGCCGAGTTTTTCATTTGCCATTCCCTTTGCCTAGAATTCTCTTCCCCCATGTGGCTCATCTCTCCCCATCTTCAGCTCCTGACTCACCTTTTTGGTCAGATCTTCTCTGACTACCCATTTTATAACCACAATGCAACCTCCCCTTTCTCCTGCTCAGCACACCGTGCCTCTTTCCTTCCCTGCTTCAGTTTTCTCCACAGCACTTACCATCTAACACACACACGCACACATTTTTTAACTTTTTAAAAAACTTTGTTTCCTTGCAATGGCAAACAAACACCATAAGGAAAGGGATTTTCATGTGCTAGCACATACATGTAATTCCTTTGTGTCTGAAGTAGGCATTTTACCAATAAAAGAGAACAGGAGAAATATATCAATTCAAGAAGAGAGTAATGACAAGGGAAAATTATGTAAACTCTGTAGGACAAAATGCATTTTGGTATATTTAAGGACCTTAAAAATGACAAGATGAAGTTATTCTCCATTTTAAACAAGTAGACATCAAGTAGGTTATGGGAACAACCCACTACTACTTCAGATATTTCAAGTTAACAGGACTATATCCAACACCTACTACATATTAAGCACTGAATCAGTATGACAGGGAATTAAAAATGACAGGACTGTGGGCGCCTGGGTGGCTCAGTTGGTTAGGCGACTGCCTTCGGCTCAGGTCATGATCCTGGAGTCCCTGGATCGAGTCCCGCATCGGGCTCCCTGCTCAGCGGGGAGCCTGCTTCTCCCTCTGACCCTCTCCCCTCTCATGTGCTCGCTCTCTCTTTCTCTCTGTCTCAAATAAATAAATAAAATCTTTAAAAAAAAAATGACAGGACTGATTTGCTTCATATGGTCTCTGGATAACCTTCTGGAAAACTTATACCTATGGCATAATATTAATTCATTCAGCAAACATATATCATATTAGATATTATGCTGAGATAGAGACAAGGAGTATAGATACTATCCTCCAAGAGCTCACTATCCAGAAATATGTGTAAGGTATTAAACTAAATGTAATAAAATGCCAGAATGCATGCTACAGACACTGGGTACCTAAAAGTAATCTGAAAGACAGTAATTATTTTAGGGTGCCTGGCTGGCTCAGTTGGTTAAGAGACTGCCTTTGGCTCTGGTCATGATCCTGGAGTCCAGGGATGGAGCCCCACATCAGGCTCCCTGCTCGGCGGGGAGTCTGCCTCTCCCTCTGGCCCTCCCCCCCCCCATGCTCTCTCTCTCATTCTTTCTCTCAGATAAAAATCTTTAAAAAAAAAGACAGCAATTATTTTTGAAGCATCAAATAGTATTAAGTATGTTTAATATCATATAGATTGGGTAAAACTTACCAAATTATTATACTAATATTTTCATAACTAAATCAGCAGGGACATCTGTTCAATTTCTCATTCAACAGAAATGGATACAAATTAGCAAAGATGTGTTCTCCTCTGCTAAGATGAGGGAAAAATCTTATCTGGACAGGAAAATGATAAACTATTTAAGGATGTGACAATGTATTCATCTCTGTATGCATCACAGTGCCTGAAAGGATCTTCAATTAGCAAGCACCTAAAATGTGTAGAACGAACTGGAGGTCAGTTAAGGGGTTCTATAGCATAACCAACCTCCATCCCCTCCAATAGAAAAAAATAAAGAAAAAGAAAAAAGGATTCTTGCCGAGGAAGGCACCTGGCTTGTTGCTGGCACTTGGAAATATGCACATGCTTAAATTATTTTTATTTTATCTGATGTTTGTGCACATGGAGTCTCAGAGAAACAGACAGACTAAAAGTACCTGATAGTAAAATGGGAAGGTTTCATGGAAGGTTCTGGACTTGAGATAAACTTTAGGGATTGGAGGATTTAGGGGAAAAAACTGCTTTTAATGTTGTGTGTTGGGTAGACTGGCGTATCGGCTTTAGCCTTACTGGATGTCAACAAGGTAACCTGTAGCTGTGGAAGACTTAAAGTGAATTTAAGTATCTCCAAATAGGATCATTGGTAATATCTAGATTTGTTGATCAATTCCTTTGCTATGCCATAGTTCTGTTTATTTCTGAAATATATCCAGGGCTAGGACCCAGAGCTCTGATACTTAATCAGAGTTAAATCACTCTTTCTCATATACAACTAAATTAATGATAAATACTGTCAAAGGATGTTTACAATGTCCGTGTGCCTGAATCTGAGTAATCTCTCATTTTTTTGTTGTTGTTGTTTTTTAATTTTCAAACTTAGCTTCTGAATGCTTGGTCTTGCTAATAAGGATACTATCAGTTAAAAATCACCTACGGCTTCTCGTCATAGGAGCACTTGGAACCATAAGAAGCTGAGAGCACAGCAGATGGCAAACTAAAACAAGAGACCCTACTCAAAATCCAGGATATTCCCTTCAGAGAAGTGCTTATGAGTTTATGGAGCACATCAGGGAGAAAAAGAGGAAAGTGAAGATAGGTGTGGCAATATGCATCCACCTCTAAGGTCTCTCATTTCTTCTTAACTTCTCATTTCTAATTAACAAGGTTGATTCTGTCTGACAAGGCTTTAGCACTCCCCATCACTGCTGGCAATCTGGTTTACAAACCAGTCTCAGAAATTCTTTTTTTTTAGAAATTCATTTTATAACGGTTTTTGAAAGGCCTATGTAAAATCACTGAAGAACTTTACACCAAAACAGAAGTTGACAAATTAGTAACAAAAAAATTGATGTTTCAAATAATGCCTATATATCAAAATGTAATTATGAGTTATTTTTTATTATTTGGGAATTACTTGAAAAAACCTAATTTATTTAGACATGAAACAAATCTATTTATATACTCTACTCATCTAAAATAAAGAACACTAACTGAAATGTGGATAATGTAATCACTGTAGACTCATTATCTCAGCCTCTTAAAATAATCTGCATTGGTTTTATAAAAATAATGTTTTCATATCATGCCATAATTCTGTCCAAAGACCACAATATAAATGTCAAGTGAAAATGTGCATTAACACAACTCAACACAAGTTAATATATGAGTCACAGGACTGAAACTGACTTAAATTTTACAATACAGTCATTCTTGTGTTGTTGTAATACATTTGGACAAATTAGTGGGCTGATTCTAAGTCCAACACCTCAAAGTTCTTATTAGAACTTTTAGGGTCAATCGAAACCGCAAATGCCTACACAGTTTTATCCCTGTGATTAAGATTTCCTGCTTTAAAAAAAAAAAAAAAAAAAGCAACGTCTAGATAACTAATACATCTTGTTAGTTTGAAAAAGGCAGTCATTAAATGCTTGCTACATATTTATCAATATAAATTTCCTGATGTGGTTATGCAATGTATAACTAAAACAATTTAAGATAACATCATTTATCTCATTTTCCCAATCAACAAAGGGAAATTAGTGATGTTAAAAGTATTCCTATGACAAGTATCTAAGGTAGAAGATAAATAAACATATCTCAAATTCATTGGAATCAATTAATAAAGCCTTATTTTGTAAGGTTACATTTGAGACTTTAAAATAAAATTTAAAATAAGAATTCACTAAAATGCAAATTGTACTTTATCCTAGACAGTCCTTTTCAGAAGTTACTGATCTATGTATATTTGCTGTTACATAGATTAACTGTGATGTTACAAACCACAACCTGGTGAAGAACGGAGGATATACCTCCCCATCATACTGGCTGTGTAATCTGGGCAAGTTATTGAACCGGTCTGTGCATCAGTTTCACTCTATCAACCGAAGATGGCCAGAGGGTCTCCTCTCCTAAAGCTCGGCAGGGGATATTCAGTAGCTAAGCTGTGGCGGGCACACAGCGGCACCCGGCAGGGCTCCCCTGAGGGCACGTGACCAGAATGCAAGCACGGCAGGCTCAATGCAATACACAGGCCATGACTCCTCTTGAACACGTACGAAGTTACGTTTGGACTTTCACTTGTAAAATTTGTAAAAAAAAAAAAAAAAAAAAAAGTAAAAACGTGAAAAATCCGGGTTCTCAAATAGCACAATTTACATCCAGAGCAAAGTTTCATGGAGGAAAAAACCCACCCTATTTGTAGTATACATAGATGAATACCTACGTAACTGAAAAGCGGATCTACAGTTTTTCAGAAATAGAAAACAAGGTAAAAAATATTCAGGATTTTAAGGGGAACCTAACAGAAAGAAACCAAATGATAATTGTTATTTTTCAGCCCATTTGAAATCGTAGCCTGTTTCCTGAAAGAGAAAGCAGAACAAGGGTAACAAATGTTATAGGATTAGAACTACTGAGTTTGAAGGCTAATAGAGAATAGGGAGATAATCAAATTCCAACTTTTGTTTCATAGATGAATAAACTAAAACTCAAAGAAGTTAAAGTGCCATATTCAAGGCCACAAAGGTAGTTTGTGAAAGAGCCACGAACATTTTTAAGTAACCAGTTCCCTCTTCTCTGTCCCAAGTGAGCATGGGTTATAGCCTACAAAGTAGCAAAAAGGTTGATGGTAGTAATTAGTGGGATAACAAATAAAGGAAGTCTAATGATAATACCCCAAACATCCTAATATTCATTATGATGAAAGCTTTTCTGGCATCAAGAGAAAGGTTCATTACTCTAGGATGCAGAATATACGATACTGGAAGTGGGGGGAAAAAAACACTTTTGCAGCTCACCTACACAGAAACCCTTACAGTTTACATAAAAGGTCCCCACTCTCATCACACTGACTTGAACTCCATTATCTATTATTACCACTTAAAATAGTCAAGGCTCAAAGGTTTTCATAGACCTAAGCCTGAATTCTTCAAAATACTACCTATTTGCTTAGTGTTCCTTTGTAATATGGAGAGATGGGGCGGGGGGGAGGGGGTTAGTGAAAAACACATATAAAACTTTATTTTTACCCTGATTTAAGACTTCTGTTGACAAATACTCAAGTAGGAGGCCCACTAAGTGACGGTATATGCAACTATAAATGTTTTACTTTATTAGCTTGAAGCAATGTATTTTTATGCTAGTAACTCCACTCTATACATTTTTAAGATGGTACTTTAAGCTCCATATTTAGTACTGGAGAAGACATTTGCCCCACATTCCACAACCTTGGCTACAGGACTGGAGAATTACCTCAATAATTATCGTAGCCATAGAAAAATATTAAGCACATTTATACTGTTTACCAAACCTGAATACTGCAAAGTAATTCTAACTCCTATAAGAAATCTAATATTTGATAATTGTAACCAAAAAGAAGGAATTTATATAACCTGTAAAACGCTTAAAATTTAGTTATTTTTTCAAATGAGAAATAAATGCCAGATCTGCACACTAATCCAGAGCTCTATTCCACCTTCAGGCCAGACAATGGTTTCTGTGTTCAACTCTGCCTCTAGCTATTATCTGCTGGCTAAGTGCCATAATAAGAATGGTAATACACACCATACACCATGAAAATTCAAGACCAGTACTAGAAGTAAAAAATGTACCAATGACACAGAAGCACTATCAGATTAAAGTTATTTGACAACACTGTCCAATGGTGGATGAAAATCACCAATTGGGAAACAAAATGTTCCATAAGTTAATACCAGATTCCTCAGTGAGTCACAATTTCATATTATCTTTTGCTCAAATATCATCTTATCGAAGTAGAGCTTTATGTGTTTTGAGATCAATGATTTTAAATCCAGTTTTACATGTTTAAGCTCATTATATTCTCTCATTAGTACTTCAAGGAAAAAAAAAAACTCTACACATTTAACAAGATTTCAAATGTTTTCAATTTAACAATTCATTTATTTGTACTGGTCCTTAGTAGTCAATCTTCATATCCGCATTTTTATTTCATCAACAATCATCTCAGATACACCTTCTAACAAGATTGACTTAAAATATTACGACAGGAAACTATGCCTTCAGGAGCATGTTTATTGTGTTTGAGATGATACATCAGGTGCTCTCTGAGCTACAAAGGGTAAAAGGAAATCCTCTCATTACAAACTGACAAAGGTAAAAGGTAAAACATTTTTCACAACAGCATGAACCACATACTCAGAAATAGATCTGGGTTTAATACAAATGACATAATTCCTAGTCATCTACGGCTACTTTTATAACTTCATACAGATAATGAATTAGGCTAAAATGCACTATAATATTTGGTAGACTTCAGGACCAGTATCCTTAGTACATCACAAAATACATTTTGATATCCCAAAGAAGCAAGACTTGCAAGTAGGCGTTTTAAACATAACTAATCTACAGCTACAAAGTTCTACTCTTGATAGCATTTACCTTTTTGGGGAGTCTCCCAGTCTCCAAAGGATAAAAGCAGAGAGTAGAATCAGTATAACATATACACAGAAGTCCGTATTGTAAAGGCTATAAAGATTTGCAGCACAGTGGGAAGGGGCCTTCTGCTCCTTCACACCGCATACAAATTCTGTGAATTATGTGGCGTATCTCTTGGTCCACTGTCTGGCTATCCTGTCATGTTCTGCTCTGTTGGTCAAATACTGAGTGGCTATGCTTCCAACCAGAGGATCCGCTGGAAAAGTAGAAAGAACATTAAGAGATATTATACAGTGTCTTAAAGTTACAGTTTTAATAGTCTATTAAATTGAAACATTAATTTTTCAGCAGCACCTTGGTATATAATGGCTAAATTTTCAAGATTAAAATGCTTCAAATAATAATCATCTGTGTATTTTAATACTGAAATTAGAAAAGCCCTTTAAACTAAAAAATACAAGTTGACTTAATAAATTTGATTTTTTAATACTACTCTTGGCATTTTATTCAGCAATGAAAGTGTGCTTGGTGATTATATTTCTACCTTCTTCTGTTTAAAAATGTGATTTTTAAAATAAAAACTCAAATCTTACAATACAGTTTACAGCATTTCTGTGTAGATATTATGCACATTCACAAGCATTTAAAATATTATTATACATATGTACTTTCCTTCAGTGCCTTGCTCTTTCACTTAATATATCTTGGAGAGCTTTCCCTATCAGTTCATTTAGAGCTGCCTCACCCTTTTTAATTCTCTTGGGCATAGGTATAACTGCTGGGTTTATGATAAAAGTAAAAGCCTTTGGTGATTAGTCCAATATATAGAAAAAGTAATTCAACTTCTTTAAAAAATGACCACTTGTAAGATAACATGCAAAATCCCAGGTCTAAACGTCACTTTTTCAAGTCAACTACACATGTTAATATGTAGCAAATAAGCATTTCTTAAAAATGTTAGGAACTATGTTATTAATGGCTTTATCTCTGAGTTAATATAATCTGGTCCAACTCATAAACTATCACTTTAATATCCACTACTACTACTTCTAAAATACCTAACTATAATCCAAGAAAGAAGGAGAATTAGAAGCCCTTCGTTACTAAGTGGTTGCTGTAGAGCACAAGGCAGCATGGAAGGAGTAAGAAAAGGAGGCACTGGGGCCAGTCAGGGCTTTCTTCCTGTCAAACATGGTTTGTACAGCTACAGAATTTAGAAGAAAGTCCATCAATGACAGAAAGAAAGTAATTATAGGTAACATGCCATTAATAAACTAAAGAAAGTTACTGTGAAACTTCTGGTCTATTCTAAATGAAATGGCTTTGATAATTTCCTTGCAAAATGATTTATGCTCATCTTTCCACCAACAGCATTTACTTTCTCAAATCCATAGTTAAGGCAGCCAAAACACACCGATTTCTGTAGCCCCACTGTGTGTGTTAATAAAAGGTTTGCTTACCAGGGTTGCAATCTGTCAAAAGAGAACAAATCGACAGCAAAACCTTTGAAATAGTCAAAGCAGGACTCCAGTTGTCTTTAAGGATGTCCAGACAGATGACTCCCTGACTGTTGATGTTGCAGTGATAGATTCTGGTGCGGAAAGTAACCTA
Source organism: Phoca vitulina (assembly GCF_004348235.1). Lineage (NCBI taxonomy): Eukaryota > Metazoa > Chordata > Mammalia > Carnivora > Phocidae > Phoca > Phoca vitulina. The sequence continues at coordinate 51,658,667 of NW_022589704.1, forward strand.
AGGGCAGTTCCATTAAAAACAAAGAAAATGAGTGCTTTATTACCAACTAAAACTCTCACCAGCAAAAGTAAAGGGTAATATATCATAGATACTAAATAGAAAATAATTTAGTGAAGAGCTAATTAAATACCAGGTTTAAGTAATATCAAAAGTAAATGATTTTAACTGGGGTGCATGGGTTAAGCATCCGACTCGATCTCAGCTCAGGGTAGTGAGTTCAAGCCCCACACTGAGCATGAAGCCTACTTGAAAAAAAAAAAAAAAAAAAGTAAATGGTTTTATTCAATTCAGTTGAAATTTTTTTACCCAGCAGATTAGGAACTATATCAATTTTACACCAAAGTGAGCAGCTGATTTGGCTGGCTTACTCTAAATGAATGATAAAGTAATTCTATGTACGCATGACCACACATACCATACATACGTGCACACGTGTGCACATACAGCTCTGTATAAAGCATGTGAGAGAGAACAGAAGTGTTTTAGTGCCAAAGGTAAGAAGGAACTTGTGAAGAATTTTTCTTACCATAAAAAACAAAAGTTACATTAGTTTCTTAGTAGAAAAGATTAGTTATCAACTCAGCTAATGTCCTGTCATGTATCAGAAAATATTGGACAAGGATTTAGAGGAAGGTTGATGAAATCACCAGTCTATTTTTCAGCCTTTCATTTCTGTAACTGGTTCAGTATCTTGTTAGACTAACACAGCAAAATGAAATAAGCAAGGTCTTAAGGTAATGAATAAAGGAAACGAATATATCTCTGAGATATATGAAAAAAGAGGATAAATCATAGGAACAAATACTGGCAAGTTCCAAAACAATCACAAATAAACTGGGTGGCTAATTCTTAATTTGGAATAGCAGAGAAAAAAAGAAAAAAACAGTTCCCAATCTCCTGGAACTAGCATTGTACTATATGATCTCCCAGGTAGAGTCTAAAAAGGAAATATCAAAAGCCCTCAAATGTGTATTTCTGATTAAGGATGCATAATTAAAAACAAGAAAGAAACCAGTGGTCTAGTAGCGGAGGAAAAAGGAAGGGACTGTACCTCCAGAACTTCTGTGTAATACAGTAGACATACTAGCCTTACAGCTCTTAAAATACGGTTAGTCGTAGTGAGATCGGCTAAAAATGTACAATACAGACCACATCAAAGACACAGTACCAGAAAGAGAATGTAAAACATCACATTAATAATACTCTTACACTGATTTCATGCTCAAATGACAATATTTTGGATGTACTGGATGTTATTAAAAGTAATTTCACTGTCTTTTTCTACCCTTTTTAATGTAGCTCATAGAAAATTTAAAATTACACATGTAGCTTGCATTAGATTTCTGTCAGACACTTCTGCTCTAGAATATGGGAATAATGTATGTTTAGATCACTGACAGCTGACTACTCAACAGACATGCATGGTTTATAAACACAATTAATAATTTGAATCCTTTTGGGGCGCCTGGGTGGCTCAGTAGGTTAAGCATCTCCTTCAGCTCAGGTCATGATCCCAGGGTCCTGGGATCGAGCCCCGCATGGGGCTCACTGCTCCACTGGGAGTCTGCTTCTCCCTCTCCCTCGCTCGCTCTTGGCACGTGCGTGCGGTCTCTAATAAATAAATTTTTAAAAATCTTAAAAAAAAACTTTAAGTCCTTTCAGCTATTAATAATTGGTGAACAGAAGAGAATTAAATTTTTATTATTCCTCAAGAAGTTCAACACCTTTTCCAAACTTCAAAAATAAGAATTGTATAGAAATAATTGCACCTAACACCAAGATAAGAGCAAAAGTATTCTTTCTTTTTCACTTGTTCAACCACAGATCTAGATAGTGCTTCATAATACTGTGTCAGATATCTTAGGCAAGAGGAATGATTCAACATGGAATGATTAGAAAATTAAAATACTGAGACTTCGGCAAAAAAATAAATCCTAAATTAAAACATACCACTGTACTAACCAAAACAACTAATAAGTCATATACAGAACTACAGTTTGAAAGATTTATGTTAGTCAACTTCTATTTTACATTAAAAGATGCCAAGGAAAACAGAAAAGTCTTAACAAATCTTCCCTCACAAAATAATTTTGTAAAAAAAAATAAATGTTGCAAACTTTTTTCTAATTTTGCTACCACATTAAAACCAATTTCAAGAAAAATGAGGCATCTAGAAATAAGTATTACTATCAAAGACAGCCATGAACTATTTTGCTATGATTTTGTTTTCTACAATAAAGGAAACTTAACCAATGAATGCAAATTGAGCAGTTAGTGATACACCAGCACTGTTAACATGTGTCATTTTGAATGTGAATACAGTATGTAGTATTATTAACATGAGGGCTTTGTTCCTTTATTTGAACTAGCAAGATATATACTCTACATACGTGAATGCATTCAATAAGACAATCATTTAAAGATCTTAAATTCTGATGGGATCACTTAGTATAATACTAAAAACACTGACAACTCGAGCTGACAGCAAAATACCTCTAGATGATAGGGAACCTTGGTGCATGTACTTTGAGGTAGATTCCACTAGGTGGAACTGTTATCTTATTAGATAATGGGAGAAAAATCCTAGGTCTAAAAACAAAAACAAACTCTTAATTTTTACTTTCCCTGCCCTCCCCCCCCAAGCATGCAAGTGAGCCCAGGCATTAAACTGCCACGCAGGTGTCAAACTGCTACATGTATTTTAAATAGTGTAGGGAACATAAGGAACTATGTTGAAAGGAAAAACATTTCATCATGGTTAAAGGCTTGATAACAACATACTTTTCCCCTGACATGTCAGAAGTCTCTGTAACTAGACCATAATTATGTTCAGGCTTAATATTGGTGGTTTTTACCTGTTGGCTGGACCACTTTATAATGAGAAGTGAGAGGAGGAAACTATCCAGGTAATTGTTATGTTTAAGGCTTGAAAAATAATCGCCAATTATTACAAGGTACAACTCAACCCTTTTGTTACCCACCCAGTTCATATTGAGAGCCAACTGAGGCATAAGCCACCTAGCCACCATCATTCCCATTACTACATCATTATCTACAGAAGGCACAAAGTAAGCTGATTAAATAATAGTAGTTTCCCTCCTCTTTGCTATGGTTTTCTAGTTTTTGCTGATCAGTAAAGGTAAGGAATTGAGCACAAAATTCAAGTTATTTAATTCTTATTTCTGCAAGTTGTCAAACAGGTTTACTTTTTACACCAATATGTTTCTCAAGGAAGGTCCATAGGATATTTTCCCTTACAACATAAATCTAAAATGTCTCTGTTTTGGGGCACCTGGGTGGCTCAGTCATTAAACATCTATCTTCGGCTCAGGTCATGATCCCAGGGTCCTGGAATCAAGCCCCACGTTGGGCTCCCTGCTCAGTGGGGAGCCTGCTTCTCCCTCTCCCTCTGCCTGCCGCTCCCCCTGCTTGTACTCTCTCTGTCAAATAAATAAATATTTTTTAAAAATTTATCTGCTTTATTGGTATGCAAAGTGGCATACTTTCATTTACAATTAACAAACCCTCTTTCTGCTAATCATAAAGTTACTTGTATAAGGCAGAAATCAATTTCTTTCAGTTTTAAAATTCTTGGTTACATGAGAGTTTCCATACCAATTCATGAAAAACAATGAAATAAAAATGATTACATCAATACACATTTAACCTCTAGAATTTTGGAGAAGGATAAATATTAAAGAATGGACTTCTAGGTTCTTACCTTTGGTGGCTTAAATGGATAATCAGATGAAAAAGTGATATCCAGAAAAAACACACCACCTTCATATACAGAACCTGGTGGACCAAGTATAGTCGATCTCCATTCATAAATGTTATCTCCTTTAGGCCCAGCACTATTTAAAAGAAATTAAAAATCAATGTGTGTATCTGTAAGCAATGAATGTTAACATCTTAAACCAATTAAGTATTAAGGGTAAATTAGCAACCTAGAGCAATGAGATAAATATAAAAGAAGCCCCAATGTGTGCATACATGTATGTATAAAATTATTTGCAAATATTTCAAATTTACAGAAAAACTCCAAGAACAAAGAACACCAGTATAATCTTACCCAGACTCTCCCTGTTAGCATTTTGACCCATTAACTTTTTCATCTTCTCCTTCCCTCCCCTGCTTTCTCTCTCTGTCTGTGTGTGTATACACACACACACACCGACACCCACAGTGCTTTTTTCTGAGCCATGTGCGATTAAGCTGAATACATCTGGCCCTTTCCCCATAAATACTTAAGTGTGCACATTTCCTAAATTAACCTCCAATATAATCAAAATACAGCTACAATTTCAGTAAATATATCAATAAAACACTTTAAACCTATAATCTGCAAAATAATGTTAACTGACGCAGTAATGCCTTTTTAAAATTTTAATTTTCATCCAAATGCAGAATCTACTCTTGTGATCATCTATGTTCCATGTCTTCTGTTTCCTTTAATGTGGAATCTTTCCGCCTTTGACTTCTATAACGAATTTTTGAAGAATACAGTTATCTTCTTCCCCATCATCTCCTTCTTTTAATAGAATGCTCATCTTTTTGGAGTTATCGGATGTTTCCTCATTAGATGCAGACAGTGCATTCCTGGCCAAAATAGTACATAAGTGATGTGTTCTCAGGGTACCAAGATATTCATTCACCTATCCCTAATTGGTGATATTAATTTTCATCACTAAAAACTGTCTGATTTTCCTACTGCTTACTTATTATCTTTTCCCTGCAACCAATAAATAACCTTTGGATATACACCTTAAGACCATACAAATATTCTACTCTTCATCAAAATTTCACCCCTAGATTTAACATCCAATTGTGATTCTTGCTGAACTAATAAACTATACTGTGATGGTGATAAAATCATGATTTTCCAACTTCAGCATTTCCTCCACATTTACCAGCTAGCCCTTGATCCCTCTCTTTTCCCGTTTGTATTAATCTGTGTATTATTTAACTAGATGTCCCAGGATTCCAGCTTTGCAATCAGCCACTTCCTCAAGGAGCTCTGGTTCCTTTTAATCTCACATTTAGGGAATGTTAGAAACCAAAGTCTGAATGCTAGGTGCTATTAAGTCCCAGGTACATTGCACTGTGTTCAACAATACATATTTCATTTATAAAATCTGAAACAAGAGAGATAATTCAAATATAATCTAGCTGCACAATTACTTGCTGCACATCCAATACTCCTTAAATTCCCTTCCAATTCACCTACAGACTTCCATTTTTCCCTAACCTTTGCCATCATAAATTATCTTGACTTTCTGAACTAATGTATAATACATACAGCATTTCTTCTTTAAAAGTGACCACTAGTTTAGAAATGATCTGAATGTTTGATTTAAAATAAGGGTAAACCAGCATTGATAAATCACCCATATTAATCACAACAGGACTTTCAAGTTTAGTTAAAATAATTTAACTGTATCTTACTAATTCTGTAAAACAAACTGTGAACTGTAAACATCAGGTAAGTGATGCTATCAATAATCAAATGTGTGCTCTGAAAAAAATAGTTCATACAGAAAGGGTGTAGAAAACTTGATGGTATAATCAAAATGTTTGCAGGATGTTTTAAATACCTATCTTTAAGGCATGTACATGAACAATAAAATTTCACTGTTTTGGCCTATTTAGGGAAAAACATTTTTAAAAATAAATACTGTTTTACATGTTTCAAGTATACACAGCAACTGCAGCTAATTACAATAATGGCTCACTGTTCTGTCATCATTTGAGAATCAGGTATATTCCCTAAGTGAATTTTTATTGTAACTAAAAACATAAAATTGAGTACTAATTTTGTAAACAAACAAAAAAGGTTTAACCTGATTCAAGAGCATTTACTCTTCCAAGTTAATTTTTCCCTTGTGACTTAAGGTAATCATTATACAATTAAATTATAATGTCAAAGACTTCTATGGTTTTACTAAAATGTTTCTAAACTATACATGTCACACAGTGGTGGTGGTAATAATAATAGCAACGTTAGTTAAGGTTTATTCCATCCTCATTACAAGTCAGGCATTGTTCAAAGCATCATAGTGCATAACTCATTTAATTCTCCTTACAAATCTATGAAGTAGGTACTATTAGTACATTCCTATTTTTAGATGAGGAAACAAAGGTTCAGAGAGTTAAATAACTTTCCATATGTCCCACAGCCACAAAATGACTCAGACAGAACTTGGACAAAGTCTGTGAACTAGTCTGTATTGTCCTCAATGGTTTGCTATATTTCCTCTTATTAATTTCAGTGCTGCTACATCTAATTTAATCTCCAAATTCTGCTAATACTTATTTGTATAAGAACCCAAGGCGCGCTGTTATCCAAACAGAACAAAAACCCAAAAACAAACTTCCTCAGTGATATTTTTTAGTTCTTAGCAGAACTATGCTATGCTTCAGAAGTTGGAGATTACTATATTTTAATGAATTTTAATGAATCACAGAATTTCAGACTGAAAAGAATCTGGGTGAAGCCGTCCCCCCACCCCCACTCCGGCCTTTACCTTGAAAAAACCAAGGCACAGAAAGTAAATGATGCGTCTTAAAACCCTCTGCCAGGTGGCAGAAGAACAGGGATTCCTACACCAAATTCGTACTGGTTCTTAAGTTTGCTTTTTTCTCACTTATGTTGTTTTGCCACAGGACAAAGGATATGTTTATTATAGCAGAATATTAAATGCGGCTTTCCTTGTTGTCTTAGGGGAGACTGAGCAAGGCCGAAGCTTATGGTAGTATGATTCCTTTACTGTTCCAAGAATACTGAGCCTAAGGTGAGTGAGGGCTAAAATCCAGCCCTTGTTTTGGCAGCCTTGTTTGGAATAAGGAGCCCTTTTCCTTCTCACAAAGGTGCCATGTGCAAATCAAGGCATTCTTGGCGGTGGGGGTGGAGGGTGAGATGCTGGTGAGAGCTGACTCCATTCAAATTCAAGCAAAGCATTTTCCAGGCTAGCGTCTGACCTGCCACTGAGGCTTCACAGCTGAGTAGAAAATGAGGGATAAATACTAACAATCTCAAGACAGGTGCTATTCACACCTTTTCACTAGTTCGCATTCTCTTTCTCTTACCCAAGCAGTTCCACGTGCCATCCTAGATCATTTGTTATTCCCTCTCTGGTGAATCATGTTCAAAGAATATCACAATACCATTTCCCCAATCTTTATTAAAAAACAAACCTCTATTACTCTCCCCCTTCCAGGTCCCATCTCAGTGGTCTCTTAGCAGGCTTTTACTCCTCATCACTACACTGAAACAGCATTTATCAACGGTCACCAGTGACCTCACCAGTAGACCCAATGCTTATTTCTCAATCTTCATCTTTTTTGACTGGCCCAGCAACATCGGACACAGTTGATCACTTCTTCCTCCTTGATAGAACTCCTCTGTTTTGTTCCTAGAGTAACATACTTACTGGTTTTCCTCCTAACTTTTCTGGTCCTTCCTTCTTAACTGCTAAGTGCTGTTCCTTATCTCCCTAACTTATCAATACAGCCAGTCCTTCAGAACTCAGTGCTTGGACCTCTTCCCTGTTCTACTCACATCCACTCTTTTGCTGACCTCATGCGGTTTTACGGCTTCCAACAGCACCAGTAGGCTCTTAATTCCCAAATCTCTATCTCCAGCCCAGATTTTTTATCTTGAGTTCCAGAACTATACATCTAAATGCTTACTAAACAGTCTTTATTTTGAAATCTAGTATTTTGAGCCTAATGATTTTGAAAAGTGCCTCATATTTAACATGTCCCAAAGTAAGTTCCTGAACTTCTACAATCTTCCCTATTTCAGTTATGCCAACTCCATCCTTCTAGTTCATCAGGGCAAAAACAAAGACCTCATTTTGACAACACTCTATCCCACATCCAGTATCTCGACAAATTCTGTTGATTTTATCTCCAAAACAAACTCAAAATTCTACTACTTCTCCCTACTCCTACCATCTTGACCTTGATTCAAGACACCAGAATCCTCTCCTGGTTAGTTACAATAGCCTCTCTGCTTCCACCTTTGGCTCTACTCTCACCATGGTAGTCTATTTGCAAATGAAATGAGGCAAAGTGATAGTTAGAAAGTAAATCAGTTCATGTTAAGTCTGGTCAAAACTTTCCAAAGGCTTACCTTCCTATTCTGTGTTCAAGTCAAAGCCTTATGAGACCTACAATGCACTGTATAATTTGCTGCCACCACCACTACCATCATCCTTAACTGTTCCTCTTTCTTGTTCAACTGGCCGTAGCAACCTGTTTCTCCAGCACACAATGTACACTTCCACCTCTGGGCTTCTGCACAGATGTAGCTCTGCCTGGAATGTTGTTCTTCACGACGGCAACGTGGTTCGGGTTCATCACCTTCTGCAGGTCTTGACTAAAAAGTCACCTTTTCAGTAAGGCCTTTCCTGGCCACTCTATCTAAAAATGTCACACATGATCTCCACACATTTTATGTATTCCTTTCTATTTTTTTCTCCATGTTATTTTTTACTCTCTAATATATTATATAGTGTACCTATTTATCTTATCATCAGTCTGTCTCACTAGAATGTAAGCTCCAAGAGGTTGTAAGATATAGACTGGGCTCTTTAACCTACAATGGATTGTGTTTTTTATGCCCTAAAAGTGAGAACTATTTTAATAACTCAAAGCGACTGAAGAGCTGCGGGACCTGCCCAAGGCGAGAAGAAAGGGAGATCTCACAGAGCCAGTTTAATAGCAGGGGAAAGGAAAGGGACAGAAGGGGATGGAAGGGGAAGGGAACGTTTTCTTATATTACCTTCATAAAGGGTTCATTTACTTAATTTACTTCACCAATACAGCAAAAGTAAAATTTATTCCAGTTCTGAGTCAAGTTATGAAAAAGCAGAGACAAAATTAACAGCAGCTTTGTTTACTGAAACCTCAATACACACAAATGCAAAAAAAAAAAAAAAATCAATTATTACATTCCATAATTGAGGATGCAATTTTTGGTTTAAATGCTATTAAGAAAATGAGAAGTACAGTTATTCTATTGTTTTTTGCCCTACAAACATCCATCTCTCCTTTTAAATACCATGTTTCCTATAAGCTATTGTATGTTCTACACAAAACAACAAAAGTAAAAAGCAGGTAGAAAGTTTAGATAGTGACAAACTTAACCTAAAAATCTTCTGTTACTAGCTGCTCTTATTGTTAACCACTCACATAACTTTAAACATTAGCAGCATGAGCAAAATCCATTTTCTCATTGCCTGAATATTAATGCAACAATTACAATTACTGCAAGGGTCATTAACACTATCCTTTTCCAGCACTGGAATGATTCCCAATATAAGGTTTCAAATGGTCAATTTAATAATGGATTCATTTTACAAATAAGCATTTTTTCTTAAACAATGCTTTTATACACACAACTTTTTAGTCCTGTACCAAGCTAAATGCAAAGGTTTATACTAAAATTCTATGCTTTTTTAACCCTATGGCAAAAAGTCTTACCTTAAAATAAGCTGAACTAGTTCGAAGAGAAAAGGACATAACGACTTAAGTTAAGACTTGACATGTCAACTGTGAAAACGGTGGTATAATGGTTAGGTGTCCCATTTTAAATCATTACAGTGTTAAAATGAATATTCCTATGTATATTGTATATATACAGCGTAGGATGCATTTGAAATGAAAAAAAAAAAAACACAAAGTTCTTATTGAAGCATGGGTTACATAATGGAAGAGCTTGAATTAAGATGCCGTGTTAATTTAACTTTGATAGGACTTATCCACCCCTCCCTGAATTTTAATGCACTATGTAGTAATACAAAACCTATTAAAAATACAAATAAAACCAAAAAAAGACCTAAATACAGGGAGAGACACTCTATGTCCATGGGTAAGACGACTCAAGTGTCAAGATGTCAATTCCTCCCAAGTTCATCTATAGGCTCGACACAATCCCAGTCAAAATCCCACCAAGCTGTTCTGGGGATGTCAGCAAACTGATTATAAAGTTTATATGGAGAGGCAAAAGAACAGCTGACACAATACTGAAGGAGAACCAAGTCAGACACTACCCAACTTCAAGACTTGGTACAAAAGCAACAGTAATCAAGTCAGTGTGGTATTGACAAAAGAACAGAAAAACAGATCAATGGAACAGAATAGAGAGCCCAGAAATAGACCCACATAGATAAAGTCAAGTGACCTTTGACAAAAGAGCAAAGGAAACAGGATGGAGCAAAGATAAAGACAGTCTTCTCAAAAAATGGTGCTGAACAACTGGACATCCTCACGTAAAAAAATAAAACTTAAGACACAGACCTTATACCTTTCACAAACATTAACTCAAAACGGACCACAGAACTACTATAGAATGCAAATCCTAGAAGAGAACACAGGAAAAAACCTATGTGATTGTGGGTATGGCAGTAACTTTTTAGATAAAACAGCAAAGACACAATCCATGAAAAAAAATTGATAAGCTGGACTACATTAAAATTAGAATCTTCTGCTCTGTAAAAGACAATGTCAAGAGAATGAAAGAGAAGTCACTGTAACTACCCCAGCTTCACAGATGAGAAAACCCAGGCTCACAGCAGCTACGCAGCTTCCCCCGCTAAAGTCTTCTGGCTTGTAGTAGGAAGGCAGACACAGTGAGTCTATCTAGAGAGAATATAAACTTAACCACATCTCTATTTCTTTCCAAACTTTAGGCAATTTGTTTTAAGTAAACAGGTGCTATTCCTGAGTGCTTTGGAAACAGTCATATTTCTCTAGTTTGGAGGAATTAGAAGTTCACAACTTAATTAGGGAGAGATACAAGACAATGGGAGGGGGAGATGGCTTAGGAAACAATACAAGGAATAATTCTACTAACTAAAAAGAGATACCTAGCTATCTGCTAGCAGATCACAATTATCTTACCTTCCTATTCCCCTCCCCCCAGAATGACCTCTTTCCAGTAAATACAAGACCTGTGAAGTCTAGTGAAAAATGATGGTATTTATTGGGGCGCCTGGGTGGCTCAGTCGTTAAGTGTCTGCCTTCAGCTCAGGTCATGATCCCAGGGTCCTGGGATCGAGCCCCACATCGGGTTCCCTGCTCCGTGGGAAGCCTGCTTCTCCCTCTCTCACTCCCCCTGCTTGTGTTCCCTCTCTCGCTGTGTCTCTCTCTGTCAAACAAATAAATAACTCTTAAAAAAAAAAAAAAAATGATGGTATTCATTGCTTATTAATTCATACTGTACCTCGTGGGGCATATGAATTCACTCTGAATCTGAAAAATGTATTTGAGCTTTTATAATATGCAAAGTACAGTAGATTCAATGGAGAAAATAGAAATAAATAATATTCATTCACTAAAGATTTAAGTGTCTACTATTTTGTGCTGGGCACCTATGCTGGAAACTAAAGATGTAACAGCCATTGCCTTCAGGGAGATTACCATCTAGTTGGGGATATAAATATTAATCAAATATAAATGCACACACAAAAAAAGTGAAATAGAAAATTTGCTACAAAGGAGGGTTATACCTTGCTCAGTGCCAGGGGAATGTGACCTAGTTAGGAAGATCAGGGAAGTTTCACAAAGGAAGCAATGCTTGAGAAAACACCCAGTGGGAGTTAACTAAGAGAAGGTAAAAGAAGAGCGGGACAAGGCTGAATAGCATATGCAAATGCCCTGAGGCAGTAAGGAGCAAGGTGGAGTAGCAGGGACTAGAAATAAAGCCAATCTGGCAGGAACAAAGAGAACAAAGGGAGAGTGCAGTAAGAGATAACAAAAGAGGGAAGTAGTAATGAATGTCCATGCAGGACCCTGTCAGGCTATAAAGATATCTGGCTTCATCCTAAAAGCAACAGAAAGTCAGTAAATAATTTAAGCATGGGGGGGGGGGTCATACAATATTTACATTTTGAAAACTTCCTCAGATTGCTATGTGGAGAATGGTCTGGAAGAGGACCAGAGGGGCTGTGGGTGGACTTCTGTGGTAATCCAGGTGAAGATGGTAGGCTAGACTAAAGCCGTATTAGAGAGAAACAGAAGAGGATGGATTTGAGGGACTGAGGAGGTAAAAATCAACTAAAGTTATGTTTTTGCAATATAGGACATGAGAAGGGGTTATCAAGAATAGCTCACAGTTTTCTGGAATATACAACTGAGACTGATATAGATGCCATTTACTAAGATAGGGACACTGAAAAAGGAGCTGATTTTGGACATACTGGGATTAAGATGTCTTAGAGATATACAAGAAATAGATATATCAAGGAGATATATATTGACAACTCAGGAGTTGGGGCCCGGGCTGTACATATGTATTTGTGAAACCTTGGTACTTAGATGGGAATGAAGGTCCTGCAGGTGGGATGAGCCAGACTGAGATAAGGGACCCCTGGGATGACAGAATCATATAGAAGTCATGAAAAGGCAGACCTGTAACAAGTGTGTAAGAGAAGGACGAAGAAAGTAAATGGAAGCAAAGCAGAGGAGAGATTAATTACATGAAGAGAGATACGTAGAAGCTGGGTTTGAAAAGGATGTTAGAAAAAGTAGGGAAGACTTCACCTGGTAAAGATACAGGGATCATACCAACGTGCAGTGAGGAAAATTAAAAAGTAATCTAGAAAGATCTCCAAGACGTATGTTAAATTAAAAAAAAAAGGAAGGCATAGAGCAGTGGATATCAATGCTTTATTACAGTATAAACTACAAAAGCTATCTGCATGTGTATGCTGGAAGAATGGACTCTTTCTGGGAAGATAAACAAGAAAATGCTAATAGTGGTTTCCTCTAAGAAGGACCTGATGCTTTGGGATAGAAAGGAACCTACTTTTCACTGTATTTTCTTTTCTATTCTGAATTATTTACTTGTCCAGAAAGGTTTTTTGTTGTTGTTGTTGTTGTTTTATCTTCTTTTTTAAACAAATAAGGGGGAAAAAATCCCAGTGAGTTTTATATCACTGAAGCACTAATAAGATTACAGAAGAAAATGTAAACCATAAAGGATTTTAAATATGCAGAGTGAATTTATATATTTTGTTATCCCCAATGCTAGAACTGGAGAATTCTGGCGCCAGAGATTCCTTAATTCTGAAATAACATAGATTTAAGAAGAGCTTTTAGATATTTTGGCTAGAACTACTTAGACTTTCTTAGGTACCTTCCTCTACTTCATTCTTTACACACTGTAAAATTAAGGGCTCATCCAAAATTCAAGCCATTTTGCCAATATACTGTAAATCTGTATCACAAATCAAACACATTTGACAGGATCACCTCATTTTTAGTTTCCACCTTATACTTTAAGACAGACTATGGGTAAAATACAACTAACAAGCTGATATATATGCCTAGACTCTAGCTTATTGTGAAGTTTAAACTAGACTCTAAAAGTACTCTGTTTGTTCACTAGTTTTTCTATACGTTTTGGTTTGACACTTGATATGAGGGCCAAGTATGCAAATGCGTACTTCTACCAGGAAATGTTTGTATTGTGAGCTGCAATTCCGTTCAAACCTTAATAATGTCCACACAGAATCCCTGACATGAAAAGGAGTTTCAAAATTCAATACATCTATTTCCTGCTTATGTTCTGCTTTACAGAAGATCTTTTTCCTCAGTGGATAATGTAATTATAAAGCTTAATAATATAGGTAGTGCATATAGACATAAAATAGTGAGGTACTCCCAAGACTCAGTGTTCATGATTCATTCTTGTAACATTTACTGAGTACCCACTATGTGTTGGGCACTGTTAGGTACTGAAAACAGAGTGATGAACAGAACAGACACGACGTCTGCCCTCTCAGAGAATATGCAAATAGTGAACAAACAACACAAAATTATTAATATGAAATAACACTGGATAAATGCAAAGTCACTTACATAAGCAGAATACCTACCAAAAAGAGTACAGGAAAACAGTACTTAACATATTGATCCTTTGGTTTTTGGTCCTAACTCATCGAAGGCATGGGCTATATACTCCCATCAGTTAACATTGGTTCACTCAAGTAGTAAGGGGAAAGGGAGGGAAGGAATACTGTGGAGAACAACTTCAGGTGATTTTAATACGCAACCCCCTTAAGAACTACTAAGTTCACTGATGGCATTACTACACCTAAAACCACAGATCACAACCCTGGCTGCCCACAGAGCTTTAAAAATTACTGATTCCTAAGCCCTACCTAGGAGATTCTGATTTACTCAGCAGAGGTGTGATCCAAGCTTAGAGAGGTTTGAGGTTTAAAAACTCTCAGGTACAATCGAGATTCAAAACAACTGGGGGGAAAGAAGAGATCTGACATGCAAGAAGAATGGGGAATGACAGAATGGAAACCTGAGAAAATATTCCAATTCTCAGATATGACATAACTACCTGGGCTCTGTAACTGTTACTCCTACTGGGTAGACACATTGTAAGAGACTGTCATAACTTTATGCCAAAACTCATTATCATCTTTGGATGATAGTGAATGTACTAAGGTAATGCTGCTCTGTTGCAGTCAGCCAGGTGCATGCCAGCCTTCCTGGGCAACTTCCCTATCACCATCTCAAAAAGCTGCGATGATACAACCAGCAGAATACAACTTTTTTCAAAACACTGGTCAAATGAGGAAAGGTCTCAAAAATATTCTTACTCACATAATCACAAGTAATTTTGCGTGTAATGTTTGTCATTAGAAAGTAAAATGCTGTTATCACAGTTGAAGATCCTTGCTCTTTCTGCTCTATGCTTTCTTTCCATTTCCCTCCCTTTCTGCCACAAAGCAGAAACAGACTTAAAAGCATAAACACAAATTAAATTCTCTCACTTTATATTCAACATTTAGAAAATTCTGCATAATGGGAAAATATATTAATTATATATAATATATAATTATTAAGTCTAGAATACGCACCAGTAACATGACCAGTTACTATATGACCATTATGCAGAATTGAACAGTTTGAGGCCTATAACTGCCATTCAAGGACTTAAGTAATACCTTACCACATCTAAAAGAATATAAAAAAGCAAAGACTCACTAAGAAGATCAAGAATATATTAGTCTATGTGACATAAAACAGTTTTATTGGTATGACAGTGGTATACTGAGACTGGGTCAGAAATTTGAAATTACAAAAGCAGTCGCTATACATTAAGCTAAAACCAAATACTCCTTAGGACAGGCCTTACAGAAAACATAACCTGCTACTAATATAAACCCAATTCTATATCATCTCCAGCATTGTATTACACCTTGAAAGATCCTTTTCTCCACTTCCATCCCATATTACCTGGGCTTTCCCTGAAGTTCAGTCTTTAGCTCCCCACTTTTTGCTGTATGTAATGCCACAGATATCATTACCCATACTATGTATCTTTATTGCTTAGAAATATCCTATTTCATATAAACTACACATAGAGTTTCTAAATCTTCAGTTGTAGCATTATATATTTGCATTTCTCACTCGGCTTCTTCTAGTACTACTTACTAAACATTGTACTTGACTGTTCAATTGTCACCTGAAACTCTACAAAGTCAAAACAAACCTGGCCCTCCTGGCCCTTCTAAAGTCCAACAATTACAGTTCTTGATGGCAAAAGTGTGAGAGGGACAATCATGCTTATACACTACCGGTGGGAGGAGAAAGGAGCATAACATTTTAAAGGTTCCTTAGCCACATGTGTAAAACCCATTTGATAAGTAATCCCACCCCCTAGGAAGCTGTCCTAAGAGAATAAATACAGACGTGGATAAAGATTTTTCTATAAGGAGACTGAAAGCAATATAACCAGTAACGAGACTCAAAATAACTTCAATGTCCAACAAAAAGGTAACAGTTAAATCATTTCTGATTTTCAACGAACTATGATGTAGCCACGAAAACTCAAGTTTTTGAAGGCTATTTAATGGTGTGGAAAAAATATGATGGATTAAGGTGAGAAAGGTCACAAAACTGTATACCAGTAGTAATCTAAATGTGTAAAATATGTATACAGATAAAAACACCAACAGTGGTTATAGCTACAGTAAACTCAGTTGATTTTTTTATGTATTTTTTTTGCCTTTGTGGCTTACCAAATGTTTACGATAATTATACTTTTATAATCAGAAAATAAAAGTATTTTTTTTAAATGGCACTTTCATTTATCATTCCAGTTGTGTAGACACAAAACTTTAGTTTTAAGCCTCCTTCCTCACCAGGCCCTGTATCCAATCATTCAGGAAGTCCTTTTGTGCCATCTTTCTTATATCCTAAGAATGGCAGTAGCAAACAACTGTGTTGGAAAGGCATGGAAGTCCTTCAGAATCCTTGCAAAAATCCCTCAAGTTTCTGTTCATGTCATTTCTTCTACCTCCCCAATCACTCCTACTTCTTTCAATACTCTTTATCTGAATTCATTAACAAACAGAAGGCCTCCCATAACGCTACAAGACTCTTCCCTCTTTTTCAACTTCTCTAGTACACACAGCTGTTTGGCTTTTTGGTTAGGACACACTGACTGAAGGCCAACTAGAAGAAGAGCAAGGTGGTGTGAGGTCAAGGCAAAAAACATGAAACATGTAAACAACCCCTGAAGGCACAGAATAGTAACATGTTTCAAAATAACAGCCTTGAGTTAACAAGAAAAGATTGAGTGATGTTCAGCACATATTCTGTTTCCTAATACAGGCAAACATTAATTTTCAAACATCTGTAAAACTTCAAAAGCGCTTGAAAATCAATGTGTTAGACCAAGGAGACATGACAACCAAATTCAATGTGGTATCCTTGAATAGATCCTGGAATCAAAAACGGGTATTAGTGAAAAACTGGTAATATATGAATAAAGCTTAGAGTTAAGCTAATAGTAACTTAACAATATTAATTTCTAATCATCTAATATTAGTTTTGACAAATGTAACAGAAGGCTTCAAAAAGGCTTTCTCATTTACAACTGCTGTCTATTGCCTAAGGGATAGGCATCCGTAGAGTACTAAGTCAACAGTACTAAGGAATACTGAGATGACCCTCCACTTTGTGATGGTAGGGAGGAATTCTTCTGTCTCACATTCCAGTGCTCTTCTGGACCACACGCCTCATGTCCAGGGCCTGCTTTTCATTCAGTTCACTGAGTGAATGCATCAGCCATGAATAATTCTATTTGACAACACCTTATCACAATTTGCAGTACTAAGAATCTTTATGTTTCACAACATTCACAGAAAACTCTGACATCCATTTTAACAATTAGTTTGGAGCTATACCGATCACTTATATTAAAAATACTTCATACTAAGCTTCTATTTCCTGTTCAATGCCCCTATGAGGAGAGGTAAAGGTTTTGTCTCATAGCTATTTGACACCCTATATGAAGACCGAGATCTACTTAAAAGGGTAAAAAACAAACAACGGTGAATCTTAGAGGCACTATTCTTTCTTGTACTTCTTTAGAGAAAAGAAAATATGCTGAAGCATCAGAAGGAAACTGTTAAGAGTCTACTTGTGAAAATTCAAGTCTTCCGCTCTTGTAAGGTGAAGAGTATTTCCTTTACTGCACAGTCCAACTCTTTTGATCAACAACAATATGACAGTAAGGAGAATGGTTTTACAAAAATCCCACAAGTGTTTTGTTAAATGACATTTAAACCATGATTATTTTGAATATTATGGCTGCTGCAGTGATTTCCTCTGTCATCAGACTAAACAGTTTTTCCAATATTTTTAACCTATGATCTACCTAAAAGCTCTAGTGATTACCTACCCTCATCCTTTTTGTTACACCTTTCACTAAATAGAAATTACATTTTATTCTAACCTTAAAAGTTTAGATGTTACAGCATTTTTATATGTCCCAAAGCAGCTAGTATAATGCTTTCCACATAACACTCAATAAGTGCTTGCTGACTAAATAAATGTCAAACATTATAAAAGGCATGATGATGGCACAAGATTGATTCTTAATAAAAACTGTTCTGTCTTACTCACCAATTTTTTACTTTATGTATACCAGCAGCCAGGTACTGTAGACTATGGTAGGGATAAAGAAGATGCCACCTAACTAAATTTACAGATATGAAAATGTTAAATGCAATACTATATAACAGGTGCAGAACTAGACATAGTTCAATGACACATGGAAGGACGAAGGAGGATGTATCAACTCTGTTTAACTGGGTAAAAGAGGAAGCTCTATGCATGCCGGAATACATGGCAATCCTCCATTTTCCCCGTAAAAAAAGAAAAAAAAAATCCCAACCCCCATTTAAGTGTATGATTTTTGGAATGCCAAGGAAACACTGAAAATAACTAGTTCAGCTAGAGATATTTAAAATCACCCAATATAATAATAAATTAACTTGCAAATAATGCTTTCCTCCACTGTTTAAAATTTTATTCAACTCCTTGAGATTAGTGTCATTATCAACACTTGAATCCTTTTTCAGGGTACATTATCTTCACTTCTAAGTTATTGAGATGCAGCACTTTTTGACTGTGCAATTGATGCTGTTATCAAAAATTTTATCAGCCAGAAGTATCATTTGTACAATGTTAAGATCAATGTTTTTTTCCATTCAACATAAAAGTATAGTCATTATATACTCAATATAACCATTTATTATATTCTTTTAAATGTTTTAATCAGCTTTGTTGAGGTATAATTTATTTATAATAAAATTCACCATTTTGAAGTAAATAATTTGATGGGTTTTGACAAATATATATGATCTTACAGCATTGCCACAATCACCATATAGAACATTTCTACAATCTGAAGAGCTCCCTGATGTTCCTTTGAAATTAATCTCCTCTCTCCACCCTTGGCTCCTGGGAACTACTGATCTACTTCTGCCACTATAGTTTTGTCTTTTCTAGAATGTCCTATCACTAGCAGCGTATAGTATGTAGAATTTTGTAATTGAGTTCATTCATTTAGCATAATCCCTTTACACTCGTCCATGTTGTGGTGTGTATCAGTTCATTCAATCACACAGGTATGTCACAATTTGTCTATTCATCCACACAATTAGTAGACACTGGTAGATTGCTTTCGACTTTTGGCTATTAGGACTATACAACCGCTACGCATATTGAAGCACATATTTGTGAAAGTATGCTTTCATTTCTCTTAAGTAAATACCTCTAAGTGATAATCCTGAGTGTATTAGCTTCCTAAGGCTACTATAACAAAGTATCACAATATGGGTGGCTTAAAACAACAGAAATGTATTCCTTTACAAGTGTGTAGGCTAGAAGTGTGAGATCAAGATGTAAGGTAGAGCCAAGCTCTCTTGAAGCCTCTAAGAATGAATCTGTTCTATGTCTTTTTCTTAGCTTCTCATACAGTACTGTCTGGTACTGGCAGCCCTTGGTTTTAAACTGCGTAACTCCAACCTCTCTTTCCATCCTCATATGGCATTCTCCTTTTATGTCTCTGTCTGTATGTGGCCATCTCTCCTTTCTGTGTCTTCTGTAAGAACACAAGTCATACTGGATTAAGAACTCCCTACTCCAATATGACCTTATTTTATAAGCTGCAATGACCCTATTTCCAAAAAAGGTCATATTCTGAGGTACTGAGGGGTAGACCTTAAATATACCGTTTTGGGGCGACACAACTCAACCACCTGTACTGGGTCATATGGTAAGTGCGTATTTATAACAACAAAATGCCAACCTATTATTCAAAGGGATGATACCATTTTGCCTTTTCAAATGCTATGTGTGGCAACTCCACATCTTCCCAAACCCTTGGTATGATCTGTTTTTTGTTTTCTTTTTAAAATGTTAAAGTCCATGTAGTGTAGTGTAGTTGTATATACTCACTGTGGTTTTAATTTGCATTTCCTTCATGACTAATGATGTTAAGCATCACTAGAATTTATAAAGCTTTGTAGGTGACATGTCTATTCAATCTTTTGCCCATTTTGGATTTATTTTTCTCACAATTAAGATGTAAGAATTCTGTGAACGTTCTGGATACAAGTCTTTTATCTGATACAGGTTTTGCAATATTTTCTCCCTGTCTGTAACTTGACTTTTCATTTTCTCAACAGAGTCTTCTATTTTCATGAGGCCAATTTACCCATTTTTTTTCCTTTCCTTTTCTTCTTCGTTTTTTTTTTTTTTGGTATCCTAAGAAATCTTTGCTCTAAGGTCATGAAACTTTCTCATATGTTTTATTCTTGAAGTTTTATCACGTTAGCTTCTACATGTAGATCTATGACCCACTGAGTTAATTTCTGTGTATGATGAGAGGCAAAGGTCAAAGCTCGTAATTCTACAAATAGATTTCAGTTATTCTAGCACCAACCGTTGAAATGCTTTTCCTACTGAATTACTTTGGCACTTCTGTAGAAAGTCAACTGACTATTTATGTGTAGATCTATTTTGGGGCTCTCTATTCTGTTCCATTGATCTATATGTCTATCCTCCTGCCAATACCACACTATCTTGATTACTGTAGCTTTATATGGTATGTCTTAAAATCAAGGAGTGCGAGTCCTATTTTTATATTTTCAAAAATTAGAATGTCCAAAATGGTGCCAGACACAATCCAGCCCCTCCATCCTGTCCATTTCAATTAAAAAATTGTTATTTTAGGGGCACCTGAGTGGCTCAGTCAGTTAAGCATCAGACTCTTGATTTCAGCTCAGGTCATGATCTCAGGGTCCT
Organism: Phoca vitulina; assembly: GCF_004348235.1. NCBI lineage: Eukaryota > Metazoa > Chordata > Mammalia > Carnivora > Phocidae > Phoca > Phoca vitulina. The sequence continues at coordinate 51,679,292 of NW_022589704.1, forward strand.
GGGATCGAGCCCCATGTCAGGCTCTGAGCTTATCAGGGAGTCGGCTTGGGGGTTTCTCTCTCCCTCTCCCTCTGCCCCTCCCCCTGCTCACCCTCTCTAAAATAAATAAATAAATCTAAAAAAATTCTGCTATTTCAAAAATGCCACTCAAGAAGATGAGAAATGTATCTCTGCTGTTTAAAGAATGTACTGTATTGACTTCACCTGCCACACTGGAGGCTTCCTTTTACACCAAGAGCTCAATTTCACATAAAATCAATCTTGAACCCTAAGACAGCAGACTACTGAAAGAGCAAAAGAATGCATTACAAACTTATATTGCCTATTATGTAACCCTCTTCCCGCCTCCATGGCAAGAACCCTGAGAATGTATGGAGTAAGATTTGTATTAGGATTAATCATTATTTAAAAACTAATTCATACTCTTTAAAAATATATTTAAAAAACTCAGTAATTCTTGTATATGAAAAAGAAAAGTCGTTATACAGACTGACACAATGCCCAAAATACCTCAGAAAAAGGGATATTATATATATCACTATATATCCATCTTTATATACTCATATATATCTATATCTATCTACATACCTACCTATATGCATATTATTTCTATATATATCCCTGCATTATACAAATCACAGAATAACAGGTACCTCAGAAATTTTTTAAAGATGTCACTTTTCACTATTGAAAATGCTGTTCCTTAAAGAGAATGCATACACTGAAACAAAACAGTTGTTTTCCTATAATACACACAAATTAATAATTATGAATACTAACTCTAAAGTACTTAAGTAACTTGAATAGTTTATGATTTTTGTATTATAGATATTATGTAGCTTTTCTAAATGAGATTTTTGCCATTTACCTAAGTAGAATTTATCTACCTAAAATAATCTAAATACTAGTGCTTTACCTTTCTTAAATTACAAGTGTCAAAATTTCTTCCCTGAATGTTATCACATATCCTTTAAAAATGTTAACATTAGAAAAATTTAATGACAATGATAAAGTTGTGTTTAAATGCAAATCTCATTTTTTCTAATACTCAAGCCATTTTACCTACTGAAAGCCACATTTTGTTCTTTTCAATACCTCTTCTGAAACATCAATATAAATAAAAATGAAGTGCAACTGATATACATACTATAATTTGAGTGGGGCATAAAATAATACTGCGACATGATAGTTGCAGCAAATTTCGGATAGTGGTTGATAAACCTAAAATTACTTCAAATGTCTGCTCATAAATTTCAGTGATTCTGAATCATAGCTGGGAATAAGGAAGCAGGTTTAAAAATTCTATTTTTTCAGTCTCATTTTCTTTGTGTGTCCAAAGTTTGATGATACACTTAAATTTTCTTTTATTTTTCAAACTTAATTTTTTCTTATTTAGAAAAATACCAGCTTAAAAAAAAACCTTTAGAGTTAACAAAAAAAATGTACAAACGAGAAAGTGCTAAAATACAAAGAACATATTCAAAAACACAGAATGATTCGCTCTAATATTTTTTGAAACTTCATTATTTCATCCACATTATCTACACTACAGAGATTCCCTTTGATAGAGGCCATATGAATAAATTAGCCAAATGGTTTTTCTGTAGTCTCTATATATGCAAGAATAATACACATTTTTATCAGACAGCAGAAGCTGACTCTCCAGAAAAATAAATGCCACCACTTAAATATTAATGTTGAATATGTATTATTTCATACAATTGCTACTAGATGAATAAGTAAGGCCAAGTTCTATTTTTCTTTTCCTTTGAAATAATGATATTACTTTCATAAGATATTACTTCAACATAAAGCTTCATTTTGTCAGAGACGTCTCCCAACAAAAGCTGGGCATAGAATCTGCTCAAAGTAGCAATGGAGGTTTCTGTTTCTTCAGAGAATAAAAACCTTAGAAGAGTGATTATTGGCAGTTTTGGTTTCCAGGTTTGGCTAATGGAGTACCTCCCTGACAAAGGTTCCCCATTGCAGAAAATAACTTCTGGATGATAAGAACAGGTTACACGGCACTTCCAAATTGGCATTTGTGGGCCTGGCTAACTTTGAGTTAGACTGAAACAACAGTATTTAAAAAGTCATTAGTCTGGAACCATTTAAATCAGGGAAGAAGCTGACCAGAGTTAAACTGTTCCACAGCCCCTGTGTTACATGAGAAGGCATTAAGATACTATTAGGATTTAAGTAGGCATGGTAAAATTTCAAAACAATCATAAGAAAACTGAAATAGTGTTTATCTTCCAAAATGGATGTAGAAAAAATATGAAATAAAAAAATCAACTAATAAACAAGTAAAAAGTCTTCAAATTTATAAAGGCAGGAAGAAAAAGTACAAGAAAGGGGGGACGAGGTAGTAAGGCAGACAGAAAAGATAAAGTACTAAGTAGATGGCAGAAACAAGCCTCAACCACAATAAATATAAATAGATCACTTTTCAGAGACTGTCAAACTGAATGCACAGACACACACACACATATACACACAGTAGTATTTTTAAAAGACAAAAATCAAAAGCCTAATAATACTGAGGCATATCATTTTTAACTTGCTTTACCTAATAAAACAACCTCAAGATACAGGAAAGATTAGACAATATAATCCCACACTTCCTGTTTTGTTTTTGGTAAGTCAAGTAGGGGAAAAAAATGAAAATATAAAATATTTGAACCACACAGTTAATACAATGGAGACATACAGAGCTTTATGTAACAGAGACATATAGAACCTTATACACCTAACAATTAGAGAAGACACATTTTTCTCAAACATACTAACAATACTTATAAAATCCAAACATGTATTAAGCCAAAAAGAAAATTTCATCAAATATTTAAAATCACCACAAAAGCAGTAATTACAGATAAAGTTATAGTTTAGAGGCTTAAAGTAAAAAAGCTGAAGATCACCAAGCTAAATGCCCAACCTAAAAAACTACAAAAAGAACAGTATAAAGTTACAATAAATAAGAAAGGAAGTTACAGAGGTAAGAGTATAAATTAGTGAAACAGAACACAAACACAGAATACAGAATCAAGAAAGATTAAGTTTTTTTTCCTTTTTTTGTAAAACATATAAACCTCTGACAAGACTGAATGAGAGAAGGCACAAACAGACATGAATAAATCTTAGACAAATGATCCTATTCTTAGAAAAATGTAAGTTATCAAAAGGAAAGGACTATGAGAATACTGCTATAATCAAAAAAGTAATGGATTGGTAGTTATTCTTTATGTTTTCCCTAAATCAAACCACCTCAAATGCAAAACTTCCAGGTCCAAGTATTATTTTACAGAAGAGTTCTAACAAATGTTAAGCAATAGATCATTCTAATAATTCCAGAAAATTTCTTCTGAGACCAATATAAACTTGGTATTAAAAGAAGGCTTTAAAAGTACAATTCAAAAAGAGTTAAAAACTAATCTCATTAATGAACACAGATGCAAACTCTTAATAACAAACCATATCCAAGAGTGTTTTTATTAAAAAGGATAATATACAGGGCGCCTGTGTGGCTCAGTCAGTTAAGCATCTGCCTTCAGCACAGGTCATGATCTTGGGGTCCTGGGATCAAGTCCCGCATTGGGCTCCCTGCTCAGTGGGGAGTCTGCTTCTCTCTCTGCCCCTCCCCCTGCTCATGTTCTCTCTCTCTCTCTCTCTAATACATAAATAACATAAATTTAAAAAAGGATAGTATACCATAACCAAATTGTGATGCAAGTTAGTTTGACATTAGAAAAATATACAAACAAAAAAGAAAAATATGTAAACATTATTTCTCACATTAACAAAGGAAAACCATGCTTACTCCTTGACAGCAGATAAACATTTGATAAAATTTAATAACCAATAAATATTTTACATAAGAACATCACTAACAAAAACAACCAAAATATTTTCTTAGAAAATTAGAAAAAAAAAAGGCGGGGAGGGGGACTTTCATTAACTGATAAAGACCCATAAGAAACATCACATTCAAAGATGAAAATGTGTCTCATTCTTGTTTAAAAACTGGAACAAGACAGGAAGCACACTTATGACCTTGTAGACCTGAACATTACAGTAAGAAAAAGAATGAAACGAAAAGGGAGGGCTTCAAAAAAATAAAACTGTCATTCACAGACAGGTAACAGGATTGTTAGAAAGCTCAAATATATATATAAGCAAATTATTAGATCAGTAAGAGTTTAGGTAAGGGTGCTAGATATGGATACAATGACAACAGAAAAAAAAATCAATTTCTATACAGCATAACGGAAACTGAAATTTTTAGCTGATGTAATTTATAATACCATCAAAAATATTAAACACCTAGGAATAAATCTAACAAAACATATGCGATGCTTAAACAATTTTTAACTGTATTCAAAGAAATCCTAAATTAATGGGGTGATGTACTATGTTCATGTACAATGAGAGTCAACATTTTTAAGAATTTTACTTCTCCCTAATTTGATAAGCAAATTTAACAAAATTTTAATCAAAACTACAAAAAGAAATTTTCAAGGATTTGATAAGCTGAATCTCAAATTATATGGATGAGTCAAGCAGCTTGATGGGAGATATGGATTCTTGCCCTACCAGACATCAAGACTCATTAGAATTATGGTAATTAAAACAGTATAATGTAATATTTCTGCAGGACAGACAACTTGATCGATAAAATGGAAGAACCCAACATAGAAACACACAAATACACAACCATGAAATGACAGAGGTGGCACTCCAGGCACTGGAAAGGCTATTCAATAAAACGTACAAAAACAGTCATTTATATGAGGAAAATGCAATTGGACCCCTAACTTACACTGTCCAAAGAATCAATTCCTGATAGACTTAAAATAAATATGAGGAGCAAACCTGTAGTAAGATATTGATATTATTTTCAAGTCCTTATAGCAGTTAAACAGTTCTTAACCATGACATAAAAAAAAAAGGGCTAACTATACAAGAGACCGATACAACAAAATGCAGAAATAAAAGCTGAAATGGAAGATAAACATAAAAAGATGTTTGACCTCATTATCATTCAGGAAAATGCAAAACTAAACCATGACAAGATACCATTTTTACATACATGGATTAGGAAAAAAATCAAAAGGTCAGTGTTGAGCATACAGAGCAAACTGCCAATGGGACTGTACAATGATGCATCACCAATTTAGCATTATGTTGCATGGATGAACATGTACATACCCTGTGACCTCCCCCCCCACCTATTCCATTCCTAGATATACAACTAAAAAATCTACTCACATATACCAAAACACATGTTAAATTGCTCATGACAAAATAAACATAGAAGACCCATATTCCCTACTGCAGTAGACTATATCAAGGTATATTCACATAATAAAATGGTATGCAGCAGTAAAATTTAATGAACTATAGCTACATGCCCTGATTCAAATCTTGAAACAAGATCTAAGAGAAAAAGAAGTTTCACCTCAAGATGGCAATGTAGGAGGATCCTGAACTCACTTCCTCCCATGGACACACTGAATCTACAGCTAGCTACATATGGAACAATTCCCTGTGAAAGAAACCTAAAAACCAGTGAAGTTACTTACATTATGTGAAGAGGAAAAAACCCACATTGATATGGGCAGAAGAGCCTGAGACATGATCTGACCACACCCCTGGTGTGGGGACCCAGGTCAAGAGGGAGTTTCTCCCTGAGAAACAAAGGGTTGCTTCTCTCTAAAGAGCAAAGGTTTGACCCTATATCTGGCACCACAACATTTAAGACCTGCACCTAAGAGACGGGCCCACAAAACATCAGCTTTGAAAGCCAACAGGGCATATGTCCACAATATCTACAAGACTACCACAAACTGAGAACCAGGTCTTAATGGGCTCACCCATATTCATGGAAGCTATACTACAGGACCCAGAGCAGAAGCAACTGATTGAAATACCCAGTCCCTCCATTCAAGAGGCCTAAGCACTTATTTTAAAAGCTTCTACCTAAGGGGTAGGCATCTAATTTAACACGTATCTAGGAGCCTACTGAAATACCCTCTAAAAAGCACAAAGGCAGCAGGCATCACCTTCACTGTCTCCCTTTACTTCACTCTAAGTCACTGGTATCTCCTAGAAAGGAGCTTATGAACAAGTCTGGCACCCCCTTGACAGCCCAGCTCTGAGAGCCAGCAGGGCTTGTGTTGACAGGTCCAACAGATGGCAGCAAACAAAGAAACAGTTCTTAATTGGCTATCACCCCAGGGCTCAGGACAGAGAGAGCAGAGAGAACACCCATCTCCCAGTTGTTCTCTAAAAGAGGTATAACAGCATACTTTAAAAGATACTACCTAAAAGCTCAGCTTCTAATCAGCCTGAATCTATGTGCTGACTGAGATTCTCCCATCTGAACACTGACAAATGTTAACACACCCTGAATTACTGGGAGCACCTAAGAATAAAGGAGACAATCACAAGGTTTGAAAGACAACTAAGAGCTGGGGCAAGGTTTAACAATGAGAGTTCATCTAAACTAGGCCACTCCTTTAAAACTGGGAGAGGTGGCATTTTATCTAATGTATAAAAACCAACACAGAGAGTCAAGGAAAATGAAGAAACCGAGGAATCTATTTCAAATGAAGGAAGATAAAACCTCAGAAAGAGACCTTAATGAAACAGAAATAAGTGATTTACTTAATAAAAAGTTCAAAATAGCAGTCATAAAGATACTCACTGAGGTCAAGAGAATAATACATAAAGAAAGTGAGCCTTTCAACAAAGATAGAAAATATAAGAAAATACTAAAGAGAAATCACAGAGCTGAAGAATACAATAACTGAAAAATACAACAGAGGGCTTCAACAGACTAAATGAAGTAAAAGAAAGGCTCAGTGACCTTAAAGACAAGGCAGTGGGACTCACCCAATCAGAGCAGCCACACACATTTAAAAAAAAAAAAAAGACTAAAAGAAAAAAAAGTGGAGATAGCTTAAGGGACTTACTGGACAACATCAAGTGGACTAACATTTGCATTATAGGGGTCCCAGAAAGAGAAGAGAGAAATAAAGGCACAGCAAATTTTTTGAAGAAATAATGAGTGAAAACTTCACTAACCTGGAGAAGGAAACAGATATCCAGATCCAGGAAGCCCAGAGAGACACAAATAAGAGGACTCCAAAGAGACCCACATCAAGACACATTATAATTAAAATGTCAAAAGTAAAAGACAAGGAGAGGATCTTAAAAGCAGTATGAGAAAGACAACTTGTAACATACCCCAAAGACTATAAACAGATTTTTCAGCAGACACTTTGTAGGCCAGAAGGGATTGGAAAGATATATTAAAGTGCTGAAAGAAAAAAAAAAATGCCAAATGAGAATACTTGACTAGCAAAGTTGTCCTTCAGAATTTAATGAGAGAGTTCTCCAGAAAAACAAAAGCTAAAGGAGGTCATCACCACCAGACTGGCCTTACAAAGAACGTTAAAGGTACTTCTTTAGCTGAAATGAAAGGGTGCTAATTAGTAACAGAAACACATACGAAAGTACAAATCTCTCTGATAAAGTAAATGCATAGTAAAATTCAGAACATTCCAATGTTGCAAAGGTCGTGGATTAATCACTTATGAATCTAGTATGAAGGTTAAAACACAAAAGTATTAAAAATAACTATAACTACAATACTTTGTTAATGGATACACAAGATAAAAAGATGTAAGTGGTGGTAACATATACATAAAACATGGGAAAGGAAAGTAAAAATGTAGACACTCAGAATGAGTTCATTCAAAGTTAAGTTGCTATTAACTTAAAATGGGCTGTTAGAAGCTGTTTAACATAAATCTCATGGTCACCATAAAGCAAAATCGTATAGTATATACACAAAAGAAAAAAAGAATGTAAGCATATCACTACAGGAAATATATCACAAAGAAAGAGAGCAAGAGAAGAAGAAAGGAACAAAAGAATTACAAATAACCAGAAAACAATTAACAACGATAAGAGCAAAAATAAATGACACAGAGGCTAAGAAGACAAAGAAAAGACTTAAATGAAGAGCTGGTTTTTTGAAAAGATAAAATAGACAAACCTTTAGCCAGGCTACCAAGAAAGACAGAGTACTCAAATAAATAAAATTAGAAATGAAACAGCAGATAGAACAACTGATACCACAGAAACACAAAGGATCGTAAGAGACTATGAACAATTATGCACCAACAAACTGGACAAAGAAAAGAAGTAGATAAATTTCTAGAAATACACAATCTACCCAAGATTTAATCATGAAGAAATAAAAAACCTGAACAGATCAATTACTGGCAAGGAGACTGAAATAGTAATCAAAAACCTCCCAACAAACACAAATCCAGGACCAGATGACCTCACTGGTGACTTGTACCAAACATTTATAAGAAGAATTTGTACCAATCTTTCTCAAATTCTTCCAAAACATAGAAGAGAAAGTAACACTTCCAAACTCATTTTATGAGGCCAGCATTACTGGTATCAAAACCAGACAAGGACACTACAAGAAAAGAAAATTACAAGCCAATAATCCTGATGAATACAGATGTAAAAATCCTCAACAAGATATGAACAAACAAAATTCAACAATGCATTAAAAGGATCATATAACATGATCAGGTTAGATTTAATGCAGGAATGCAAGGATGGTTCAATATATGCAAATCAATCAATGTGATACACCATATTAACAAAATGAAGGATAAAAATCATGATCATCTCAATAGATAAAGAATTTGATAAAATTCAATATCCATTTAGGACAAAAACTCTCAACAAAGTGGGTAGAGACTATACCTCCGAATAAAGCCAATAATAAGAAGCCCACAGCTAACATCATACTCGATCTTGATGAAGAAATGATAACTACCTCACCACACTTTTACTCAACACAGTATTGAAAATCCTAGCTGGAGCAATTAGACAAGATAAAGAAATAAAAGGGATCCAAACCAGAAAGGAAGATGTTAAATTGCCTCTATGTACAGATGGGAGGATATATACAGACAACCCTAAAGACTACATACACCAAAAAACCTTGAACTATAAGTAAATTCAGTTGCAGAAAACAAAATCAATATACAAAAATCAGTTGAGTTTCTATACACTAATAATGAAGTAGCAGAAAGAAATTAAGAAAACAATTCCATTTATAATTGCATCAAAAAGAATAAAATACCTAGGAATAAATTTAACCAAGAAGGTGAAAGACCTGTACAATAAAAACTTTAAGACATGATGAAAGAAATAGAAGAAACAAATAAATAGAAAGATAATACATGCTCATGGAGTAGGAGACTCAAAACTGTTAAAATGTCCATACTGCCCAAAGCAATCTACAGATTCAATGAAACCACAATCAAAATTCCAATGACATTTTTCACAGAAATAGAACAAACAATCCTAAAATTTGTATGGAGTTAACTACAAAAGATTCCAAATACCAAAGCAATCTTTGGCTATTTACACAAAATGAACAAAGCTGGAGGCATCACACTTTCTGATTTTGAGCTTTACTAGAAAGCTATAGTAATCAAAACAGTACAGTACTGACGTAAGACACATGAAATGACTGGAACAGAAAGAGTCCAGAAATAAATCCATACATATTTACTCAATTAATTTACAACAAAGGAGCCAAGCATATACATAGGAGAAAGGACAGTCTCTTTAATAAATGGTGTTGGGAAAACTGGACAAACACGTGCAAAAAAATGAAATCATACCATTATCTTACACCATACACAAAAATCAACTCAAAATGGATTAAAGACTTGAAAATAAGACCGGAAACTATTAAACTCCTTAAAGAAAACACACACAGTAAACTCCTTCACATCAGGCACAAATAGCAAAGGCAACCAAAGGAAAAATAAACAAGTAGGACTAAATCAAATTTAAAAGCTTCTAGACAGCAGAGGAAACCATAAACAAAATGAAAAGGCAAACTACTGAATGGGAGAAAGTATTTGCAAATCACCCATCTGATTAAGTGGTTAATATCCAAAATATATAAAGAACTCATAGAACTCAAAAGCCAAAAAAAAAAATTTTTTTTTCTTTAAATTAAAAATGGGCAGAGGTGCCTGGGTGGCTCAGTCAGTTAAGTGTCGGACTCTTGATTTCAGCTCAGGTCATTGTCTCAGGGTCTTGCCATCAAGCCACACATCTGGCTCTGCGCTCAGCAGGAGTCTCTTTCTTTCCCTCTCCCTTTGCCCCTCCTCCCACTCATGCTCTCTCTCTCTAAAATAAGTACATAAGTCCTTAAAAATAAATAGATAAATAAAGTAAAAATGGACAGAGGATCTGAATACACAATTTCTCAAAGACAGACAAATGGCCAACAGGTACATGAAAACATGCCCTGTATACTAATCAGGGAAATGCAAATGGAAACAACGGTGAGGTATCTCCTCACACCTATTAGAATGACTATTATTAAAAAGACAAAAAAAAAAAATAACAAGTGTTGGGCATGTGGAGAAAAGGAAACCCTTGTGCACCATTGGTGGGAATGTAAATTACCAGAGCCACTACAAAAAACAGTGCAGAGGTTTCTCAAAAAATGAAAAATACAACTAACCATACGATCCAGCAATTTCACTTCTAGGTATTTACCTGCAGGAAATGAAAACACTAACTCGAGTAGATATATCCAACCTCATGTTCATTACAGCTTTATTTACAAGTGCCAAAACATGTATGCGAACTAACTGTCCACTGATGGGTAAAGAAAGAAAATGTGGTTTATATATGCAATGGAATATTATTCACTAGTAAAAAAGAATGAAATCTTGCCATGTACAACAACATGGATGGCCATTTTGCCAAGTAAAGTAAGTCAGACACGGAAAGACAAATACCATATGATTTCACTTAAATGTGGAATCTTAAAAACAGAACACTGAACTCATAGATATAGAGAACACTGGTGGTTGCCAGAGGCAAGTGGAATGGGGAGTGGGTTAAACTGGTGAGGTGGTCAACAGATACAAACATCCACCTGTAGGATAGATAAGCCCTGGGCATGTAATATACAGCATGGTGACAATAGTTAACCGTATTATATTTCATATTTGAAAGTTGTTAAGAAAGAATATCTTAAAGGTTCTCATCAGAAAAAAATAAAATTTTTAATTATCTGTGGTAATCAATGTTAATCAGACCTGCTGTGGTGTTCATTTTGCAATATATACATATATTGAATCACTATGTTATAAACTTGAAACTAATATAATGTTACACATCAATTATATCTCATTAGAAATTTTTTTAAAAAATGATAGACAAAAGGAAGATTGCAGAAATCTAGTTACATTATGATATCAAGTATATAATGCTTAAAAATAAGCAAAAGATATACTGTTTAGGAATATACATACAACCTGTATTTTTTAAATAGTAAGGAAATAACTTTTAAAAACCTCATCTGGGTGAGGGGAAGCAGAAGACTGGATAAGGATGAACATTATAGACGATGCAATGATTTGTTCCATTTCTTAAGTGGGATTCCGTCATTAATGTTTATTTTATTATTATGTTCATAGCATGTTCCACTTATTCTTTTCTATGCATTCATTATGTGCTGCGTGAATACTTAGAAGTATACTTACATACAAAATAAAAGAGTATACTTTTTCTGCAGAATGAAATGACTAGGAAAGTAGAGCTACAGTGATATTAAAGTGGGAGACAGAAAATAAAACCGTTCACAAATCTTACTAATAAATAATTAGCTTCATGGACAGAGATATTTGATTAGTGAAATTCAAATCGAAACATTTAAAATATCAATTGCCTGGGTAACTGGTTATCAACCTTATCTTTACAGTAACCAAAGAAATATACAAAATGTCATATGGTCCACAGACTCATGTTAGACATGAATTTCAATCAGTATCAAACTAATATAAGATTACTGACAGTATATGTATAATACACCCAGTATTGCCATTGCTACAGGTTTAATTAAACACAACTATAGTGCTTGACATAAAAGACATAATGTATCTCATCTACCAAAAGGCCAGAGCCAAACATTTAAATTAATGGCATTACTGCAACTTGAAGAACACTATTCTATCTAATGCCCATTACATGCAGCTTTTCCCTCTCTTTTTTTCTCAACTTTTGGAGGACATTTCCCCAGGATTATCAAAAAATGGCTGAAAGATCTAATAAATGGCTGACAGAAAACACACACACACACACAAACAAACAAACAAAAAAAACCTCTTCCCTATCTTCGGATAAAAAAGATATAGAAACCAAAGGAATCCAAATGCTCCATGAGAGATTAAAGCTGCCTTTTCAGGGAATTTAACTGAAGGAGTTACCTAAGGCTTATTCAATGTCTTCTTAAATTTAAAAAAAAATCAGATTACAAGAAAATGCCAATAAACAATCTATAGAATATGTACTCTGTATCTGCAATATTCAAAAACCTGTTTTTCTGTTTCAATGAAAATATCTAATATTAACCTCAAATCATTATATTCCAAATTTTTTACTAAATCTTCCAATGGGTTTGAGTTTGCTTTTTTCAGTTTTACCTGCTATTTTAATTAGAACTATTTAAGTATTCATTATCCCAACACACCTGATCCTATGATGAATGTCTCTTCAGCTCTATCACCATTTTATTAACTATTCTATGGATCCCCCATATGAAATAAAATTGCTTCTCGGTATTATTCAAATTTTAACATTTTTTGAACACTAAAAATAACCTGTACACATTTTAAATAAAATCTGAATGCAACTCTATGTGCCAATTTCCATAAATCCATTTCCTGCTCTTTTGAAAATTGTTTCCATATAAAACTGAACTATTTTAGAGTGTTTTAAAAACAAAAAAGGGCTGTACACTGACATCAGACTTGCTCTTACAGAAGACAAGGTGTAAACTCAAATTTTTCTTTTTTCTTTTTTATTAAGTCTAACAGATTGTCACTAAAATGATTCTTTCCTGCTAATATATGCAGATGTGATTCTGGAAGATTATTAATAGACAATAACATAATTCAAATCCAGAATTAATTTAATATAATGACCATGTATTTCCATCATTTCTGAGACAAGTTCCAATAACACAGCATGGTAGTTACTTAAATCCAGAAAGTGACATGTAGTATTTAACAACTATGATTAAAAGTATCTCTTATATAACTGTTCTAAAGAATACCTTTAAACACATATATTCCAAGCAATTGTACCTGTTTTCACAATAAATACTGGAGAAAAATATTAAAGTTATCTTGCCTAACAATCTGAACAGATCAAATATCAGGGGGAAAAAACAGATAACATTTTTATTGAGAAAATCAACAAAATGACACTGCAAAAGTGTATTCATTTGTAAATAAAATGCTGGTAATGAAAATGGAAACACGTTCAGAAAACAAACTCACTTCACTGTCTTTATGTTATTCAGACCACGATTTCTGCTCTATTTAGGAGTGTCTAGGCTTGTGAAAACAGAAAGTCAAGTACATTGGGCAAAGTGGTCTGGTTTCTGACAAATGCCCAGACCCAACCTAAATCCAAAACTGTACCTCTAAACACTGTTGTCCCTAAAAGTTATTTGCTATTTTTAATTCTCCAAGAATACTTCCAACTTTGGTCCCAGAACCCACCCATGTGTGACTAAAGCCTCAAGAAATGGTTATGCAGGATTCTAAAACTCTTTATTAACAATTTTTTCTTAAAGATTTTATTTATTTGAGAGAGTGAGTGAGAAACAGCATGAGAGGGGAGAGGGTCAGAGGGAGAAGCAGGCTCCCCATTGAGCTGGGAGCCCGATGTGGGACCTGATCCCAGGACTCTTGGGATCATGACCTGAGCCGAAGGCAGTTGCTTAACCTACTGAGCCACCCAGGCGCCTCTTAACAACTTTTTTTTTAAGTAAGCTCCACACCCAGCATGGAGCCCAACGCACGCCTTGAACTCATGATCCTGAGATTAAGACCTGAACTGAGATCAAGAGTCAGAGGCTTAAACAACTGAGCCACCCAGGTACCCCAACAAAATTTTTTTTAATTGGCTATCCTGCCAATGGGAACATGACAATTATTCTATTATTTGACTTCTTTTAATGGAGTTAACATGAAACAATATTGTAATATATATCAGAAAAACCTATTTTTGAAATTACCATATTTGAATTACTACAATTCAAGCAAATTACGTAAGTAAAAAATCAAACGACCTTTATTTCATTTCTATTAAAGATTTTGGTAATCATTTATTTTTTTCTTTCTCTTTTAGAGATTTATTTATTGGGTGGCTCAGTCATTATTTAATTTATATAAGTAAACAGATTTATTATTTGAGAGAGAACGTGTGCACACGTGCCCGGGGGGGGGGGGGGCGGTGCACAGGGAGAGGAAGAGGGAAACCCAAGCCAACTCTGCACTGAGCATGGAGTCCGATCTGGGACTCAATCTCAGACCCTGAGATCACAACCTGAGCCAGAACTAAGAGTCGGAAGCTCAACTGACTGCCACCCAGGCGCCCCTCACATATTTGTTCTTTAGAGGGCACAGTTTTTCATTTATAATACTGCTACACCAAATTACCTTTATGAAAATAAATTACTCAACGAAAGAATCTAGGTGGTGGGCATAAAGGCAGTCACTGTAAAATTTTTAGCTTTGCTGTATGTTTAAACATTTTCACAATAAAATGCTGAGAGAAAAACAGATTACACTGACTCCTATCTACATAGCAGCACACTGCAATTACTATCTTTACAAAATCATTATATACAAAATCTGAAGTCTGAAAATAAATTTTAAAAAATTTCGCAGTGTAATTTATAGTTTTATAATTCTATTTTATTGAAGCTTTACCTAACCTGTTATTCCTTATTCATTTCATTGATGACTGAAACTCAGTTTCTAAAATACATTATTAAATCTTCCTTCCGTTTTGAACACTTCTCCGGATTATTTTTCATACAAGGTAAGTGGATAGGATGGCAGGATGGAAGGATAGTCTCACTTTTTCCTAATGAAGTCTTAACATAATCCATAATTCACTTTAAGAATCAATCTTACATATACACTGTCAACCATTTTCTGAGAACAAGTCAGTCAAAAGACGAATCTTGGAAGAAGATAGAAGATATTAAGTATTTAAAAAAAATCCTTTGGTGACTCACTGCTGAAGTCCTGTATCAACTTTTGGCTCACAATGGAGGACTAAACATACATGTTTATCTCTTCTCCTATGTGACCTCTTGCAATGATAGTAAAAATGGGGAGGAGGGGCATAATTAATCAGATCAATGATAAACATGAGTGCTGGGAGAGGCTGCAAATACGAGAAATACCATAAAACACAGGCTTTTCAATTGTTCTACCACCCCTGACAGTAAGGGGTACAGAGGAATAAAAAGGGTCTACTTAAATTCAGGAGAACAATAGTAGTAATAATGATGATAGTTAACACTTACTGAGCACTAACTTAAGTGGTAGGCATTAGTTTAAGTATGTTCTATGTATCAGCTCACTGAATTCTCCCACCAAAATCATGAAGTAGATACTACTATTACCCTCACAGTATGTAAGAACCTGTGGCAAAAAGAACTTAACAGACCTAAATTCACACATCAAGTAAGTGATGATAACAAGATAGAGCCCTTTGTTATACTGAATGTCCCTGATTTTTATGCCCAGAAATACCTGGAGGGTGAGAGAGTGGAGTTACTTAAAGAGAGCAGGGCTATTGCTCAGTCAGGTAGTGTAAGGGATGTTACACCCTCATTACAGAGATCAAAGTCCTCTGTCTTCCTTCTGATACCAAACAGCAATTCATGATTTTTTTAAGTCGCAGATTCCTTATCATCAAATAAAAGGGCAAGGCATTAAATTATCTGTTACAAATATCATTGATAATGGAGATTTTGTGGCTACACTGAGAAATCAGAAGACAAAAGATAGAGGATGTTAACTGCAAACAAATTTAGGAAATTAAGAAAAAAAGTATCTGAATCCAACTGTAATGACTTAACTCATTCTTTCACTGTTCCCTATACAGTATCGTCATTCATTCCTGGATTTTGAAATTGTGAATTCACCTACCCCCAAATGTATTTACATAACCCACATGAATACTAGCAGTGCTTTTGCAGTCATTCGAGGCATATTGCAGAGTGGCAGAAAATTTGAGTCCTGGCTGAGGTAGAATAAAGCAATACTCTGCCTTCTTGTTTTAGTTCTCATACTGTAAACAAGTGCTCTTTTCATGATCTATTTAGTACCACATTTTTTGCATTTTTGTGCTTTTCACTGTTTGAAATGGCCCCCAAGCTTAGCGCTGAAGTGCTATGTAGTATCCCTAAAAGTGGAAGAAATCTCTGGTGTACCTTATGAGAAAATACATGTGTTATATAAATAAGCTTCATTCAGGCCATGAGTTATACAGTGTTAATGGCCATGGATTCAATATTAATGAATTAACAATATTTATTAAATAAGGTATCTTTAAACAGAAACATAAGTCATGTACTGACTTGTTGATGAAATGTAACCAGAGGCTCACAGGAACCTAACCCTGTATTTGTCCTAGGAGCAATGGTTCAGTGTTCACTAATTCAGTGTTCATGGCAACATAACCACTGCAAATAATTAAAATCAATTGAATTTCCTTTCCTAACCATCTGATAAATCTTCCTGAAATGAATGGAGCTAGCAAAATTAATCATATTTTCAAGAGTCTTACCGAAAATGTTGTATTTCCTATCAGATAACTTTAAATATTCATTTTAAAAAATTGGTCCATGATTCCTAGACTTAGAGTACATTTACCATAACAAACATTAATTGGAAGATACCAGTACAGATTCCCACCTAGATTGTAATATTATTTTTAATGCTGTATTACTCCATCTGTACTGCATTTTATGATTTCCAAAATGATATACACATTGTTATTTTATCTTCAGAAAAGTTGTGAGTGAGGCAGGGTAGCTTTTACTCTTAACAAAACAACTGATCAAAAGAGAAAAATCGGTGGTTTCACATATAGGCAAGACTAAAGTCATGGATTCTCATCTGAACCTGAAGATGTACTTGGAAATCATTTAAGTTAAGAAAACAAAACCCAGAAACATTTTCCAACCTACATATGGTTCTTGAAAAAGATGAAGTATAACCCAAAAGAAATAATTAATCTAAAAGAATATTAAGAAATCTATCAGTTCAAATACCACTAAATCACTTTACTTGGTTCCATGACCACAGATATTAATACATTACATATCCAAAAGAAAATTTGTAAAAACCATTTACAATTATTTGAATAATTTCTAAAACTTGGATAAGAACAGAAAAGTAGAATTTAAATGAATATATAATATCATAAGAGAAAAAACAACATTCCACTGGGATTAATATCTTGTTTGCCAGTAAAAGCACCACAATCCTGACTAAGCTCAGGTTTTTTAGTTTTAATTATGTTATTATATATGCAAGTCCACAAAGACTGGTATATTGCTGTAGCAATTATCTACTCCATATTTTTGTACCCGTTAAGCCACCTTTCTCAACATAATTACTGGTTTTTATGCACAGCAGTCTATAAAATTGTTGACAAAGTATGCAATAACCCTTTCATTAATTTCAAATGCATTAAAATACTGAAACATTTCCAAATAAAATACTATGAAACAGGAAAAATAAAATCCCCCTTTCTTTTTCTGACTTCTATCATTCTCTAACTCTAAAAATTTAATAAAAACTTAAATTTACCAGTCAGCTACAACCATGTCACTAGATTTTACACTCACATCCAGGAATTCCTGGATATGTTAAGGTGAATTTAAAATTTTCTAGTTCCTATGACTACCCAGTATTTTTTTCTTATGTATTACATATGAAACCCACTTTTAACTGTTCACCTTCTTTCTCTCAGCTTTATATGAAAACTAGTTTGAACATTTCCTCTGAATCTATACCAGCGCTTTTATTTGATCTTAGATGTCAGAAACAAAAAACAGTTCAGTAACATTTGCCCAGCAGATGGAAAGTCAGTAGCAGCCGTGTTGAAAGAATTAGGAAATGAAGAGTAAAAGGACAAAAATTTGAGTTTAGTACATTATTATTTAGGATCACAACCTTAACAGTTGTTGTGGGTTGAAATGTGTCCCGCCCCAGGCCCCACCCCCCGCCAAAGTTGTGTTGAAGTCCTAACTTACAGTATCTCAAAATGTGACCATGTTTAGAAACAGAATCACTGCTAAAGTAAGTTGAGATCATAAATAAGGTTGGCCCTTAATCTAACACGGCTTCTATCTTTATAAGAAGAGAAGAGACAGTTACCCTCAAGAAGAGGGCCATGTGACAAAGGAGGCAAAGACTGGAATGATGTATATATAAGCCAAGGAATGCCAGTGAAGACCAGAAGTTAGAAGAGGCAAGGAAAGATTCTTCCCTACAGGTTTCAGAGGGAGCATAACCCTGCCCATACCTTGCCTTTGAGAACTGCTGGCCTCCAGAACTGTGAGACAATAAATTTATGTTTAAAGCCATCCAGTTTGGGCTATGTTGTTACTGGAGCCCAAATAAACTAATACATCAACCTTCAAAACTAAACAAAACAAAACAACTAATAGTAAAAAGACTTTAAAAAAATTCTGGTACATTATGCCCTACACTGAAAATAAATTGTGCTATAATTACAAATGAAGCTCCCAACTCCTGAGAGTTCTGTAGTTGCTATTATTCCTTCAAAATGCAAATTGAACAAAATCTATGCTGTGTTTTCAGAAGTAACCTGAAACAGCAAGTTAAAAATGCCACTGTGCACTGTATTTTCAAAGTCTGAAAGTTTATATTGGTAGGAGCGAAAGAGATTAATGCAAAGTTAATATGCTTCTGAGTGACATTTATGGGCAGAAAATTTTGAGCACTGGCTGAACATGCTCCATGATATAATGTCTGTCAACCAAGACTTTCACAGACCCAAACTCTCATCAATTTTAGAGCAGCAAGAGAACTTCAGAATTTTCGTTTCCAACTTCCTCATTTTACAATGAAAAATCTGAGACCAGGGAATTTAGATCTCTTCTGCTCCTAGCCTAGATAACTATTTATCAGGATAATAATTCTCTCCTATATAAAAGGCATGAGCTTTTCTAGGTCCTCCAGACACTGAAAAGAAAATTTATAAATGTTGTACTACTACACTTCGGCCATTTACTGAGATATTACCATTGTATCAAATCAAAGATAAAGAATCCTGGCAGAATGAAAAACAAGAACGAGAAAGACCAAACTAACTCCTGCAATTAAATTACTTCCTTCTTCAAGCTTTTCAGACCTGCTTATTAAAAGCTCTAATAAAAGAAAAGACATTAGAAATTGAAACAAAATGCAGAGGTGTCAGCAGTGAAAAAGGCACACAGCTTTAACTACCTATACTCCCCTGGGTCCAAAAGCTAATAATGAATGAATCCTCTTCATTGAAGTATGTGCTTATGTAGATGTATATATACACACACAACACCCTTGTAGATATATAGTACACACACTGTCTTCCTACAGGTCAAATATTTTATGTATACAGCTGAAAATACTAACCACATGTGTAAATATGGGTGCTTTTATGTGATATGTGTGCAGTTACGTATACACGAACATCACCAGAATACATTCTGGTGAGAGGCAGAATCTTTAAATATAAATAGTATTCTTTAGATTTAGTGCCATAAGGTACTACTATAACTTTTTTTATTAGTTGTATTAGAAAAGATGGCAGACAAAATACCGAGAGCAAAGAAAATGAAAGTCCAACAGGCGTGAATGAACCCAAAGCACAGTCAACATGGTGGTCTCATTATGTAGGACTAGGTAAAAACTGTAAGAACAACAACAAAATCAACTAAGGTGAACATGTATGTAGAAAGAGAAAGCAGAAAGTAAAAATACTGTTGAAAGAAAATGGAGAAAAAAGTAAACCAAACTCAGAGGGAACTGGAAGATGATGGCTGACAACAGGAGAGATGGGATTCCTGTGACCCAGAAAACCCAAAGTAGGACGCTCAGTCTCTCAGGTCAATCCCTCTCTTTAGAAAAGCAGACTAATTCCCCTCCTACCCCCTGCTTATGAAAGTCCCCTTTTTAGTTGGGACCTGAAAGACAAAGCAAACTATAGGAATATTCTAGATCTAAGTATTATTTAAATTAAAAAAATGTTTAAACCTTTTATTTAGCACTATTTTTAAATAAACATACAACAAAAGAGAGTAAGTACTTGACAAAATAGGTCAAGGGAGAACCCAGAGCTTGAAGGGACAGATGAATCAAACCTAGAAGTAACCATATGTACCAAAAGGGTGGTGTACATACTACCGTATACAAACAGTCTGGTGGAGAAAATCTCCCAGAACTATAGCACTCATGATTCAGTCTCTGGGGTCCCAATCTCAGATGTACCCACCTTTAAGCCTTCATTGCTGAGCCTCCCACTAGGGCCTCAACCTTCACCTGAGCATTCCTTCAATCTCTGGAGAGCTCTGGCCACTGTCCTGCTTTAATCTGAGCCCCCAGTCCTTGTGCCCCTTCTTCAGGCTCTGTCCTTCTCCCCTCTCCCAGGAAGTGTTCCAAACTCTTGGTTCCAGACCCTCTGATAATCCAGGTCCCATTACCGGCCTAACTCTCTCTCCTAACCTCCAGCTCTTTTAAATCAAATGCAGGTGCTCCTGACAGTATTCCCATCTTCTTGTCTGTGATACAGTTCTCAAATGGGATCCAAATTACCAGTCCCAAACCCACTTTTCTGAAATGTTCTGGCATTTCCAGGCCCTGGCCTCTAACCCAAAGAGATTTCTTTCTCTCTGGACCTTTGGTTCTTCCTATTTTTCACTTATCTTTTCTCTCTTTCTTTCTTTCATTTCTCCCCTAGGGAAGGAGGGAGAGCTCCTTGTCTTTTCAGTCTTTCATATGTTTGTTTAGTGTTGTTTTTATTTATCAAGCAGTTTCCTTCTGAAATAAATTTGAGTAAAATATGTGAATACAGGGGCGCCTGGGTGGCTCAGTCTGTTAAGCAACTGCCTTCTGCTCAGGTCATGATCCCAGGGTCCTGGGATCAAGTCCCGCATTGGGCTCTCTGCTCAGCAGGGAGCCTGCTTCTTTTTCTCCCTCTGCTGCTCCCCTGCTTGTGCTCTTTCTCTCTCTCTAATAAATAAATTAAATATTTAAAAAATATATGTGAATACAGATTTAAAGAAAAATATCAAATAAATAACAGCAGTAGTGACACACTGATAGGGCAACAGTTTTTAAAATGGTACAAAAAAGGAGCACCTGGATGGCTCGATCGGTTAAGTGTCTGACTCCTGCTTTCGGCTTAGGTCATGACCTCAGCGTCGTGAGATGGAGCCCCGCATCAGGCTCTATGCTGGGCATGGAGCCTGCCTAAGATTCTCTCTCTCCCTCTTAAAAAAAAAAAAAAAAAAAGGTACAAAAATAAATGAAGTTTGTGACACATTGATGCTGTGTAAAAAGCATCACTTTGGGGGTCAACAGACTTGGGTAGGTGTTCTATCTTTATCACTTGTCAAGTTACCTAGCCTCATCTGTAAAATGGAGCTAACATGGGCAGCCTCATGGGATGGCTGTAAGGATTAAATGAGAAAAGTTTTAAGAAAATGACACTATGCCTGTCACATAGTTGCTGCTTAATAATTTGAGTTTTTTATAGCCCTGTCTCCAACTCCATTTTACTGATGATCCGAAAAGTTATAGGTCTTACCCAGGTTTGTGCAGCTAAACTGGTAGCAAATTTAGGATTAAAATTCAGTTCCTGTAACACTGAACCCATTATACTGTTCACTACCATTTATTTCAAAGCCTGCATATGAATGCCAGAGGCAGCATGCAGATACTTTTTACCTTCCTAATAATTCCTGTAACTTGATAAAACTAGGCTAATTGGACACATTTTCATCTTCACTGGCAATTACTCCAATCCCATTTTCATTACTCCAACATGCTCTATGGTATTATACAACATTCTCAACAGGGTGAGAGGAGGACCCAATTTCTACTTGGCTCTTACAGTACAGTTAGCTGTAATTTCTCTAAGTCTCATCTCTAGTACATGGGGCAAGGACCAAGTGATTGCTTAGTGATTATACCCATTTCAGGCTACTTTGCATTCTTTTAAGTACTTGCCAATTTTTTGTTACCATTCACTGTTGATGGAATTTGTACCATCTGTTTTTTAAATGTCTATTATTTCTTGGGGACTTCCTAAGCCAACTGGCTTGTTTTTATCAGTTCTTATCTGTTGAAATGATAAATTAAAAGTAAAAAGTAGTCTTGCCTTTATCATTTAATGGAAATTGTTCATTTTTCCAAGAATGCAGACATTGTCTTTTAACACTGTCACTAGTTTGTTTCCACAAGATTATACTTTATCATTTACTTCATTTGGTTTTGTAAAAAATAAAATCCTTTACCTTTATTCATCTTCATTGCAAAAGCCCACCAAGTACCACATATACCTGATTTATTTCAATAAATACTGAAGTTACTGAGAAATGTTCCAGATTTACTAGAACCAAAAAAACCCCAATATAGTTTGTAAAAAATACATACAAGCTACATGATAAAATAAAGCTAAGTAAAAATCTGATTTTGAAAATGTGGGCCTAAATGTGGCCCTAGGTAGGAGTGGCTTTATATACTGGGCCATAAATACCTTATTTCAATTTTTAAGTATCCTTTTGTATGCCCCTTTAAACTAAGCTGACAACATACAAATAGTTCTGCCTGCATTTTTCTCTCTCTTGATCCTTAAACATTTGAAGGTATCAAGCCCGCCCCTTCCATTTTAAAAAGGGAAAATTTTCATATAAAAAAAGTCTCTTTACTTCGTTTTCCTCTGCAGCTACTGGCCTCAGTCCCTCTCCTCACCACAATGACTCAATTTAAGAGTTGCCTCACCGGGCACCTCTATCGCCTTCTTTCCCACTCGCTTTTCACACTACTCCAATTTATCTTCACCACAACATTCTTCAAAAACAATTTTGCTAAAGTCACCTCCAAGAGCCAAATCCACTGAACATTATTCAATCCTCAATTTACTTGACTTTGATACACCCTTGAAATACGATGTTCCTTAGGTTTCCTTGACACGTATCTTCCTAGTTTTCCTCCTCCTTCTCAGGCCTCTCTTTCTCAGCCTTACTTGCCGATTAGCCTCCTCTAATCAACCATTAAAAGACAGTATTCCTCAGAGTTCTTTTTAAAATTTATCTTCTCAGTCTACATTCACCTAAGTGAACTTTATCAATACCTACACACCTAAAATTGCCATTTATATACCTGAAATTCTCACATAATTATGTCCAGCCCAGACTGCTTCTCTGAGCTAGACTGGTAACTTCCCATTTCCACTGACTGTCTGTCATGTAACTCAAACTCAGTTCATTCAGAAATGAACTCAGAATCTTCCCACTAACTTAGCCCACCACAACCACAACCACTGAAAACAAAAACCAAACCAAAACTCCATACCCACTTTGGCCTTTATCCAGGCTTCCCTATCCCAGATATAGCACCACCTTCACGTGATTGCTCCTGTCAGAAAGTCATACCTCACATCCCATCTCCTTCACCATCCACATCTTTCCAATCACAAGATTCTTTCCATCTTCTGGCATATCTCTTACAGGTATCCACTTCTTTCCACCTCCACTGCCACCACCATCACCTCTCCTGAACCACTAGAAGCATGTTAACGGATCTACTAACATCTCCTCTTGTTCTCCCTTCCATAGCAGATTATATTTTCTAAAAAGGACCACATCAATACTTTTGGTGCAAATGCTTTTCTAGAACCTTGCCGTTCCCCATTAAGAGACATGGTCTATCTCTCCTCTTTTTGAATTTGGGTGGGACTCTGGAACTAACTTGATGAACAGAATACAGAAGTGATGCTGTATGACTTCCAAGGCTAGATCAAAAAAGGGAAGGAGGCTTCCACCTAGTTTTCTCTCTCTCTCTCTCAGTCTTTCTCTCAGAATGCTTGCCCCAATGCTTACTCCGGAGGTAGTTAGTTCTATATTATTAGGACATTTACGCAGCCTATAAAGCGGCCTATGTGGCAAAAAAACTAAGGCTTCCTGCCAACAGACAGTGAGGAACTGAGACCTCCTGCCATTTTCTCGAGCCATCGAGAAAATGGATCCTCTAATCTAATCAAGTCTGCAAGATAACTAGCCTGTTGATACCATGACAGCAACTTGGTGGAAGATCTTGAACCAAGAACCACTCAGTTAACCCTCTCCCAAATTGCTGACTCATCGAAAGTATAAGATAATAAGGTTTCCTATTTTGGCCTATTAAGTTGGGGGCAATTTATTAAGTAGCAATATATAACTAACACAACCCTTCTGGTACACTATCCTAACACTTAGTGTTTTGTTGTTGTTACATTTAACATATTTGCAATTTAAAAAAAAATAACGTACGTGGCTTCCTAAATAAAAAAAGAGAATATGCAGAGACAAAGCCTCACTTGTCCACGGTTACATGCTTGACACCAAGTAATGTCTAATGCATAGTAGGTACTCCAGAAATATTCAATGAAAAATGTGTTTACCAATATCTTACCTCTAAATTCATAACTATAAATGTGTTATAAGATAATGATAAAACTTTAGTTCAATGTGTTATGCCATCAAATGGCTTAATACCTCAATTTAAAACAGAGACTTACAAATAAATAAATATATGACAAATAGAAATAGGGGTGAGTGTTTGTATGTGTGTTTATCAAAGTATTAGCACACATAAAATATACTGCACTCATTTTACTAGTTAGATCTTCCAAACTGGCTTCAGGCATAACAAAGAGATTATGTGCGGCATTAAATCTTAAATCTCTGTGTGCTTACCTGACAGTGTTTGGTTGTCATATAAATAACTTAAAATCAATTACACACAGACATGAATCCATGAAAATGCATGTACATATGCATGTGCGTGTATATACATACACACAGACAGACACACACCCCCTGACCATGTTTGTTTTTTAAGGGCTAGCAAGGTAACCTAAAATATACAGTAAACTACCTGGGAAATAATGTAAATCATAAGACAATACTGATTTCAAATGACAACTGTAACTGATAAACCATCTTGACTTTTTATCAACTGAATAAAACAAAATTTGAGCTAAGTTGCAAATTGACAGCATACACTTATATATAATAGATTTGTTAAAACTAACCTAATTGGTGTTGCTAACACACTGCTGCATAAAAAAGGAATACGCATACTATTCAAAAATGTCGTACTTGGCAGGGGGCAAAACAAATTTGTAGCTAGCGACCAATCACAATGCTTTCTCTCAAAAGAAAATAATAATTTTTCCACCTCCCAACTAGTGACTGAGTCCTCTACCTTGCAGTGAAGCAAAACAGAGCTGCCTTTCCACATAAAATGATAGTTTAATTCTGAAACACTAAAGCCACAGGAAAACATGATGTATTCTATGGAGTCCGCTTTGCCTAACAAACCTTACTCAGGGAATCTAAAAGCAAATAAACAAAAATTACTGTCCATAAAGTGAAGTTAAATAATCAGAAAAAATGTTAGTTAATCTTTATCATTTGTTCTTCCTAAAAGCAGTTAAAAGAGGACATATGGTTTGTTTGTTTCAAAAGCTAAAATAAGAACAATAAATAATGGTATGATCCAATTTTTATAACACTACTTGCCAGAGGATCTCAGTGATTAAACTGTTATCGCTCACACAACGCTGACATTAAGATGGAAGCTGAAAAATGGAAGAACATTACCTGGCAGCTAATATAGTTAGAAATGACACTTCTATATCATGGCTCCTTTGCTGTCTCTGGGTTATCTTTCTAAAAGAAAATTCTGTTTGAGCAGCACTAGAAATAACACTGGAATGGAGCCCAGAGATCTGGACTTTTGTTCTGGCTCTGATCAAAAATGAGTCAAGATCTTGTGGCCAAGTCACTAAGTCACTCCTTGATTTTACTAACAAAGTGAGGGGCTTATAGTGGGTTAAGTGCATAATGGCCCTGCCTGTCCTATGATGTGCAGCTAAAGCTAGTAAGTCTTCAGTAGGAAATTTTAACTCACAACACTCACTAATAAGGAAATGAGTTAAGTTCATTTTTGCAGAGGTACTCAAAACACACACAGAAGTCTGAGACATATTTGAATATTGCCACTAAGCACACCCATGTAAGAATAAAAGGCAAAAAAGATTAAAAAAAAAAAAAGGATGTAACACAAACTGCCATCAGGAGGTATGTATTTTCAATACCCTAAAACATCATATTTTTTATCAAAAAGAATTTTTTTCCCTAATGTCAAAGGCTGTTTTAGTTATTCTGAAGTCCCACTAG
The DNA here is from genome assembly GCF_004348235.1 of Phoca vitulina. Taxonomy (NCBI): domain Eukaryota; kingdom Metazoa; phylum Chordata; class Mammalia; order Carnivora; family Phocidae; genus Phoca; species Phoca vitulina. The sequence continues at coordinate 51,705,681 of NW_022589704.1, forward strand.
AAAACATTGTTTATCCAAACATAAAAAAGGGAAAGTATAATATGATATTGAGAAAAATTCTACTCGCTACTGTTTTCCTTTTATATCTAACTGTAAAACCAACTTCACATGTAACTTCTGAATCCATTTTTGGCAGCTACAAAACAATTGCCAAAATCTAACTAAAACAGTGCCAATCCTACTAGAATTTCTACACCATGGCAAGGAGAATTTTCAATCTTATAGAAATATTAAAAACCCACTAGTATCTGCAAAAAAAAAAATCTCTCTTTCTACCAAAGAGCACACAAAAAGATTAAGGAAGATAGGCAAAACTGAATACATGAATACCCCTTTGACTTCTTCTGCAGCTAAGAAAACCGACCACTACTCTTATTTTAAAAAAGAATCAGCTAAAAGCAACCACCTCAAAAAAATAACCCTCCAATATTATAAAGGACAGAACCAACAAGAAACAGTAGTTCCATAACATGTTAGCAACCAGTTCTAACACACCTGAAATTGCATCTACTACTTACTGATTTCTTTGAATGAACACAGGAAATATACAGAGAGGCATAATTAATAATACAAAAGAATACAGTCTACCTACCACAAATGTGTATCTTCTAATTATTACACCAGTACTATAGCAGAAGTAATAACTTTGGGCGACTTTCATCTTACTCTGTTTCTAGTCTGTAAAACATTACCGTGGTCCAGGAAGGGTTTTGCTTTTTTTTTTTTTTTAAAAAAAAAGGATGTGACTGGAATCTTACTACAACCACATTATCTGGCTAGAATAGGAAATAGTAATAGCATTTACAGTATCAAAATATACATACCTTAGAGGGCAATTAACGAAGAACAAACAAATATATTAAACTGGAATGGTTTATCAAGAAAAATAATAATAGATTGTACCTTTATAAGAAAACGTATACAGTAGCTAAGCGCCAATGTGCTTTTAAATACCACCTTGAAATTGTAGATATCAACAAAATCTTAAAACAGTGCTTTGTACATTTCTTGGAGGAATTAGTATTAGCATGTACTTTAGAGTACAGGAGGCAAAAGAAATTTTCACAACCGGCACTTCAAGAAGGAAATAAATACTGAAAGGAAGAAAATTATATTCATTGACTCCAAGCAGGTCTCTACACTACAACAAACAAATACAGTATGTCAATTTAATAATTCATAGATAATGAAAAAAGATCACTTACTTTTGTAATGTGCCCAATCTCTCAATATCAAAAATATTACATGGCCAGGAAAAACATCACACTAGCATTAAATTAACCATTACTGAAGACAATCAGGGATTAAGTCGGGATATTCTTTCATAAGGAGCAGGCAGGTGACAAAATGTCAGTTGGCTTACAAAAATAACTACATCCTTTGCCTTTTTACCGTTTTATGCAAATAGTATAAAATATGCTGTTTTAAAATAACCACCTTTAGCATGCCCATAGTATTTAATGCATCAAGACCCAATGTTATTCTGTTAAAAACAAATTATAGCCTAGTCTGATGAGGAAACAATATGAGACTGACCGACTTTGTCAAAGATTACGAGGGACAATCATGGTCATAATCTATCAATTATTTCAAACTTAGACCTCAAGAAATTAAACAAGCACCTACCTCTCAGTAACTGTTTAATGTTTGCTTTTAAGAAGCTGACCTGCCTTAAGCATGCCCAGTGCTCTTTGACCCACTTAAAGTATGACCTTTTCCCAGCCTAAAGCCACTGAGGAATTCCCTTCAGTCTCCATTACCCTCCCTTTATCACTATACACTGTGTTGGAGCCAGGTCCAACCTCTCACGGCTACAACCCAGAGCTGCCTGTAAAACTGCCCTCAATGGCTTGGAACTGGGAAGCTCTACCTGACACAATCAGGCTGTAATATATATCCCTGGACCTCAGCTGGAACAAAGAATGCCTCTTCCACCAGGAGTCAACTTCTGTGCATAACAAACAAAATGTCCACGGCCACTTTAACAACTTGCTAGACCAATGCAGTGTAGCAGTTAAGAGCATGAACTCAGGAACCTGTCTGAGTTCAAATCCTGGCTCCCCCTTTTACTAACTATATGATATTAGGCAATTACTTTAAACTCCCTGTGCCTCAGTCTTCTCATCTCAAAGTGAAAATAATATTCATAAGACTACTATAGACTTGCAACAATGCCTGGCATATAGTAATTATTCAATAAATATTAGTAGAATTAGTTGCAAAGTGTCCAGCCAAACCTCAGGTAGGAAAGTAAAACCCTCATGCAAAATAACTGCCTGGCTGGCATGGTAATCATATTTGTTTATACTGTAGAGACCCCACGATGTCACAACTGGTTATTTCATCACTAAGGCCAAAGCTTAAATGGAGTATCTTGATATTTGTCAAGTCCTACTTTAAAAAGCCAGGCTACAGACTATTCAGAATACAAAATATTGTATTTGTATGATTTTTATTTTCAGTGTATGCTTGGGGTATAAGCACAAAATGACTTTTTTGTTCCTGTATAAGTTTGGATAAAGGTTCAAGACTCCATTCACAATATGGTAACCACTAGCCACATGCAGCTATTACATGTTTAAATAAGTAAAATTAAATTACAAACTCAGTTATTTAATGGTACTAGCCACATTTGAAGTGCTCAGTTCCCATATATGGCAGGTATCAAACTTTGCTACCATTGTAGAAAGTTCTTTTGGATAACACTGGTGTAGACAAAGCCCTCCAGCACTAACCATCTGCTCTCCTGGCCTCCATTCACTGTCTTGCCACCCACCGAGCAGTGGCAGAAAGAACATCTTGATGCGGTGCTCCTCCAGAGGAAGTAAAGCTGGAGACCAAAACTGATCCAATGGAAGGTCCGATGGCGTAACTAATCGCAGCTCCAATTTCCATCTCCCCGTTAGAGAACAATGTTTTACAGCTATTCACCCAGGTTATTTCCAAGCACAAAGGAAAAAAGAGATAATCAGTTTTTACTTAGTTCAGTTTTACTTAGTTCCACTTGCTCTTCTTTTCCCAGTTCAGTCTATTTGCTTAAGAAAACAAAAAAGTACTAATCAGGTCTATTTACCAATGGAGAGTAACAGCTGGAATTGACTAAGTAGTTGTGTGGGAAATAAGCTGGCCATGCTTCTCCCTAGGCCCTACCACACACTATCCAGATGAGGAAAAGGATAAGGAAGCAAGCTGTTCCACTTTGACTCAAGAACTCTGAAAACCTGAAGAATCACTTCTTTTCTTTTTCTCATCTTATTCAAAGGAGTGTGGGCATAGAGGATCTGATTTATTCAAATTGTAATTCCAGCCTTATAACCCTCTTGCCAAATCTGGGTCAAGAGAGTTGGAAGAACTTTGAAAGACTGAGGGATAAAAGAGACCTGAGACCATCTGGCTCAAAATATTACATGTTCAGGGATGCCACCAGCTAAGTTAGTTCATGGTTTCATAATATTTCCAATGCAGTACTATCTTGCTAGAAAGGAGATCGAATTACAGAACATCCTAAACCCTGCACGGCTTTTAAAGTAATTTTATTCTGAAATTTATAAATGTTTAAGTACTTTTAGTAGTATCTTTCCTCAAAAATTATTCTTTGAAATACCAGTCTCCTCTGAAGTGTTAGAGGGCCCCCAAAGGGTTTCTAACTAGTATTTATTTTTTGCAAAACACAATCGTTTTGAGGCTGGATTGCCTTACGATGAAAAGACCCATGCTCAATTTAGCAAATAAAAAATACAAGATGATCTCTCCGAATTACTTCTTACAACTGCACACAAATCTACAATTATCTCAAGATAAAAAGTTTAATTAAAGAAAAACATAGAATAACCAGGTAAATTTGAAATTTAAGATAAACAAAATTTAAGACAAAGATAAACAAATCTAAGATAAACAAAGATAAACATTTAATATAAGTATATCCTGTGTATATTTGGGATATACTCATGCTAACAAATTACTTGTTATTTACTTGAAATTCAGCTTAAATGAGGTGTACTATATTTTATCTGGCCTCTCTAGACCCAAAAGTATTAGCCTTCATAGAATCTGGAAAGGCAAAGAGTGGAAGTTGACAAAATGTGAAATCACAATTAATATGGTAGAGTAAATACAGATACTACACCGAGGTGTGCTTTTAAAACAAGTAAAGACATGCATATGAGCCTTTGAATCTAATGCCAGTTCATGAGAATCTTGTTGGAGAAATTTTTTCTACATTAGTTGTGCTCAATTCTAGCTCCCACTCTGTTAATTTCATCCTGTTGACACAAAGCCCAAATAGTGCCAGAGACTTGTGCCTCTGTACCCTCTTCAGTTCAGGCATGTACTCAGAGTGAAGGACTCTGGAAATGTCTCCTGATTTTGTTCCTACAGAAGAACTAGGCTTGGACCCTCTCCATTCCAGCTATGGTAGCCATCTGACCCTCAGCCCATCCACTGGGTGTTTAGATCAGTAGCTCCTGGGTTAGAAGTAACTATTCATACAAACCCAAATCTGGCTAAAGGCTCTTCTAAAAACCTGCCAGAAGCAGTGAAGCAGTTCAGGACATCCAGCTGAGGTTTTACCAACAAGTAAACTTGTTTTGGTAAAGTCATTCTAAAAAAACTAATTAATTCAAATCCTCTGTACAGGCATACCTCATTTTACTGTGCTTTGCTTTATTGCACTTCACAGGTGCTGTGTTTTTACAAATTGAAGGTCTGTGGCAACCTTGCCTCAAGAGGTCTATTAGGACCATTTTTCCAACAGCATCTGCTTACTCCATGTCTTTGTGCCACATTTTGGTAATTCTCGCAATATTTCAACCTTTTTCATTATTCTTATATTTATTATAGTGATCTGTAATCAGAGATCTCTGATGTTACTATTGTAATTGTTTGGGGACACCACAAACAGCGTCCATAATATGAGGAACTTAATAAATGTTGTGTGTTCTGACTGCTCTACTGACCAGCCATTCCCTTGTCTCTCCCTCTCCTCGGGCCTCCCTATACCCTGAGACACAACAATATTGAAATTAGGCCAATTAATAACCCTATAATGGCCTCTAAGTGTTCAAGTGAAAGGAAGAGTCGCAGGTCTCTCACTACTCCAGTAAACACACGAATGATAAGAAAGTGAAACAGTCTTATTGCTGATATGGACAGAGTCTGAGTGATCTGGACAGAAAACCAAACCAGCTACAACATTCCCTTAAGTCAAAGCCTAATCCTGAGCAAGGCCCTAACTCTCTTCAATTCTAGGAAGGCTGAGAGAGGTGGGGAAGCTGCAGAAGAAAAGTCTGAAGCTAGCACAGTTGGTTCATGAGGCTTAAGGAAAGAAGCCGTCCCTCTAACATAAAAGTAGAAAGCGAGTCACCAAGTGCTGATACAGAAGCTGCAGCCTGTTATCGAGAAGATGCAGTTGGAAAATTAAAGAAAATGAGAACAAGCAGCTAAAATAATTAATGAAAGTGGCTACAGTAAAGAACAGATTTTCAATGTAGATGAAATGGCCTTCTATTGGAAAACGATGCCATCTAGGACTTTCATAGGTAGAGAGAAGTCAATGCCTAGTTTCAAAACTTCAAAGGCTGACTCTCTTGTTAGGGGCTAATGCAGCTGGTGACCTTAAGTGAAAGCCAGTGCTCATTTATCATTCAGAAAATCCTAGAGCTCTTAAGAATTTTGCTAGATATACTGTGTCTGTGCTCTGTAAATGAAATAATGAAGCCTAGATAACAGCACATCTGTTTACAACATGGTTTACTAAATATTTTAAGGCCACAGTTGAGACCTACTACTCACAAAAAAAGATTCCTTTCAAAATACTACTGCTTATTGACAATACACCTGGTCACCCAAGAGCTCTGATGGAGATGTACAATGAGATTAATGTTGTTTCCATGCCTGCTAACTCAACATCCATTCTGCAGCCCATGGGTCAAGGAGTCATTTCAACTTTCAGGTCTTATTATTTAAGAAATACCTTTCATAAGGCTATAGCTGCCATAGATAGTGATTCCTCTGATGGATCTGGGCAAAGTAAATGGAAAACCTCCTAGAGAGGATTCACCATTCTAGATGCCATTAAGAACACTCGTGACTCATGGGAAGGGTCAAAATATCAACATTAACAGGAGTTTGGACGTTGATTCCAGTCATCATTGATGACTCTGAAGGCTCCAAGATTTCAATGGAGGAAGTAACTGCAGATGTGGTAAAAACAGCAAAAGAATTAGAAATGGAGTCTGAAGAGGTGACTGAATTGCAGCAATCTCATGATAAAACTTGAGTGGATTAGGAGTTGCTTCTTATGGATGAGCAAAGAAAGTGGTTTCTGGAGATGGAATCTACTCCTGGTGAAGATGCTGTGAAGATTGTTGAAAAAACAAGAGGTTTAGAGTATTACATAAACTTAGTTGATAAAGCAGAGGCAAGGTTTGAGAAAACTGAGTCTAAACTTTGAAAGAAGTTCTTCTCTGGGTACAATGCTATCAAACAGCATCATATGCTACACAGAAATCGCTTGTGAAAGAGTCAATCGATGCGACAAACTTCACTGTTGTCTTCTTTAAGAAACTACCATGGCTACCCCTAACCTCATCAACCATCACTCTGATCAGTCAGTACTCATCAACAGCAAGTCAAGACCCACCACCAGCAAAAAGATTAGGACTTGCCGAAAGCGTAGATGATGATTAGGGTTTTTACGCAATAAAAGCATTTTTAAATTAAGGTATGACATTTTTAGTATGATATTGCACACTTAATAGACTGCAGCATAGTGCAAACAGAACTTTTATATGCTCTGGGAAACCAAAAAATTCATTTGGCCCACTTTATTGCGATATTCACTTTATTCCAATAGTCTGGAACTGAACCCCCCCAAATCTCAGAGGTATGCCTACAAACATCTTTGCTGCTCCACAACTCAAATATACTTATAAGAACATCTAAGACACAGATATCCAAAGATTAAAACTATATCTGTTAAACTGAGAAAAATATACATTTATATAACCACAAGTTCTTCAATAGTCCTTGTAACAGGAAGCTATAAGCCAGGGGAATCAAACTCAAATGCTCTTAAGTGCCAAATAAATAATGCAAATTAGTTATGTAAGCCAGCATACTGGGAAGAGTGAGGACTATGGTGAAATAGAAAATGCCTGCCACCCCAAAAAAGATGCATATTGCATTTGCTATTCAGCTCTATGCGCTTGACTTGTGGTGACTCATTTCACATTTGCAGCCCTTCTCAGCACCTATACATGTCTCCAGTAGAATTAATGCTACCCCAGTCTCAGGGACAGAGCAGTCACCTAGGCATGAACCATATGTACAGAGTATTTCACCCCACTCCACTCACCCCATAGTGACTGATTCAATGATGAATCCAATTAGTGTTAATGAGATGCAACTACACTTCTGATGAAAATACTGGAGCCAGGACTCTCACACTATTTCACACTGCATCTGAGCCTGAAGGATGTAGCTGGGTGATACCAGCAGTTATCTTGTGACCAAAACAAGAAAACCCATCTCATAATGGAGTCAACTAAATGGAAGCAAGCTAGCAGATGGAGAGGTAAGTCAGATGCTGATGACATGCATAACGGCCAACTCTACCCTAACTTTTCAGTTATATGAAACAACTTATTTAGTTGTGCCATTATTCAGTTATGCCAACAAACATGTTCTTCTTAAGCCAGTTTGGTTTTAGTTTTCTACTAATGCAACCAAATGAGTCTTGATACAGGCATTCAAAGTCAATTTTTAAAAATAACTCTCACATAAACAGTGCTGAGTTTGGCTTACAGGCTGCCAAAATACCAGTAAGTATATGCAAATATAAGCCCTTGGGTTTTACTTAAAATTCTTTCAAAACATTTTCTATATAAGATAGAGTCTACCTTAAAGTTTAACATACAACCACTAGCCTTTAAAACTACATTTGGCAAAAGGCCAAGAAGCAACAGTGGTCCTCGTTATTACTTACTATATAATATACATTACTTTTTTTCACAGTAGACTATAACGCCTTCACCTCTTTAAAAAGAAACAAGCCCTATGCATGTGCACGCAACATAAACATGAACTAACAAGTATTCCTTGTCAAAGTACTGTCCAAACTGATTATCCTTACTCTTCACCTCCTACCCTGCCCACACACACCCGATACCATGAGAACATCAAGGCAGTGTGATGAACAGCACGACCTCTGGGATCAGACAGACTTTGAGTTTGAATCTTGTTTCCATCATTAATTAGTATGTCTTTAGACAAGTTACATAATCCCTCAAAGATTTATTCTTATTTTTTTAATAATGCACTTTTTTATTATGTTAATCATCATACATTACATCATTAGTTTTTGATGTAGTGTTCCATGATTCATTTTGATGTAGTGTTCCATAACACCCAGTGCTCCATGCAGAACATGCCCTCTTTAATACCCACCACCAGGCTAACCCATCCTCCCACCCCCCTCCCCTCTAGAACCCTGTTTGTTTTTCAGAGTCCACAGTCTCTCATGGTTCGTCTCCCCCTCCAATTTCCCCCCCTTCATTCTTCCCCTCCTGCTATCTTCTTCTTTTTTTTTTAACATATACTGTATTGTTTCAGAAGTACAGATTTGTGATTCAACAGTCTTGCACAATTCATAGCACTCACCATAGCACATACCCTCCCCAATGTCTATCACACAGCCACCCCATCCCTCCCACCACCCACCACTCCACCTACCCTCAATTTGTTTCCTGAGATTAAGAATTCCTCATATCAGTGAGGTCATATGATACATGTCTTTCTCTGATTGATTTATTTCGCTCAGCCTAACACCCTCCAGTTTCATCCACGTTGTTGCAAATGGCAAGATTTCATTCCTTTTGATGGCTGTGTAATATTCCATTGTCTGTGTGTATGTGTGTGTGTACACCACATCTTCTTTATCAATTCATCTGTCGATGGACATCTTGGCTCTTTCCACAGTTTGGCTATTGTGGACATTGCTGCTATAAACACCAACGTACACGTACCCCTTCGGATCCCTACATTTGTATCTTTGGGGTAAATACCCAGTAGTGCAATTGATGGATCGTATGGTAGCTCTATTTACAACTTTTTGAGGAACCTCCATACTGTTTTCCAGAGTGGCTGCACCAGCTTGCATTCCCACCAACAGTGTAGGAGGGTTCCCCTTTTTCCACATCCCCACCAACATCTGTTGTTTCCTGACTTGTTATTTTTAGCCATTCTGACTGGTATGAGGTGATATCTCATTGAGGTTTTGATTTGGATTTCCCTGATGCTGAGTGATGTTGAGCACTTTTTCATGTGTCTGTTGGCAATTTAGATGTCTTCTTTGGAAAAATGTCTGTTCATGTCTTCTGCCCATTTCTTGATTGGATCATTTGTTCTTTGGGTGTTGAGTTTAATAAGTTATTTATAGATTTTGGATACTAGCCCTTTATCTGATATGTCATTTGCAAATATCTTCTCCCATTCTGTTGGCTGTCTTTTGGTTTTGTTGACTGTTTCTTTTGCTGTGCAAAAGCTTTTTATCTTGATGAAGTCCCAATAGTTCATTTTTGCCCTTGCTTCCCTTGCCTTTGGCGATGTTTCTAGGAAGAAGTTGCTGCGGCTGAGGTCGAAGAGGTTGTTGCCTGTGTTCTCTCCTCTAGGATTTTGATGGACTCCTGTCTCACATTTAGGTCTTTCAACCATTTTGAGTCTATTTTTGTGTGTGGTGTAAGGAAATGGTCCAATTTCATTCTTCTGCATGTGGCTGTCCAATTTTCCCAACACCATTTGTTGAAGAGACTGTCTTTTTTCCATTGGACATTCCTTCCTGCTTTGTTGAAGATTAGCTGACCATAGAGTTGAGGGTCCATTTCTGGGCTCTCTATTCTGTTCCACTGATCTATGTGTCTGTTTTTGTGCCAGTACCATACGGTCTTGATGATGACAGCTTTGTAATAGAGCTTGAAGTCCAGAATTGTGATGCCACCAGCTTTGCTTTTCTTTTTCAACATTCCTCTGGTTATTCGGGGTCTTTTCTGGTTCCATACAAATTTTAGGATTATTTGTTCCATTTCTTTGAAAAAAGTTGATGGTATTTTGATGGGGATTGCACTGAATGTGTAGATTGCTCTAGGTAGCACTGACATCTTCACAATATTTGTTCTTCCAATCCATGAACATGGAATGTTTTTCCATTTCTTTGTGTCTTCCTCAATTTCTTTCATGAGTACTTTATAGTTTTCTGAGTACAGATTCTTTCCCTCTTTGGTTAGCTTTATTCCTAGGTATCTTATGATTTGGGGTGCAATTGTAAATGGGATCGACTCCTTAATTTCTCTTTCTTCTGTCTTGATGTTGGTGTATAGGAATGCCACTGATTTCTGTGCATTGATTTTATATCCTGCCACTTTACTGAATTCCTGTATGAGTTCTAGCAGTTTTGGCGTGGAGTCCTTTGGATTTTCCACATAAAGTATCATATCATCTGCAAAGAGTGAGAGTTTGACTTCTTCTTTGCCAATTCGGATGACTTTTATTTCTTTTTGTTGTCTGCTGTGGCTAGGACTTCTAGTACTATGTTGAATAGCAGTGGTGATAGTGGACATCCCTGCCGCGTTCCTGACCTTAGGGGGAAAGCTCTCAGTTTTTCCCCATTGAGAATGATATCCGCTGTGGGTTTTTCATAGATGGCTTTTATGATATTGAGGTATGTACCCTCTATCCCTATACTCTGAAGAGTTTTGATCAAGAAAGGATGCTGTACTTTGTCAAATGCTTTTTCTGCATCTACTGAGAGGATCATATGGTTCTTGTTCTTTCTTTTATTAATGTACTGTATCACACTGACTGATTTGCGGATGTTGAACCAACCTTGCAACCCAGGGATAAATCCCACTTGGTCGTGGCGAATAATCCTTTTAATGTACTGTTGGATCCTATTGGCTAGTATTTTGGTGAGGATTTTTGCATCCATGTTCATCAAGGATATTGGTCTGTAATTCTCCTTTTTGATGGAGTCTTTGTCTGGTTTGGGGATCAAGGTAATGGTGGCCTTATAAAACAACTTTGGAAGTTTTCCTTCCATTTCTATTTTTTGGAAGTTTCAGAAAAATAGGTATTAATTCTTCTTTAAATGTTTGGTAGAATTCCCCTGGGAAGCCATCTGGCCCAGCGCTTTCCTTGGGAGATTTTTGATGACTGCTTTAATTTCCTTAGTGGTTATAGGTCTGTTCAGGTTTTCTATTTCTTCCTGGTTCAGTTTTGGTAGTTGATACATCTCTAGGAATGCATCCATTTCTTCCAGGTTATCTAATTTGCTGCATATAGTTGCTCATAGTATGTTCTTATAATTGTTTGTATTTCTTTGATGTTGGTTGTGATCTCTCCTCTTTCATTCATGATTTTGTTTATTTGGGTCATTTCTCTTTTCTTTTTGGTAAGTCTGGCCAGGGGTTTATCAATCTTGTTAATTCTTTCAAAGAACCAGCTCCTCATTTTGTTGATCTGTTCTACTATTCTTTTGGTTTCTATTTCATTGATTTCTGCTCTGATCTCTATTATTTCTCTTCTCCTGCTGGGTTTAGGCTTTATTTGCTGTTCTTTCTCCAGCTCCTTTAGGTATAGGGTTAGGTTGTGTACTTGAGACCTTTCTTGTTTCTTGAGAAAGGCTTGTATTCTATATACTTTCCTCTTAGGACTGCCTTTGCTGCATCCCAAAGATTTCGAACAGTTGTGTTTTCATTTTCATTGGTTTCCATGAAATTTTTTTAATTCTTCTTTAATTTCCTGGTTGACCCATTCATTCTTTAGTAGGATGCTCTTTAGTCTCCATGTATTTGAGTTCTTTCCGACTTTCCTCTTGTGACTGAGTTCTAGTTTCAAAGCATTGTGGTCTGAAAATAGGCAGGGAATGATCCCAATCTCTTGGTACCGGTTGAGACCTGATTTGTGACCTACGATGTGATCTATTCTGGAGAATGTTCCATGGGCACTAGAGAAGAATGTGTATTCTGTTGCTTTGGAATGGAATGTTCTGAATATATCTGTGAAGTCCATTTGGTCCAGTGTGTCATTTAAAGTCTTTATTTCCTTGTTGATCTTTTGCTTAGATGATCTGTCCATTTCAGTGAGGGGGGTGTTAAAATCCCCCACTATTATTGTATTGTTGTTGATATGTTTCTTTGCTTTTGTTATTAACTGGCTTATATAATTGGCTGCTCCCATGTTAGGGGCATAGATATTTACAATTGTTAGATCTTCTTGTTAGACCCTTTAAGTAGGATATAGTGTCCTTCCTCATCTCTTATTACAGTCTTTGGTTTAAAATCTATTTTGTCTGATATAAGGATTGCCACCCCAGCTTTCTTTTGGTGTCAATTAGCATGGTAAATGGTTTTCCACCCCCTCACTTTCAATCTGGGGGTGTCTTCGGGTCTAAAATGAGTCTCTTGCAGACAGATTTATTCTTATTTCTAAAAAGATGATAATATCTCCCTGACAGAACTGAAAAATAATATATGTAAGTTATGTAACAAAGTACCTAGCATAATCAATAAGTAATAGCTATTGTTTCAAATGGGCATGCACAGCTGCAATTAACTGACACTTGTCATAATTCAACACAGATGAAAAAAGTAAATGGCAATAAAAATGCACAAGGCTAGACATCTTGGAAAATATAGTCTGGTTCTATGATGTACTATGTGCAAACAAATAAACTGTGTTTTAGGAAGTTTTTAATATTAAAATTTGTGTTCAAAAACAGCAGATTGCCTTATGACATGAGGGTAGTGAACAGAAATCACAGCCCAAAAAATGGAACTAACTCTATCTTATTTGAAGTTTATATCAAATAAAGTCCAACAAACTATAGTTAGATTAAGTCAATTTTAAATCCTGAGACATGTTACCCCTCCTAGAAGTTCTCAGAAAGACATAAATAATTTCAATTAAAATTATTTACAAAGTACTTCTATAAATGTCCATTAAAGGTTGTCTGAAATAGTATTGCTAATGGCAAGATTATCTATAACAAGATAAAACATTTAAAATATTTTAGCTCACGCTTGCTCAGAAAGTGTTACTATAAAAAAGTCAAACTCATTACAAATGACATTTCAGCTTATAAAACCAATGAAACCAATAAAAAAAAGAACAGAGACTCCCTCTCAATTATGCATATACTACCATAAGATACCAATAATGAAAACCATGGGCAGAAAGACCTGTGTTTCAAAACAAAATCCTTTAAAAAACAGCCTGCATTTCTGTACTGACTATTGAACTTTTGGACCTTTCACATCTAATTACCTCTAGCCAAAAAGGGCTATTAATCTTCCTTTTACAAACAGGGGTGTGCCCCAGTTCTTGATACCTATGCACAATAAAAAGAGGTAAAAGGGAGTAAAAACAAATTAATCCATAGTATGTGGAAGGACACAGGGCAAACATTCTAAATCCATGCTGTCCAATACAGTAGCCCCTAGTTACCTGTGGCTATTAAGCACTTAACAGAGTAGATGGTGTGAACTGAAATATGTTGTAAATGTAAAATATCCACCAGATTTCAAAAATATTGTGCCAAAAAAAAAAAAAGTTAAAATAGCTCATCAATAATTTCATGTTGACTACATGTTGAAATAATAATTTTGGATATTTGAGTTAATAAAAATATATTAAAATCAATTTCACATAGTTCTTAATTTTTAATGTGGCTACTAGAAAATAAAAAATTACATAGGTGGCTTGCATTATATTTTTATTAAATAGCACTATTTTAAATCAAGCCACCTGAACTTAAAAGAGTTTAGCAAATTTTCTTCATTTGTAATTCTTCCTAAGTTTGTTTATAACAAAAGAAAAAGAGATACATATCTGCCGCTTTACACAATCTGCATTTCCTGTACCCTTTCACACATTTTCATACAACCTCTCAGCATGCCTTGCTAACAGCAGTGAATATGAAATAAACATATTACTATGATATAGATCACACCTGAAAATAGATCAGAAAACATTATGCTGTCACTAATGAACTAGTGTTTTTATCATGCAGCCAGTAACTTTTACACATTTTCATTAAAACAAATCCATGAAAACGAATCCATTCCAAGAGGTAGGTAGTAGGCCAACCATAAAGTCGACCTAATTCCTAGAATTCCATCTGCCAGCAAGGTGTGGAAGGCCACATACACTTCCAGCTAATGCCAACTGGGCTTCTACTGAATCGCCTGTTGCTTGTGATATTCAGGCCTTTGAATCTCCATGTGTAACAACTAGAAAAGCAAAACTTCCTTGTAAACTTCCATTATTAAAACACAGACATGGACACACATCACATTTTTTTCTTTAGTCACTAAATATTTCATAGTCAGGAGAGCACTGTCTTACTGGAGGATTAAAAAAATAAAATTAGGGCGCCTGGGTGGCTCAGTTGGTTAAGCGACTGCCTTCGGCTCAGGTCATGATCCTGGAGTCCCTGGATCGAGTCCCACATCAGGCTCCCTGCTCGGCAGGGTGTCTGCTTCTCCCTCTGACCCTCCCCCCTCTCATGTGCTCTCTCTCATTCTCTCTCTCTCAAATAAATAAATAAAATCTTTAAAAAAAAAAATAAAAAAAATAAAAAATAAAATTATAAAATCTCCTTATCCCTATTTGAAAACAGTGTTTTTTAACAGATTTCAAATTGAACTGCATCTGGACCATTTTCCCCCCAGAATCATTCATTTGTCAATTAGTTACACAACTCAGGTTGCAGGCTAATCCGTTACTTCTAAATCCCAACTCCTCTTTCAATACCCTGCAAAGGCTTCCTACTGCCCTTCATGTCAAGATGCTTACTTACCTTCAGTTGTGAGAGGTTCATTGGGCCACTTCTGGCCTTTTTTCTACTTCTCTGCCTATTCCTTCCATTGTGCTTGAGGTGTTCTCTCAACCCCTCCGTCTCCAAATCATCTCTTTGTTCTATTTCCACGTCTTGTTCCTTTAACACATTCATAGCTGGCAGGTGGACTTCCAGAACTCAAGGCACACCATAATTTTATTTTTTTTCCCCCAGCTATTTAGGAAGCTCTTTAAATTCTACTTTCTACATGCAAGCTCTCAATTTTCTGGAGGCTATCTAGTTATTTCTCTCCCACCTATCTTTCCTGAATAAGTGACAGACATATTTTACTTTGTTTCTTTGCACTAACTGACATTAAATGTTCATTTATAAAACTCCAGAAGTTAGAAAAAACTTTGTGGTCCCCTAAACTTCCTGAAATGTTATGCGTAAGTATTTCTCTGAAGAGTTCATTCATAGCTTTCAATAGGTTTTTGAAGCAGTCCAAGTAGTACTACCCCTCTCATGTTGTTTCCAGCTTGTGTCTCTTTAACAGCTTGTGCGAATTCATATCCTTCATCTAGTCATTATGAATCTTGGTATTTTTATTATTAATATAAGCTCCTTACAATACATATTCTTTGCAATGCTGCTGCGAATATTTTTCCTGTGTTTAAAATTTTGTTCCTTTCATAGCACAAGAGCTCTTACTTTATCTCAATCATCTCCTTTATGATTTTGCTTATGGATTAAAAATTAAAGTTAATCTTCGGGGTCTGATCACGGCCACCATACTGTACAGCTCCAGGGCGCCACGTCTACTATACTCTGTGCTGTGCTATGCTCAACAGAGTACAGTATAAATGACACCCACAATGTGGATGTTCCGGAACAACCAACAATATACATATGCCCATTCCCCAAAGTTCTCTAACAGTTTGACTTTTTACAAGATACTTAAGATTTTCATCCATCGGGAGCTTATATTATAAAAGTTGTGACTAACAATTTTTTAAAAACACTATTTGTTTATTCCAATTTCACATAATAAGTAATCTTAACTCCATGTTTTGGAAAGTTACTTTAACAAAGTATTTGTTTAATATATTAACAAGTTTATTAAAATTATTCTAAAATGTAATGCAAGAACATTACACTAAGAGATGAAAATATAAAGAAACATGAGACCCATACCCAAGTCTAGTTGGGAAGAAAGGGCAAATGACAAGAGGCAATAAGTAGCAGAGAATAAATAATATATAAGTCTCTCAAGAGATGTACAGGAAAGGCTTCACAAGATGTAGGATTTGAAATGGGCCTTAAAAGATCACTACTGGGGCGCCTGGGTGGCTCAGTCGTTAAGCGTCTGCCTTTGGCTCAGGTCATGATCCCAGAGTCCTGAGATCCAGCCCCACATCAGGCTATCTGCTCTGCGGGAAGCCTGCTTCTCCCTCTCCCACTCTGCCTGTTTGTGTTCCCTCTCTCGCTGTGTCTCTCTCTGTCAAATAAATAAATAAAATCTTTTTAAAAAAAATAAATAAAAGATCACTACTGCTTAGATGAAAGCCAATCTGGGCAATGAGAGGAAGTAAACAAAGATGCAGAGCCTAGAAAACCCATGTTATGCCCAGAAGGTGGGAAACAGACCCATTTTCACTAGAGCACAGGGCTTTTATATATTAACAGGTAAAAAAAAAAAAAAAAAGTCAGGAGCCAAATGCAGAAAAGTTTGATCACTGAGATTGCTAAGATTTTATTTATTTATTTGAGAGAGAGAGAGAGAGAGAGAGAATGAGCATGCAAACATGCGAGCAGGGGGAGGGGAGGGGCAGAGGGAGGAGAGAGAATCTAAAGCAAACTCCCCCCTGAGTGTGGAAACCCACGGGGGGTTCGAACTGAGAACCCTGAGGATCATGACCTAAGATGAAACCAAAAGTCCAATGCTTAACCTACTGAGCCACCCAGGTGCCCTACAATCACTGAGATTTCTGAGGAAATTCTGTAATCAAAAGCCCCTCTGACACAGTGTGGCATGAGTGCCTAAGGGAGATAAGAAGAGACAAAAGACGCACATAGGGCGCCTGGGTGGCTCAGTCGGTTAAGCATCTGCCTTGGGCTCAGGTCATGATCCTGGAGTCCTGGGATCAAGCCCCATGTACAGCTCGCTGCTCAGTGGGGAGCCTGCTTCTCCCTCTCCCTCTGCCCCTCCCCTCCGCCCGTGCTCTCTCTCAAATAAATAAATCTTAAAAAAAAAAAAAAGATACATGGGTGAAGAAAGAACAGGTATCACATATAGGAAGAAATACTAAATACTAAAGAAGAGTAATTAGGAGAAAAAAGAAACACTTCATGAACTGCAGAAAAGAAGTTGAAAAGTAAAGAGACATAACAAGGTGAGCACTTAAAAAAAAAGAAATTACAAATAAGCCACAGGAAGAAAACACTGACAGCTAAGATTGCCAAATGACATTTTTTAAATAAAATAGAAGACAAAAAGCCAGATTACAAAAAGATGAAAGAAATACATACAAGACAGAAAAGTGGAGAAGTAACTGTGTACATTGCTCAGTAAAGATAAATGAGAAGCCAGTGAGGAGATAATGAGAGAAAAGATGACAGAATTAAAAGAGCTTTTAAATAATCTCTGAAAAATAGGAAAGGTTAATAGAGATTAGAAATAAAAGAAAATGAAACAATTCAGTTTGAGGCAATGGGCCAGCATAAAAATCCCACCAGGTACACAGGTTTCCCTCTAAATAATAAAAAGATCAAAAGAATATTCAAAGATACATATTTGCAAGTGTGTATATACATATGTTAAGCTCATGCACAAAGTTCAAATTTAGTATGATAGTTCAGAATTTGGGGGAGGTGTAAAAAGTAAAACGCTACAGGAAGAAAATATCTATTTTTTTTGCATGGAAGATAATTACATAGGCAGTAAAATCACACATTTGGTCATGACAGATTTTACATTAGAAATTTACTAAAAATTATTATACATTATTTGAAGCAATGCTATACATTTTTTTGTTACATTATGATTTGCTATCATTACAATGTGGAATCTAGACCAGTAATTTGTAACTGGAAATGATTAACCCCTTTTCCTTCCTTAAGACATTTGGAAATGGGAGGAGAAGGTGGTTTCTGGTGCCCATGATACTGGGACAGGCCCTGTTAGCATTTAGGCAGCAGAATCCAAGGATGCTCAATGTCTTCCAAGGAAAAGTACAATCTAGCCCAAAATGTGAAGGGAGGCCCTAATGAGAAACACTGTAAGTAGATAAGGAAGGCTGCTTATATTGTATATTTACATTACAATAGGGTTGATTTTTAAATTCATTTCTTGTGATAAATTATTTTGATTCTGATAAAGGTCTTTGCATTCCACCTTGATTTTAATTCAGAACTTAAAAACAGACCTGTAGTTCCAATAAAGGTATCTCAGTCATCCTGATGCTAAGACTTACTAATTATCCCTTGACAAATGATGAGGTGGCTAGGAGAATGTCACATGTTTAAAACAATACTTAAGTAAGTATTCAGTTTTTGAAATAATATCTAGGGCAATGGTTAAGTTGAATATATGTATTTGCATTATTTTTTACCCCGAAATATGGCCATGCAATTTTTATACATCTAAAGTTCCCTAAGGTAAAGCAATTTAAGCTGAAGTTTATTTAAAATTAAGAAGGTCTATAAGGATTATAATGGCAATATGCAGAAGTACTGCAATGGACTAAAACACAACAGATACGAGTTCACAATGATTCTAAAAAGGATACTAGGAAACCAACTATTATTTTGAAAAAGCACTAAAAATAAAACTGATAAACAGGAAAAACAATTAAACACTTACTCTGCCTTCACTAGGTAACTTACCCAACTGGGTAAACAAATGGAAGATGGGGTAAGTTTCTCTTTAGAGATCTATTCCAATGGTTACTAACATCACAAAAAGAGAATCAGATCTTACAAGTCTACTGAAAGAAAAGCACACTACCTATGAGGCAGTTGTGTCGGAAGGAAGGAAGGAAGGAAGGAAGGAAGGAAGGGAATCAAACCTGAATCTGATCAAGTCTCTTTTTTTTTTTTTTTTTAAAGATTTTATTTATTTATTTGAGAGAGAGAGAGCACATGAGAGGGGGGAGGGCCAGAGGGAGAAGCAGACTCCCAGCTGAGCAGGGAGCCCGATGCGGGACTCGATCCTGGGACTCCAGGATCATGACCTGAGCCGAAGGCAGTCGCTTAACCAACTGAGCCACCCAGGCGCCCTGATCAAGTCTCTTGATCCAACTTCCAAATTTAAAGGAAACACTGAACGCAAAGAAAGGTATTAAATTACACCATAGGAATGCAATAAGCAAAATCCAGACTCTCAGAAACACCACCCAGTTCTTTCATTAAATTGCAAAAATGGGAAAAAAAAAAGAGAGAGAGAATTTACAGATTAGAAGAGATATAAAAGACATACCAACCAATCTCAGTGCGTCTACTTTTTTTGGATACTGATTCAGATAAGTTTGGGGAGTGGGGGTTGGGAGGACAATTGTCTAGGACATCCATGAGACATTTGTAAATTTGAACAATTAAGGAACTTAGATTTAAAATATGTAGGTGTGTTATTGTAGTTAAGTTAAAAGGAGTCCCTATTTTTTGAAAATACACAGCAAAATACCTGTTCTTTAAAAATGCAGATGAAATGATGTCTGAGATTTGCTTCAGTGTAATAATGGGAGGGTGAAATGGATGGAATGACAGATGAAACAAGACTGGTCAAGGGTTGGTAACTATTGAAACTGGGTGAAGGCTACATGGGGATTCTTCCTAATAGTCTGTTTACTTTCGTGTATGTTTCAAATTGTCCATAATAAAAAGTTAATTTAAAAAAACTAAGAAACCTCAGCAGGAGGGGAAAGCAATCATTTGCAACATGTTTATTTTAGGGTTTTAAAAAAGAACAAAATGAATGCTTGGCACAGTCCTCTAATGGATATGGGGATATTAAGCATCTGGGAAGATATAACAGAAATGTCTTTTAAAATTTTAAACAGACACTGGTGTAAATAAAATAAAGAAAATCTAAAGGTATACTAGTTAAAACTGCCATTGAATTCCACATGGAACACATGCATCTAAACTCATGTTCAAACCCATCAAATGCCAGATTTTTTCTCATTGTGAGAGCAGGTAAATTTACCACAAGCATATATATCGCAAACCCAACAAATATTACCAATACCCTTAGAAACAAGTGTGAAACAAAAATAAAACCATAAAGCCAAGGCCTTATGGTGTCCTCTATATTTTGTTGTTGCTACTGTTTAAATTAAGAAGACTAAGGAAAGCAATAGGAAGCCATAAAAAACATGTAGTCACAATCTTCTGAGATCGATTCTCTTGGGGACCCTGAATAAATGGATTCTTGACCTACTAAAATTTAATGTGAAAAAATGATCCATTTGTAAAGGACCTATAAGATTGTAAATGGCAAAACGAACTACAAATAACCACCCTCAGAAAGGGAATGAATGTTGTTTATAAAAAGTGAGAGGCGCGGATGTAAAGGGGGTGATCATCATGATGATTTATAAGTAAAGGAAAATAAAATAAAAAGGTAACAAAATTCATGTTTCCCTAGGCCTTTCATTCAGACCAAAACATGTGGAGCTATACTCCCAAAAGCAATTTCAGACAAGAGATGTCTTTATTTTTCCCCAGACAAGGTAGAAGTTAAACAGAATGACAAAGTGTATTTGCGCTGGGACAGTGAAGCAGCAAAGGAACTCTGGAAGGGCCTAACTGGTTCAAATCCCTCCAAAAGAGGCAGACTGAACTACAGACAATGAATGAAGATGGAAATACCACAATTCCTTTCAGTTTTGTTTGCTGCAAATAACCATTAAGTTAAAATAATTATAACATACGCTCAGGACCAAGAAGGGACTGAAATTTTTTTTAAATGTAATGATCCTAGAAATTTGGCCCTATTGCTGTTATTCTTGAGGTTAATCGCTTCTTACTGACCATCACATCCAAAACAGGTGCTATAAATAAGCTTATGCTGTTTATCTACACACCCTTATAAAACCAATGAAATGTGAACAAAGAGAAAAATGTCAAAGCTTTAGAATCTAACTTTAAGACTGCCTTTAGACAAAATGCAAGGCACAGATCGATTCATAAAACTCATTAGTTTCATTAATCTAAAACAAACTATATAAACCAAGCAGGTCACTCAGAACATAAGTAGGTCTGTTTTGCTAAGTGGACCAGCTCCTTTCCCAAAGAGACTCGTAAGAAAAGCAAATCCCCATACTACTATCTGGGAATAATTTCTGTATAAATTCACAAATTTAGGAAAAACAGTGATTAAATGAACTATGAAACTATAAAAAACAAGATAAAATCAAGAGGACTCTAACATGAAGCCAAATTTGTTAAAAAGTGAGATCTAGTGCCAGTATCAAAAAATAGTAAGTGCACATGCTGCTGAGAAATCAGCATTCAAATTCTCCTAAAATCCTATGGGATTGGGGCTTTTCTCCATAAAGCTAGGAATTCTTATCTGCTGAGGGATTTTCTCCAACTTCAAAGCAATTCATAAACGTGGACTGCTTCACAATACCCCAGAGAAAAAAGGAGAGGTAGATTTAAAGATATTCCTCTGCCCACAGGAAAGCCATACACAAAGAACTACAAGGCAGAGAACAAAGATCTGCCTTTTCTGTTGTGATCATACTCAGTCCCTGACCTTCTTTCTTACAGGGGAAGAGAATAACGCAAGAGAGCTGACAACTGGGGAACGTTCCCTGAAAAAAAAAAAAAGCTTAAATGATAATAAAAAATAATAATTAAATTCAAAAAAAAAAAAAAAAAAGGTAAGAAAGCCTAGCACCCCCCAAGCCAAAGAAGGAAACTCTTCTTTCTCCAACTCACCATATGGACCTTATATGCCAGGTCCTAAAACCCTACAACAAACAGTATTTTTGGATCCTTTGATAAACTATAAACAAACAAATGGGAGATGTACTTACACTTAGCACGCACCTACAGACCCATAATCAACTGTGAATGTTTTTACCAGATCTCTCAAGCAGCACTGTACAAAAGCAGAAGTGCTTACTTTTATGTCAAAAAGTAAACCTAGATTTTTGCCCCGCATCTGTTATGTATATGCACTACATATGTGACATTTGGCAATTTTCTCAACTACTCTAAGATTCAGTTTTGAAATCTTAGCAAGAATGATTCTTTAGAGGGTTCTTTGGGGAATTAAACACGTTAGTGTATTAATATGTACTATACTATGGAACCCAGTACAGTGTCAGGCTGGATGCTCAATTATTTCCTCTTTTGAATTAAGAGTAAAAGTCATCTATTCATGGAAGTATATATCCTTTGTGGCAGAAAAACTGATTTCGCACTGAATATCCATATGCTCCCCCACATTTTCCAGCCACCTTGCAGTTAGTTGAGGCCATGTTATTAATTCAGGTCTTACTTCCAGACCAAAGCACTTAAAAGCTGGCACATGACCCTCTAACTCGCTTGCTTGGACACATGTTTCAAATGGCAGAGCTACAAGATGCAAGAAGCACAGATCTGAGTCCACACGTGAAAGAGCTACCAGGAGAGCTCCTGGACCTACAGTGGACTTCATATGAGAAAGAGAAATAAACCTTTGTATGTTTATGGTTATGAGCCTTCTAGATTGGTTTGTTAACTCAACACAGCAAGATTAAATGTATCCTTTTACTGCCCAATTGTACTCAAATGCTGCAGGACAAAACGCATACATAAAAATGGCAAATCCTATGTTTAAGTATTAAAGGATGTCTTGCTTTCGGTGTAATTCTGTATATTTAGAAAAAATGGAATGATTAAAAGACAATACTTAGTAACCAAGTGGAAAAGTAATCCAATATACACAACTTAAAAAGAAATTGATACTTACATAGCTTCACCTTAAGCATAAAGATTTCTAAAATCAAGAGTCTTAAGTTTTTTTCTAATCAGACATACAAGTCATATAACAACAACAACAAAAGCAGTTATCCAAAAATAAAAAGTGAGAAAGTGGAAACTGCTATTAGGAAACAGGTTAAAAGAAAGGAAAGCAGACCAACTTCAAAACACTCATGAAGTGGCTGCAGTCAATTGTCACTGTAACACAGGCAGAACAGGACCACAACTGCTTATCCACAATTCTGGAACCCCAAAAGCTCTAAAAATCAAAGGTTTTTAAAATAAGTTTGGAGAAAAATAATTTGGCAGCAACACCAAACATGAACTAACCTGAAACTACTTGTAGTCTCTATCCATTTAGTATAAATATTCATACATTTTTGGTGGAGAAATATTATGTGTTTGAAGGTCCCACTGGGGTTGTTACATAAGATACAGCAAACACATCATATGCCCTTTCTAAAATCTAAAATTTTCTGTACTCTGAAACACATCTGGCCCCAAGGGTTGGAAATAAAAGACTGTGGACTTAGAACAATAACAGAAGTGAATAATCCAGATCTGTACTGTCTTAATGATGAAACTAAAAAGCAAATCAAGAGCATGGCTTTCTAACCTGTTTGTAATTCAATGTACAGCTGAATTTTGATGATTTTCCAATGGTATTTCTCCTTGATGCATCGTACCTCAGTATTTCTGGTAGAACACAGATACAACAGCCTAAAGCTAGATCATGCAGGGGTATAATTAACTGGTAGAAGACAGAAAAGAAATGAAAATACTGCCGAAAGCATTTCTGGCCTCAACAGACCATAATTTAACAGGTATTCAAGGTAGCC
This sequence comes from Phoca vitulina, assembly GCF_004348235.1. Taxonomy (NCBI): domain Eukaryota; kingdom Metazoa; phylum Chordata; class Mammalia; order Carnivora; family Phocidae; genus Phoca; species Phoca vitulina. The sequence goes on from NW_022589704.1 coordinate 51,729,321, forward strand.
ATTCCTGTGGTTTCACATAAAAAACAACATACACACATGTCAAAAAATATACAAGAAATGTAAACCATAGCATGGGAGTAGTGGGAGGTAGAGCCATCAGCTCTGAGGAAGGTGTACAAGAATATACTAAGCAGTCATCACTAATAAGACAGGAAAATGGTAAAAAGAAAACTATGCAACAATTCAGGCAGCAAGGTATCACAATAAATATCTACAGCAGGATTTCTCAATCTGAGCACTACTGACATTTTAGTCCAGATGATTCTTTGTTGTAGAGGGGTTGTCCTACACACTGCAGGGCATTTAGCAGCATCCCTGACCTCTACTCCCTAAATATCAGTAGCAACCCCCCTTCCCCCCAGTTGAGAAAGCAAAAAAGTCTCCAGGCATTGACAACTGTTCCTTAGGCTTTTTTTTTTTTTTTTTTGAGGGGGGTGGAGCTGGTAGGTAAGAGTAGGGTGGCAAAAATCACCCCCAGTTGAGAACCACTGATCTAGAGGCAAGAGAAAGAATAAAAGTTTAAAGAGACTTTCTTCTTCTAGATTCTAATAAAATGCCAAATATACTTCCCTGTCAAATGCAGTATAGGAAGAAAAAAAATCATTTCTATTTCTCTAAATCTACAAGCGGTTTTATCATGTTTTTAATCTCTACTTTGTAGGGAAGATGAGAATGGCAGATCAAGCTCTCCATTCTCAATCCGAATGCCCCTGCACTCAAAGCAAGAAAGATTTGTTGATTTTCTTGTAACTAAACATATCTATCCATCTGTTGTTACAGCAACTCTTTTCAAGGAGGGAATAAGGTACCAATTGGTTAACTACAGAAAGTTGACAAAAAAAAACCGGTAGTAAACGCACACAGTTTTCACCTACTTTCTAACTATATTATCTGCTTTGAACATAATAGGTCCCTAATAAAAACGTGACCTTTTGGGGGGCAAAATATTGTTTTCAATCATGTCATTCTTTTGGAAAAAGTTTTTAGTCACAACAGCACTGGGTCCTCCTGCTGTGCTGGCACATATGAGACAAATAATTAGGCTTATTGTAATTATCAATTTCCTTTTATAATAGAAACAGGAGCTAAATGCCTTTGAATAATCATACTAAAAATCGTAACTATGGAAAAAAAGTAAAGAATATATGGGATTTTTTAAAAAGATTTTATTTATTTATTTGAGAGACAGAGAGAGAGATCTCAGAGGGAGAGGGAGAAGCAGGCTCCCCGCTGAGCAGGGAACCCAAGGTGGGGGGAAAGTGGGGCTTGATTCCAGGAACGTGGGATCATGACCTGAACCAAAGGCAGATGCTTAACCGACTGAGCATCCCAGGTGCCCCTATATGGGATTTTTAATAGATCTTCTCCAATCCAAAGTCAGCTTTGCCTGGAATTTCTATTCCTGTCAATTTGACAGACTTCAATTTATCTATTAATTTAACAAATCTTCACAAACAAAACACGGCGTAAAGCAAGAGTTACAAAAATGTATAAGACCATCCTCCTTTCAAAGGAACACTATTGCAGAAGGTAGACAACAATACTTATAGTATACAGCATCATCATACTGTATTACGTGTTTCAGCTGTGTTGAAGCTTGTATTAGCTTAATGAAACATAAAACATCATTTAAAATTATCAGTAATGCCCAAGTCTCAAAAAAAATCCTCAGGATTTTTGAGAGTCTGTGCAGATGCCAAAATTTAATTAATAAAATAATAAGAACTATCCATCAGTAGATGACCACAATGGGGTGGTATGGAAAACACCTTCAATGAGAGTAGTTCTATATTTATCTCTTTTAGAAAGAGAGCTTCCAATTAAGATTTAATTTTTGTAAAAAAAGGAGTTCTAAAATTTTTTTTGAAGAGTTGAAAATAAAAGGACTAGATGACTAAAGAGAGATAATTTCGTTTTACAAAAGAGGGTATCTTCCTTCACATAGCACACACTGCCTAATATCAACAATAACAGCAATCACATGTGTAAATAAAAAAGAAAAAAGCAATCTATGTATGTATGTGGGAGGCTTTAAAATCAAGCACTGCAGGGGCACTGGGGTGGCTCAGTAGGTTAAGCATCCCGATTCTTATTTCGTCTCAGGTCATGATCTCAAGGTTGTGAGTTCGAGCCCCAAGTTGGCTCTGTCCTGGTCGTGGAGCCTGCTTATTAAGATTCTCTCTCTCTCCCTCTCCTTCTGTCCCCCCCAAATTAAATTAAAATTAAATAAAATAAAGGGCTGTATAAGCAACCAACTAAGTTATGCAGATATCACATGTTATTTTGATTATTACCTTTTGTTTATTACAAAAAGCTTCCAAAATCACAGACAAGGAAAAAAACTGCTATGTGTAGATAACTGGCAAACTATATCAATTCAGAATCTAAGTTTTCCAAATACTGATATAATCTCATTCTCAGTAAAACTGCAAATTTTTATAACAGGGTATTTAAAAGGGAAAACGTAACTTTCACCCTTATTTTAAAATTTTTCATTATAATTTACTGCAGAGAGTCAGAGCATTCTCTATTGAATTAAGTATCATTAACCTCATGCATATTCCTTTAAAAGGGATATACTATTTCTTTATCTTTGCCCAATGCCCTCGATTAATTTTTTTACTCAAGTTCCAAGGAACTCCTTTTACATATATATATGTAAACAGACACATATATGTATACAAACACACATATATATATATAAACACAAAATTTTGCTTGATGTATTCTCAAATAGGCGCTAAACTGCTTAAAATAAAATTACTCCTATAGTACGATGCTGACCCACTAGAGAAAATGCCAGCAAGAGTGAGGGCATGTGTCTAAACTGCCTCTCTCCCTTTAATTATGCTGTGGTCACTTTACTGACCCAATTTACACCATTATAAAACTTTAAAACATACTAACTCATTTAATCCTCACAATAAACCTATTGGGGGGGATTATTTTAATCTCTATTTTACATTTAAGAAAAGTGAAACAAACAAATAATAACCTAACTGATCTAAAATAACATAAAACTAATAAGAGGCAGACCAGGGATTTGAACCCAGACCAATGTTTCTGAAACTTAATATACATACAATTCACCTGGGAATCTTGCTGAAATTCAGTTTCTGATTTAGTACTTCTGCAGTACGGGAATGTAACAATCTTACCTGTGATGCAGACACTGCTGATCTGAAGATCACCCTATGAGCAGCAAAGCTAGTCTACCCTAGAAAATAGTGGCACGTGGTAGTAACCCGCAGGAGGTAGAGTTCACGCACAGTTAGACAATGAGAGCCTTATGAGGAAATCAAGAGTTGCCAGCTTCTGGTTTAGAACTTAATTACTTCTTGTATTAATTTTGTTTTTAAAAGAAGGAGGTTAGCAAAACTTACAATATAATACCTTTCAAGTTCTGCAAGCACACACATTAATACCGTAATAACCTAATACTACTACATCTCCCTCCAATAAGGCCTTTCCCACAGCCAAAAACTATTTACAAATGCCCCTGAATTTAACTTTAACACAGATTCAATCTCAACATATTGAAAAATAGTTTGAGTGTGTATTCGTGCCTTCTCATATATGGAAAGAATTAGAGGTTGAGTTAAAAATCCAGCAACTTCCTAAATGTTTGCCACTTCTATAAGTGGTTACTGTGAGGACAAAGGCACCCTTTGCGAAACAGAGGGAATATAAATGTCTTAATTGCACATTACTCAACAATTCTAGTCAATCACTTTCTCCAAAAACAGATAGGGAAATGCCCATAACACAACTTCCCTTCATTCTCATTGATGTATGAACTATTTATTCTGTAATTTAGAATACAGTATGTAAACAATAAAAATTAAAATCACTACATAAATATTAAATCCCTAATGTTTAGAATGCTCTGGCCTAAGGAACTCCCAATACCTAAAAACTGAAATGCCGTCAAATCACTGGAAATAACATTTTATCAAACTTTCATACTATCAGGAAAAGAAGTATCATTATTATGAAAATATATTCAAACCTGTTTAAAGCCACACACTTAATTCAACAGTTAAGTCTATCCTAAGATCACTCTCAGTGTACACATATTAGACACAGCTATATAACAGTAAAGGAATATATAACATAAGAAAAAGGATATTTTATTAATAAAACACAGGAAGGGAGGAAGGGATCTAAGAGAATGCCTAGTCTCATCTGAGTAATTTTGGTTTTGCTGCGTTTTCTTGTATTTCAATCAACTTTTTCCTGAATGTACACAGATATACTTTACATTTCTTCCCTGAGGAAGAATTATATCTGTCACATACTTTGACAAGCTTGTAAAAATTATTTTCAAAACCATAATGGAATTCTGATTAATTAGCTCCACATGAAAGTCAAACATCAAAGTCAAAAAAGTATTAGATTTCACAGATTTCAAACAATATGAATTCACACATTTTAGAATTTATTAATATAGAATCCCATTTTAAAGTATAACATAAATTAATAAATTTAAACTGTACAATCACTGTAAAGCTAAAATCCTCACCCATGCACCAAATTACAAGAACACCATAATTGTATATGATATGAAGGTAAAAATACAACACAAATTCAGCCTTAGCTGTCAAAATCCTAAAATGTCTCCACTGAACAGTCAATATTCCAAATCCCTGCTCAAGGACAAGAACTAGATCATCTTCCACCCAAAAAAATTTCTAACACTTATAATAAAAGACACAGAAGTATCTGGCTATTTTACATGTCAGGCATATGAAGAAGACCGTCCCCAAACTAGTAAGACAACAACTTCTCCCAGTTCCCTGTTAAGACTGATATTTTCTGTTTGTTTTTTCTTCAGTCACATAGCCACAAAGAAATTCAAATACTAAAAGAACTGAAGACCTGAAATATGTAATTTGCAATAGTTTACAATCATCACAAGTTGTGACCAGGGAAAGCACAGATCATGTAGTCCATGTTATTGTTCCCAAGCCCACAGGTTCGCTATTTCACTGATCACTAAATGTGAAGCATTACTTCCTGAACTGAAATGAAATATGGTATATAAACAGAAAAATAAACAAGTTAAACTTTCTGCCTCCTAGAAACATTCTACTTCCTCTACAAGAATCCTCAGTGCCCTTGTAGAACCATTCCTGGGTTAAACATATAAAGCATACGTCTTCAGCAACGGCAACACTACACTCCTGCTCCAAGGGCATTCAACACATCGTCTACTGGGCTCTATAGATTTATGCACATACACTAGTTTGCGCCACTTGTAAGAAATCAACAGAAACCTTTAAAAATATTTGACCTTACATGCAATTTTAAAACATTTAAGAGTTTTGAATTGATAGATCTTTATATCTTTTATAAAGGGAAATATCAGAATACACTCTGCCAGGTAAGTGATTCTTCCAGAGAGCAAATTTAACTTGACCTCACTAAATGGCTACAGATTTGACATACCAATGAGAAGGCTGGAAGCAATACTTTTATTTATTCTCTAAAGCAGCACTGTTCAACAGAAATGTAATACAAGCCACATACATAATTTTAAATTTTCTAATAACCACATTAAAATGGTAAAAAATAAAATTTTAAAACATTCTATATAACTCAACATATCCAACATATTATCATTCAAACATGTAATAGATACTTTTAAAAATCAATAAGGTATTTTACATTCTTTCCCTCATGCTAAGTTTCCAAAATTCAATATGTATCTTATACTTAGAGCACATCTCATTTTGGACAACTAAAGTGGTCAACAGCCACAGGTGGCTCAAGGCTGCATTACTGGGCAGCACAGCTCTTAATCCTTTGAAATCTGACATACCACTACCTGTTTAAAATTAGTTTACATTCATGTTTGCCTTTTGAACTGAAATAGCTGATTATAAATATGAGCCAAACTGTTAATTCACTACATAAATCAGGATCAGATCACCTTATCTAAGGATCTGGTTAATACACACAAGAAGCAATTGAATTAAACCCAATTATATCTCAAGTAGACTTCAGAGATAGGTCTGATCATCACAAGTGAACACAACTTATACCAAAAATACAGGTAAGACGAGAATACATTTTCATATCAAGCCATAACTCTGCCTTACTCCTAGCCACCACTCTCGCTGTTGAGCACATATCTGTATGCAAATTATCTACAAAACTGCTTTTCCTAAGTTTGACAAATTTTGGAAGCCATATAGTCACTGTTGAAAACAGAGCACTAAGTAAGACAAACTGAAAAAACGTTTTACAAACTAAATTGTCAACCAGTTACTTTTAATGCACCTTACACCAACCAACAATTTTAAATTATTCTACATGAGTTTCACTGAAATGAATTCCTCCTACAAATTCCAGTTCATTTACTCCTTTTCATACACATATTTCAAGGACCAAAATTACTAAGAATTTTCCAAAGTAATTAAGACATTTGATTAAAATGTAAATAATTCCAACAATACATTCTCTAGAAAACAACTAAAAGCATTAGCTTAGCACATAAAATTTGTCCTTAAGGCACATTACTGAATAAATCAAACAGAAACTATACTCTTGCTTACTGCATTTACATTTTGTAACACCACATTCAGCAATTTCTAAATTTGGAAGGTCAGTTCAGATTGCACACAAACAGTAACTTTAAAGCTTAGCAAAATTTTTGAAGTTTCTGCAATGTACTTCTGAATAAACACTCTACAGAAATGTTACAACAGAACAAAAATCAGCACCATTCACACTAATCTCAATAAGGAGCATAAAATCAGTATATTCAGTAATCTAAAATGTATGATACATGCTAAAGAGTATTTTTTCCCCCAAACTTGTTTAATTCACCTTAGACAATTTTTATTTAATCCACTTGCAAAGCTGAAGAGAAGCAAATGTAGCTTCTTCCGCAGCACACATATCCAAAGCCGATGCATTAATCTCTTGATATTTTTCCACATTTTGTAATCAAAACAACAAAATTTGTTTCTTACCTGCAGTTAGGAGGAGGATCAAGAGTTATTTCAGCTAGCTCCTTCTGAATTCTGTTAGTGAAATGAGAACAGACAAAAAGGATTTGATATAGTCTACAGAATAACCGGGGAATTACACTGCCCTCTACCACCATGCAGTTAAATGCAAGGCTGGCTTTGCCTTCAGTAATGCTAACATGGCTGCTTCCTCTTTGTTCTCAGAGGCATAACCCAAATCCCTTAACAGAAACTTTGCAGCTCTTTTTCTCACTTGCTACTGTAAATAAGTATGACATTCACACCTGATTTGAGAAATAGTCCTCTACTAGTACTCAATAAAGGCTGTAAAATCTATTTTAAAACACTTTTTACCAAAGAAATTCTCTTTTCAAGCTTATATGCAAATGAGACAAGAAGGGAGGAGGGAAAGCACTAGAATATTTGACAATGACTTCAAGTCACTTTTACAGAGGTAAGAATTAACAAGCTATTACATGAGTACATTAACGCTTCTGACAATATTTTATGTGAAAAAAAGTTTAAAATTTACAAACATCTTTACCAGTGAAAAACTTCTAAAGGACTCTGACATTCTTATTTAACCAATTGTTTTCCTTAACCTTGAGTACAGCACTAAAATTGAATAAATTTGGAAGGAAAGAAATAATAAGATATATAGCCTAGTTAAGAGGGAAAAAAGCAGTTCTCTGATTTTATTCAAATTTAAAATGCTTTCAAAACTTAAGATGTGTTTAACATGCTCCTCAACAGGATTACAGCAAATTGAGGAGGACTCTAAATTATTTAAAAGACTGCTGTTATTTAATAAAATATTCTCAAATTATTAATACTTGGTTATTGATAGAAGTGAAAGTCCATAGAAAAATAAGATTACTTCTAAATCACTACAGAACACAATATTTGAACAGTTTTTATATTTTCTTTTTCCTTTAGTTGTGATCAATAAAAATGAACAAAATGTCAATATTGACTAATGCTATAGACATATCTGATGTATAATTAATAGAATTCATGGATATTCCCCTACTACTACCAATGGAGTCCCCTTGACAGAATCTTTTTTTTTTTGCCATCAAAGATAATATAAATCAACAGGAAACAAATGACCTTTCATATATACCCAACAAAATATGTTTCTTCTGCTGTTGAGTACTAACATGTCAAGCATATCCACAAGTTTCAGAGTGAAGAGTCACAAGCACAATGAAAGTTTTCAATAGCCACGTGCCACCCAAAATTGTAAATGGCTACTTTTTGGTTTTATTTGCATTCACAAGAATATAAGGCATAACCATAAGTTAACTACAAAAAAGTAGTACCTGAGATGCATGGCTTAAAGTCATGTTTGTAAAATTGAAAGCAAATTTGGAGCAAAATTTTAAATCTGCTTTCAAATATAGCCAAGGCCTTGAATTTACAAATTTTCTAGCAAACATAATCATTTCTAATCATTAAGTTTCATGGAGAAGCGCTGCTGATCTCTAGAAGTGTCAATTTCAAAGAAGAAGAGTATGACTCATAAAAAGGAACATCCTCAATGTACCAGCTAATTTGGGCTCACCAAATTTTCCTTGCCAACTCCTAAAACAATCTGTCAGAATGTTAGTCCAAGCTCTCTACTCAAGGACACTCTTACTGAAGTTACCAAAGTACAGAGTAAGTTCGCTTAAAAGTACAATTCCAGGGAGGTGGCTTATATACCACCTAAAGAATGACAACCAATTCAAGTGCAAATAAAAGTGATCACGAAGTAAATATTTTTGAACCAATGCCACTGATGTAAAACCAAGAAAAGTGTCCAACCATTTGGAAGACAACCTGATAATGTCTTAATCCTTTTACACATTACCTTTTAGCACTAGTGGATAACTTAGCAGTGGTTTTGCTAGAGAGTTTGGTGTTTTTCTTCTGCTGGGTGGCAGAAGGTTTTCTTTCTTCCTGTTCTTCAGGCTCTGGAGCGGCTGGGTCTCGCTGGTCCGCATCTGAACTACCACTGCTGGTGCTGGGGCTCTCATCATCGGACCTTTGCCTATCACTGGACATCTTGGTGAAGTTATTTCTTGGAAAACTTTTAAAGAGAAAAGGGGGGGGGGAGAAAAGAAATGTTAAGTCTAAGAAATAAACCAATGGCATTTTCTTCTCTCAATATTCACCTAAAATCGTATTTTAATGCAAAACACTTCAAAGTGTTCACACTTATCTCATCACATAGCAAGGTTACAGGGGAGGTGATGTGTCTCAAAACGCCAGCGTTCAAGGATTTACCGAACTCAAGTTAGAAAACCCACTCACATTTTTTTCCATCCCTTGGACAATCTATCAATTGTCTACTTTCTCAGAAGGCATGAAACAGATTTGCCAGGGAACTTAGGCAACGAGCATTAATAACATATGACACACTGTAAATAACAGATCTCGCTGCAAAATGTTAAAAAGTCACTAATAACGTCTAAATATTTACACACTGACATTGGTCAAAGCTACCAAATTCCCTTTCCGAGAAGAAAACATACCCTGTTAATCGCCCATATGCTTATTTAAGGTGGCGATTCCTCCTCTGTGCACGTAAGCCTTTAAATACAACACTTAGGAATTTAAAAATCAACTAACAAGCTGCTCTAGCCGTTTCCACGGCCAGCAGCGAAGATTCATCCGGCCAAGACCGAGCTGCCACCCTGGGAAAAGCAGAATCCAAACTGCACCTTCTGCAAAGCTCCCAATGCCATCAAGGTTCCTCGCTCAATTTTTACATCACGGACCGACATTTTGTCCAAAATAACGAAAAAAAAAAATCAGGCAAAACAAACAAACAAAGCCCCAAGAAGTGCAACAAATTTCCGCGCCCGCGGAGGCGAGCCGCGGCCGGCGGCGGCGGCCACGCAGCTCCGCGGCCCTTTGTGGGGAGGGCCGCGCGGGGGCCGCGGGCAGCGCTCGCCGCGCCGGGCGCCAAGTGATGCGAGCAGCCCGGCCGGCCCCGCCGCGGCTCGCGGACACCGGCGGCGCGGGCGCCCGGCGCGAACAAAGCTGCCCGCCCCCGCCCCCTCCCCCACCGCCGCCGCCGCCGCCCCGGCCGCCCCCCACGCGGCCCCCCGGCCCCTCCGCCTTACCTCGGCCGCCCGCCCGGCCCGCTCGCGCGCCGCTACGGTGTGGGGGAGGGAGAGAGAAAAAAACCCTTCCTTAAGGAAATGGAGGCAGCTGGGGGGGGGAAAGGGGGGGGAGGGAAAAAAAGAAGCCGAGGAGGCTCTGGCCGGGGAGTGTGGAACATTGAAAGTCGGAGGGGGTTGTGCAGTGCCGGGCTCCGGCCGGAGGGTGGCGCCGCCCAGCGCCTTCGGAAAAAAGGGGGGGTAGGAGCTCGGCTGGGCGAGGGCGCGAGCTCCCGGCGAGGCGGAGGGGACGCGGGAGACCCCCGCGCGCTGTGGCCTCCCGCCGCCGCCGCCCGGCTCGGCTCCTCCCGGCCGCGCAGTCAGCAAGTTCCGAGGCAAGCGCGGGGGGAGGGGCGGGCGCGGCGGCAGCGCGCGTGCTCGCTGCTTGCCTGGCGGAGGGGCGCGCGCCCCCGGCGCCCGGCGGGCGCGAGCTCTTCCTGCGCGTTCCCGCGCGCTCTCTCCGCGCCTCCTTTCACCCGGGGGGCGCACGCGTCCGCCCGCGCGCGGCCAGGACAAAGAGCGCGGCGGGGACCCAGCGGGCTGGCCCCTGCCGCCCTTGGCCGTAGAGCCCGTGCCGGAGAGGGCGGGGGCGCGGGCGCCGTCTCGTGGGGCCGCTGTGCCGCGGGGTGGCTTCCGGCCTGAGCCCGCCTCCGGAGCGAGGCTGCCCATTGGGCTACCCGCCCCGCAGGCTGGGGCCGGGGTGCTTTCGGGGCGGGCGCGCCGAGGTCATCCCTAGGGTTGGGCACATCCTTTCTGTCTGCGCTGGGGCCGGCGTGGACCCCGAGGCCCCTAAGCTGGGGAAGGGCCCTGGACGCGTGGTCGGGAGTCCCCTTCTGCCCTGGAAGGCTGGAAACTAATGGGTGTCGTGGACGAGGCCAGGCACGCCCGCGGAGGAAAGCTGCCTCTTGCCCCCTTGGAGCCAAAGGGGCAAGATGAGGTCTAGGGCATAGAAGGAGGAAAAAGGGATTTAGGGACCAGGGGACCAATCTCTGCTTTTCTTTGGCCCTCAGGCTTCCAAAGGGAACAGTCCTTCAGATGCTTTAAAAACTTAAAAATCCGAAACATTATTTTAAATGTCCTGCTCAAGATTTTTTAAAGTGAAGGAAGGGAGTTAGGGGGGCTCAAACCTGACTTTCCTGCGGGGCTATTTTGATGTGCATGCTAGACAACAGTTCTGGTAAAAGAAGCCCTGAGTGATACTGGGTCAGAATGTCCACACAGAAAAAACTTCAGATGGGGATAATGAAGGTTAGTTTTGTTCTATCATTCTCTTTTACGGTGTCCAGGTGGACTCTGCAGTTTTTGCCCCAGGCACAAAGTATCCAGAAGTACAAAAACTTCCTGTTTGCAGCCCAGATCTCCTCCAGCTACTGAGAACTTGCTCCACTGATGGAGCCCCAGAGGAATTTGTAGATTCCTCTCCCACAAGTGTCCAGGGGCAGGGGTGCTGGGAGAATGTACAGTTCACAGAGGGAGTGAGAATGGCAGCCATAACAGATGAAGCAGACTAAAAGGAAAAAGAAGGAGAAAAAGACTGAATGAGCCAACATATTTACTTATTTTTCCTCCAAACAGAAAAGTTTTGGTTGAGGGCTGCTTACAACCCTGAAGAGTAAGTTACATTTCTGTAATTTTCCAAACAGAGTCATGTAGTGAACTTTACTGAGGGCTATGCTGCTAGGTGCGGGACACAAAATCCACTCATTCAAATGCTGTGTGAGACTAAAGCCAGTTCTCTCTGTTCTGTGCCAGAAGCTCCCAGTCCAGAGGGGGAACAGATCATTAAAGTTCACCAGCTTGATAAGGAGGAAGGATACTCTAGTCAGAATGACCATCATGTCTCAAGGGATGGTGAAGAAAGAGCATGGTGTGGTGTGCGTGTTGACAAGCATTTTGATTTGCGTGGATCAAAGGGTGCTTGTGGAAGGAGCTTGTTAGTAAAAATATAGACAGACAGTCCCCCCCCCCCAACTTTTACAGTGATGCTACAGTGCAAGCCAGCTAATTTGGAGTTTGGGCTTTGTTTGGAATGGGGAGCTATGAAAGAAAAGCTGTATATAGAAGTGGGTTCCTTTAGAAAATATACATCACAGAAATAGCCTGAAGGTCCAAAGGCCAACTGATGATAGGATTTGGGTGGGGCCAGGAGATTGGGAAATAAAGATATTTAGTTGTGTTTCGGTAGCATCTATACTCGGCTGAAGAGCAAGGGAACTGGATTCTAATCTCATTCCACCAGGTTTATGTGACCTCAGGCAAGTTACTTGTTCTAACTTAATTTTTCTCATATGTAAAAGAAGCTTGTAGCTAGCAAAGGTTCCAAAGGCTCTCCTGCTCAACAATTCCATGATTCTTCAATGAGTTTGAAGTCATGAAGTCCCACTCAACATTCACTCAACAGAATATGGTACTTAGGAACTGCCAGATGCTGGGCAATTGGAATAAAACATGGGCGCTGGTCTTATCAAGCTCAGGTAGTGGGACAGTTAGAAATGTAGGCTATGAAAAGGAGTGCTGCATTAAAGGAGTGAACAGGATGAGAAGAACATTATTAATCATCAATTAATCAGTAATGGCATTATTAATTCAGCTTGGGGTATAAGTCATGGGTGCGCTAAAAGAACAGTGAACTGGGCCTGCAGGAATGAATAGGTGATAATATAGATAATGCTCTTGGCAAAGTACCTGACGTAATAGATGTTCAATAAATAGTACTTACCGTATTGTTAAAGTCACCATAAAGAGAATGAGTGGCTCCTTAAGGTTAGGGAGAGTAGTGGCCTGCCCCCAAAATATTAGGTACCCAGCTGCCTTTATTCACCTGACTAAAGGTATCATTCAAGTGATTCTTTCTAGCCCACATATCTCCAAGGTAAGATCACATCACCATCTTGATCGGAAGCAACTTGTAAATTAAGAATTGTTTCTAACATGAAGTTCTTCCTCACAAGACACCCTTTTTTGTAATTATTTTATCTCTTTCTTGTTTTTGCCAGGTCTACTCTTGAAGTTAGGGATCATGTTTTATAGGCACTCCTGAGGGCATATAAATTTGACCTAATGCAAATTATTCCATAAAGTATGTAATAAAAATTTTCCCATATTACCCATCAAAATAGTACCACAAAGCAGACACCAGCTACCACAAGAAGGTTGTCCCCTCTCAGTCTCCTGTTTTTTTCTTGTTGGTATGGTGTCCTGTCAGCTTCTCACTCACAACCCTGAGAGAGGCAGGGGTAAGAAGAAAGATTCTAAATCCAATGGCAACAGATAGTGCCATAATTACCTTCTCTCCCCTTTTCCCTCAGATTTTGTGACTAAAAGGGACCTGTCACTATAAGGGCAGAGAAGGCAGGCCCCAGAATTCTTTAGTTTGGGAGATGCTTTCTCCTGAACCTTCCAGTGAGTCTTAGTGTTATGTGTGTACCTAAGTATATGTGTGTTTAACCAGGAATTTTACAGGAATATATCATTTGAGTTGCCTACGAAGTTTCTGAATTGACAAATTATATAAACTTTGGTGAGGCTCCTGCTCTTTTTTAATAACCCACCACAGCAACATACCTCACAACATAATGGATATAGAATCAACGCTTAATTTGTTTTGTTGATTTCCAAATGCTTTTGTTTGTTTCTTTCCACTCACTATCCCTTCATTTTACCCCTTTCTTTTTTTCAGGCTCTTTTAGATGCTACCCAGTTACTTGTATCCTTTTGCCCTCTGGCTATAAAATTTTTTCTTTCTAGCGATAAAAATGGATTGGTTTACCAGGAAGTCATTTCTTGGCCCAGGCTTAGTTTAAGAAGCCATGTTTGCCATTGTCAGCCTCGGCGTCTCTGGACCCCCAGAATCCAATGCACTGCTTGACATCTGTGTGCTCCTCCATTGGGCCTGCTGTTTCCCGGACCCTAAGTTGGGCCCTGGAAATGGAAAGGTGCATAAACCTCCGTTTGACTTCAGGTACTTCAGGGCCCCAAACTCAGTGATCATTTTGCTCTTCCCCTTTGAGATAACTCTGAAGGAGGGTAAATACCAAAAAGGCTCATGTCTTTATTCCATAAGGAGCTCATATGCATGAAAATAAAACATAAGCATCTTAAATAGAGCAAAAGCATGATCAGAAAAATTTTCAAAGAACTACATTTGTTTAACCTTATTAAAAAAACCTCAAACCTCAAACCTTCCTAGGTATCAAAAAAGGAAAATTAAAACTAGTCAAAACAACAAAAACAATTTTTAGTGATTATAGTCACTGCGGGCAAATTGGTAAAAAAATTTCCCTTTGTCCATTTCCAGTGGCAGTGAAAGTTAGTACCTTTTAAAAAGTAATTTGGAAATTTGTGTCAAGAACCTTAAATGTGTTCATGCCCTTAACCAGCTTTCTCCATTTCAAGAAATGTATCTTAAGGAAACATTCTAAATATAGAAAAAATAATATTGAAAAATTGGAAATGTCCAATTCTAGGAAAATTATTACTCAAAGTGATTCATATGACACAATGAAATTTGCAGTTATTAAAAGAAGATATATGAGGAGTATGCAAAATATAAGAATGGATTATGATAAAATATTAATGAGGGCAGGGGTTGTCTATTTTATGAGGTCAGAGCCTGACTCAATGCCTGGTAAGGTATCTGGGACAAAGTAAGTGCTCAATAAATATCTGCCTAATACGCACCACATCTTTACAAACAAAACTATCTGAAAGGAACATATTACAAAAGGTTGACTATGCTTATATTTTAAAGCAACTATGAATAACCTTTTTCATTCTATAGTCAGTATTTTTCTAATCATTTTTAAATAGGCAGGTACTACTTTTATAATGAACAAAAAGATGTGAATAATTGCAAAGGCATACATTTGGTGAAAATTCTGAGAGAACAGTTTTTTTTAATTTTAAAAAAATTTTTATGAACAGATTTTTTTAAATTGTTATTTATAAATTAAATGAAAATTCAAGCAGACTGCTTTAGAATTTGTCAAGATTTTCAGGTTGATATTTTTAAAAAAGGCAAGACCATTTTTTAAATCCTTAGAAAGCCATTTGGGGGAACTCTACATTAAATAAAAAAATAAGCACTGGTTCAAGTATAGATCACTGGAACAGAAGAAGTAAATAAGAATTAGATGAATTAAGGGGCGCCTGGGTGGCTCAGTCGTTAAGCGTCTGCCTTCGGCTCAGGTCATGATCCCAGGGTCCTGGAATCGAGCCCCGCATCGGGCTCCCTGCTCTGCGGGAAGCCTGCTTCTCCCTCTCCCACTCTGCCTGCTTGTGTTCCCTCTCTCGCTGTGTCTCTATCTGTCAAATAAATAAATCTAAAAAAAAAAAAAGAAGAATTAGATGAATTAATATGTAACAAGTGAGACTTCACCTAAAATACAGAAAAATGAAGACTTACTCAACTAATGATATTGCCATAACTAGTAACTGATATGGAGAAAAGATCAGTTGGAATCCATGCTTTATACCATACATCAATATAAATTACAGATGAATTCAAGAGTTATGTTTTTTAAAAGTCACTCCTTAGAAAAATTAGATAACTTACATACTTAATGTAGATAAAGAGGAGTTACGTTATGCTAAAAACCAACAGGAAAAAAAAAATCACAGAAGAAAACAAGTATTTGACCAGGTACAAAAACTAAATCCTCAATATGCTTCCTGACATACATACACCTACATGCACCAAACCGAAACAACAAAATAGGGGCACCTCGGTGGCTCAGTCATTAGGCCTTCGGCTTCACTCTGGTCGTGATCCCAGAGTCCTGGGATGGAGCCTCTCATCGGGCTCCCTGGTAGGCAGGAGGCCTGCTTCTCCCTCCCCCATTCCCCCTGCTTGTGTTTGCTCTCTCGCTGTCTCTCTCTCTGTCAAATAAATAAGTAAAATCTTAAAAAAAAAAAAAAAGAAACAACAAAATAGAAGTTTGTACTATGAATAAGGTTTAATATAATCACATATAATTCTGTATAAGCTTATAAAATTATCAAATCAGCATAGACAGTTAAAGAACATGTCAGAAATTCGAAGTTATTCAACAGTATGTTGCCTTAAAAAAAACAAAAAGCAAACAACAACAAAAAACCCCACTAAGAAATGTATTAAAGTGAGGTACTACATTCTTGTCCACAAAATTTGCAAATCTAGAAATTCTATGATGCCAAATACCTGTGAGAATATTATGAGAAGAGCACTTTCCTATATTGCTGGTGGCATTGTAAATTGATACAACCTTTTTTGGGAAAGCAATTTGGCAATGTATTTCAAGAGTCATAAAAATGTTCATACCCTTTAACCTAGTAATTCTACTTCTGGGAATCTATCCTAAGGAAATAATCCAAAATATTAAAAAATGCCATATGCCTGACAATGTTTATCCCAGTGTAATTTATACTATATAAAAATGGAAACCACTCAAACTGTCCAACATAAGGCTATGCTTTAGTAAATTATGGTCCATTCACTCAATGGAATATACATGAATATAAAATAGTGAGTATTATAACTATCATTTTGGCCATCATTTCCTTCTCACGGTAATCCTTTTCTATGAGATCAGCTCATGTCCTGCTTAGTTAATAAGACTAACAAAAGATGTTGGGCATCATCTTTTTGACTGATGTTTTTACTTAACATTGTGTCACTTAAACTTTTCTGAGATGCTTTACAATATCTCAAGTGTAAAATCAGGTTAAGTTTATGCTTTATGCTTCAGAAAACAAAATGCACAATATGATTATCTTGAAAATGTATAAAAGAGATTTGGAAAAAATATGCAAACAATCATTTCGGGTTAAGGGCCTGTTTACTTGTGATTCTGGCTACCTTTTTATATTATACAAGTGGTTATCTACTTGAAAGAGATCTAATAGGAAACAATATGCTTTAATGTGGGGCTGCAAAGAAAGTGGTTTAATTTGACATGATAAACAAGTTTACATTTTAGTTGAATGTCTTTATAACTAAAGAAGTAAAACAATATATTTAAAATGGGGATATTATCTAAATGTGTTGAGAGTTATACTTCCGTTTTTTCAGGTCCAAATTCTAGAAGTTTGTCATAGTTTATAAAAGATGTCGAAGGTATGCGTAGTAAAATGTCAGAGTGCATATTTTAACTTCTCTGTATTATAATGTCCCAGAATAACTCAGGTAAAGTAAACATCACAGAGTGATATGAGTGGATTTAAAAAAGTGACAAATAATTTTCAGTAAGAATATATACTCAGTGTGTGGTGGAGGTAAATAGCATGACCAATTTGGACTCAGAGATATTAATAATTTCCCTAAAGTCTTAGAGGTAGCTCTTGACAGAACTGTATACAGAACATTGGAATTTTGTCCCCATTCTACAATACTGTCATATCCACTGAGGCATATAGTCCAGTCTCCCAAATCACCAGCTCTTGTAGAGATGTTAAAAGGAAGTCATCAGAAAGTTCTAACAATGTTTGCTCACCCTTGAGAGCATGAGAATGATCTTCTCTGATACATTGACATAAATTTGGTAATCCTATTAGAATCACTCCTAGTACCCTATATATATTCTAAAATACCACAGTTTCTAAATAAATACTTATTTGTGTGATTATTTCTTTAATATTTTTCTCTCCCTACTAGAATGAGAGCAGGGACTATATCTGGTTTTTATGTCCAAAATAGTGCCTAGCATAAAATATTCAGTAAATAATTCCTGAATGAATGAATGGCCAAGTTCCCTTCACACTTTTAAAGTCAATTGAAGGAAATATTATAGAAAAACAACAACAACAAGAAACAATCTTTTTACACTGCCTAACCTGATTTTTATAAAAAATAGTATAGGCCGACAATACAGGAGTCCAAAAGTATTTAGATAAATCAAAGAACAATATGACCATACATTCAAATGAATCAAGGGTGTTTGGCATATGACCCTAACCTCTGAAATAGATGTCAGGAGAAAAATGACCACATTTTCTCACCAAACTTCTAATAGAACCATGGTCAGAGAATGAATATTGGCTTATATTTTTTTCTAAAAATACAGTAGGGCAGCAAAAATTGTTTTCCCTGTTTATACAATGTCTACATAGAAGAGATCAAGTTATGTGCTCCATAAAGCTAAATGGTAGCAATGAAGATTAAAATCAATCAACCTCAATCAATTTCAGACCCATTGGCAGAGATATTTAAAAGGACTGATGGAAAAATAAAACTGTTAAATATTTGGTTCAACTTTCTCTAGCTCTTAATCAGAACATCGTGGTCTGTGACCCAGAAATCTGGCATCCTGGGGTTTTAGTTCTGATTACATTGCTTCAGCCTTCTGGATGCCAGTTTCCTCATCAGCAAAATGAGAGAGTCCAGAGATTCTTTCCAATTCTGGAATCTGTATGATTTATGCTATCGTATAAGTAAGTACTGTTGAACAAACTGAATAAACTAACAAGGCTGGTAGTGCTTTTTAAAACACTAACAGTGCTTCATGTCAAGACTTATGCCAACAATGATTTAAGGCCATATGTATCCACACAAGTTGATTAACTGCTAAAATGCAATTTGGCTTTTAAAAATTTGAATGTCTTTCTTAAATAAAGGCTACCATAACCAGCCACTCTGCTCCATATCCACCCCCCCACCCCGTTATTTTGGCTAAAAGAATATATATGCATTCAAACCAGCTACTAAGTTAAGTGGGAAAATATATGCTAGAAATTCTAGTTGTTTGAAGTTTTGTAAAGAAAACAATCAATGTTATTTTTAATAAGGTTGTTTACACCAGGTGAGATGCCCACTTCCTGGTCAGATTAATTCTAAACTTAATTTTTCCTTGCCCCTAGGGAAAAAAAAAAAGGTCTGTAACTTAGCTAGAGCCATTTTGCCACACACACAAAAACCCTCACAAAGTGGAACTTAGGAAATACAATTATTTGCATAGCTGAGACTTTATTTACTCATTTAACAAATGTAACAAATACCTTTTAAAGGACAAAGCACAGTGTTAGAAGATTATGTGCCAAACAAGATATGATACCATCTCTGCTGTCAGGTTTATAATCTAGCAGGATGGTTTAAGAGGGAGGCTTTCACAGTACAAGAACAGGAGTTTCCCGTCTAAAAAACAATGGCAGAATTTCATTCACCTATTCTTCATGTAATAAGCAATGCCTTAGAATTGCCTTCAAATACATTTGAGGAGAAGCTAGAGGACGTAAGAGAGGGATTTATAGGCTTACTCAACAAACAAACACTAAGTACCTATTCAACAAATAAGAAAACTGTATTTTTGAATGTGGATAGGATGTCCTTCAACACACATACATACACACACACGAAGCAGGTGCTGAAGAAGTAGGCATTACTCGAATAGATGGAAAACGAGTTAAATTACATGGTTAAAAAACAGCAGTTGAATTATTTTTTGCATTGCAGCAAGTTATTCTTATTTATTTATCTATTTATTTACTTATTTATTTTAGGTGAACAGAGTTCAGAGTTCAACCTTCCAGCTAAGATATTGGTTTCTTTCACTTACTTCCTGACATTACAACTGTATCCTCAGTGCCTAGCACTGTTTTGAAGCTCAATAAATATTTGGTGAATAATAAGCACTCTGTAATACTTAATCTTTTTTATAAGCTGTATTTTATATACATTGACTCATTTAATATTCTCAATAGCCTCAATGAGGCAGGTACTATGATTATATATTAATGTTACAGATGAGGAAACTGAGGCACAGAGAAATTAAAGTAACGTGCCCAAGGTCATCTGACTAGTAAACGATGGACCCTGGCTAGAAAACCCATGCTTTTGACCACTATGCTATGCTACTTCTTTTTTTTTTTTTTTAAGATTTTATTTATTTGACAGAGAGAGAGAGAAGGGCAGGGGGAGAGGGAGAAACAGAGCAGAGCAGAAAGCCCAATGCGGGACTCGATTCCAGGACACTGAGATCATGACCTGAGCCAAAGGCAGACGCCCAACTGACTGAGCCACCCAGGCGCCCCTATGCTACTTCTAAATAACTGTCCTTCCCAGTGATCCGATGGGAGGGAGGAGAGAAGGAACCAATAAACATCACTGGCCCCACAGTCAGAAGGGTAAGAATTGGGACCCCCAGGACAGGCTGGAGATGTTGATAGTTAGTGAAGAATGGGGAAGTGCTGTGATTTTCGGCA
The DNA here is from genome assembly GCF_004348235.1 of Phoca vitulina. NCBI lineage: Eukaryota > Metazoa > Chordata > Mammalia > Carnivora > Phocidae > Phoca > Phoca vitulina. The sequence continues at coordinate 51,749,614 of NW_022589704.1, forward strand.
TCCCAAGGGGGTGGCTTTTGGACAATCTTTGGATAGTGGGGTTGACAGAGACTGCCCAGTGAGAAAGAGACACTTACGAAGCTCCTATAACAATCAGAAATTATTTGTGTCCTTCTGGGCAATTTTTCTTCAGCCAATCTCTCCTTAGTTCATCCTCCTTTTTCATGCCATTCTCTTCCTTTGTCCTTTTTTTCTACTATCCCTTTTAGCCTGTTTTAATGCTGACCTAAATTTTAAATTATTGTATTTAGGAGCGCCTGGGTGGCTCAGGTCATGATCCCAGGGACCTAGGATCAAGCCCTGCATTGGACTCCCTGCTCAGTGGGGAGTCTGCTTCTCCCTCTGCCCCTCACCCTGCTCGCACTCTCTCTCGCTCTTTCTCAAATAAATAAAAATCTTTAAAAAAATAAATTATTGTATCTATTAAATCAAATGTATATATCATCCCACTCTCTCTCTGCACTTCCATGAAAGGAAAACAACTGAAGTTATTTCAAAATTGTTCTTTTTTAGTGTGGTAAATGCAGATCAATGACTCTTAATAGAAGAAAAGTCTCCCAAAGTGGACTAATTCTTAAAAAGTAAGAGATTATGAAAATAAATCTTGGCACTCCATCAATTCAATATTAGAAGAGATTACCAAATCTTAAATACAAAGCATTTCATGTTGAAATTTAACATTTTCTTTTAAATTAAAAAGTATTTCCAAATTTAGATTTAAGAACATTTTAACATTAATTAGACTCTTCATTTAAAATAAGAGAGAGTTCACTTGTGCCTAATGTCAGCAAAGGGATTGCTTTTAGAACACTGAAGTTTTTCAGTTTCTGAAAAAAAACCACTAAAACTGATAAATTACATTTGTGCATTTAATCATGTGCATGTATAAAAATAATAGTGAGTCATTAACAGGAGTTGTCTAGAGAAAATTCTCACCATTACCAGGCAATTTGTGCCTAGTCTGGTACAAACAGTGTCTGGATTAATGATTTAATCTGAACATACTTAGTCTAATTAGCAAAACAGTGCAAATATACATACACATATGTATTGTGCATGTGCACACAGATAGTCAATTTGCCACAAGAGCAAGCACTTGCTTGTTAAAGACTAAACATAAGGATCAACATTGCAGCATTCACAACCACATAACTTGATAACCACATAACTTAGGTGCTGCAGATATGGAATAAGTAAAAACCAATATCAGGGACCGACATCAGGAGCATATGCCCAGGCTCTATATTGCCTAAGCTAAGTAGCTACAATGTGTTTTAATGTGGTATGTGTGATATAAAATCCAAACAAAAGAGATCCCATTTTAAAGAGATTGATTTGGGGTGACGGAAGGTGATGTGATATTTATCTCTGTATAGCTTCTTAAAACTGATTTACTGCAGTGGCTTGTGGAAGTAACAGATGTTTATTTGAATGAATATTCATTCGCTGACATCAAATCCCAGTAGATGACACTTTCCTCTTAAGAGGTCATATTTTCCTCTTACGGAGTGTTTGCCATTGCGGTTGCCAATTGTCTATTTAGAAGACATAACACTAAGGAGCTATGTAAAGTGGCATATTGATGTATAATGATTTAGAGTCTGAACCAAAGGTAAATATGCTAATTAGAAACAGCGATAACACCAGATATAAACATCATAGTGACTTACCTTATCCTTCTCGACAACATCATGATAGCTTCTAATCAACCAATCATGAATTTTCTTTTAAATTACCTCATTAGTACACTGCTTGAGTTCTAAAAACATTTATTTAAGAAAGAACATTACCATGAAGTGAGGTGACTTTAAATCACCATAGAAACCAAATAAAGAACTTTATTGTGAAGAAGCTTTAAAAAAATTATAAAATTCTGTATCAGTGGGAATTATTATTATTTGGGGCCTACCCCAAATCACTACCACTTGCTATACAAAGTCTTGCCTTCCCCTGTGTGTGTTTTTAGAGAAAACAGCAATATCAGAAGGACAGATAGCCTATTACAATTGTTTGTTTCATAAATTCATGCATTGGGGCCAATTTATCATACCTAAAGTTACTTTGGCCCTGCAAAAGATTATTTTGGCAGAAGTTTTATTAGTGTGTCAAATTGCCTTTTAAGGAAATTGGCTGTGATTTCTGCCCAAGATGGTACGTTATAATTTTAAATCTTATTACTATACACTCCCGCTCCCCTCCTCCAAGACAGTAGTACCATTGAATTTCTTGGTGCTATAATCCAAACACAAATTTGTTACAAAATTCCAGGAACAAATAAGATAATTTTAGGAGCAGAGTTACAATGAGATAATGATCTGGTTATATTTCTTGGTCCATGACCTGCCTACAGTATTTAGCAACATAACTAAATCTCAATTGTCTATGGTGTTAGGAACAGATGTAATATATATGTCAAAATCTGTAACTAATTCAAAAGCATCACTATTAAGCCATTAGAATCAGCCTTTTTTCGTACACTCAGAGATGTGTCTTCTATTATCTAATCCTTTTATTAGTGATTCTTAACTTGGGCTGCACATTAGAATCATCTTTGGTGGTTGGGAAGCTGTTAAAAATCCTGATGCACAGGTCACACTCCCAATTACTGAAATCATAAGCTCCAGGGGTGAGACCCAGACATTAGTAGTTTTTTAAAGTTCCCCCAGGTGATTCCAATATACGGTCAAGGTGGAGAACTCCTTAGTGGTAAGGATGCTGAGAATTGGTGAGGTGGAGAAACAATAAGAAAAGGTCTACCTGCTAAATTAGAGAGTAAATGTCAGTGATTATTCAAATTGCTGTACGCCAATGATATGTAGAAAGAGATTATCAGGCTATTTATTTTCAGATTTCTTTGAAAATCATAACTTCAGTTCTGTTTATTAGATGAAAGGGTAAATTTCTAGAGATTAGAAGTATTCACCTATTTATTAAGATTGAAATACAGCACTGATATCAGTTTCCCCTATATTTCAATATGTAGTAATTATTTCTAATTTGTGGAGTTCTTTTTCAAAGAAGTGGTTTTGAATAGGTGCTTAGCAAAAATATTCTATCAATTAAAAAACCTTTACAATATACATACTATTGTGTAAGTCATAATATAGAATGAATATTTTCCAAACGGTACTTGGAGGTAGCAGGGATGTCCCTGGGAAATGGATTTTAGCCATTTTCGGTTTAGGGAAAAAACAATAAATCTGTATTTTGTGATGTTACTCCTTGAATCTTGCTCATTTTCCTAAAGTATGTTTTCCTGAGTTATCTTAAAAGCATTATCCTGTAAGAAAGATGAATTACTGTAGAGACAGAAAAATTCTCCCAACTTTAATGTAATTTCAGTAAGTTGGAAGCAGTGATTTATTTGTCTAGAAACAATCAATATAATTAATATCAAAGACAGAATAGTACAGTGATTGGATTCAAATAAGCCAGGGTTCAAAACCCAGCTCTGCCGTCCTGGCCATGTTTCCTGGAACATATCATTTACCTAGTCCAAGACTCACTGTTTTTCAGCTATAAAAGGGGTATATTTATATCTTCTGTGCAAGGTTGTTAGTTGTGAGAGATTAAACGGGGAAATATTGACAGAGCCCTTAGCATAGTACCTGGCACATAATAAGCCCTAAATAAATAGTAGTTATTTTTTAATTATTCAAGCAGGGTTTTTGAAGGCCTATTTTTCCCCTGAGTAATATATGTTATTTTTTGTAACTGCCCACCACACACTTGACATTCTGAAGGTTACAGGAAATCTTTGCATATTCTTAAATTTAGGTGCAGAGTGGCAGGGAAAGTGTGAGTTGCTGCATGGGTGCATTCAGGGCTATGTGAGTCGAGTGCATAACTCACCACGCTCATTCACAAACTGAGGTCCTGAGTCTGTGACCAAACAGGAAACATGCAACATATGTCTCAGTGAAGGTGAAATCACCTCCCATCACCGACTATCTCAGGGACTACTGAAGAGTGGGAATCAAGAATGTTAAATCATCATGTTATAAGGACCTCCTGATTCTATAAATATTGCATTTCATTGATCCCAACGTGCACATTTGAACATCTCTGAAATCAAAATGTACCGTCCAATCAATGATGTCTTAAATCACTCTCAGCCAGGAAGCACTTCTGATGGGGTTGGCATTGCCCGTGACTGCGTGAGCTGGGCCATAGCTCTTTATGTTGTTGCGATGCGTAATAAATACCCAAGGCCAAGTAAGTTTAAGAAAATTCTTTAAATAATTATAAAATAAAAATTCTAAGTGATAAAAAATAGTGTCACAGTTTAACTGGCAGTGCTTTTTCTTCCTTAATGGCACATAAAATAATAATGCTTCTTAGAATCTAAACTTTAATTTGATATAATATTTTGTGTAATACTTTGCAATGGTTTTTGCAAAGCAATTTGCCAAATATGCTTCAAAAACCTTTACAATATGCATATATCCAGCAATCCCGAAGCTTATAATTCATTCTAAGGAAATAATCAAAATTAAATCACATTAATACTTCTCTCTCCATTGCTGTTTAGACTAAGTTTGTTAATGTGGTAGACAAAATAATGTCCCCAACCCCCGCAAAAAAAAAAAAAAAAAGAGAGGTCCATACCCTAATCTTTGGAACCTATGAATATGTAAGGTCACATGGCAAAGGAAAATTAAGGTTGCAGGTGAATTAAGGTAGCTAATCAGTGGATCTTAAAGTAGGGAGATTATCCTGGATTATCTAGGTGGGCCCAATGTAATCACAAGGATCATTAAAAGTGAAAGAGCAAGGCAGAAGAAAATGCTCTGACAAGGAAATGTAAAGAAGGAGGAGCTTGTAGTGACATGACGTGGTATGAGACTCAATCCACTGTTAGTGACTTTGAGGATGGAGGAAAGAGCTACAAACCAAGGAATGCAGGAGACCTCTGGAAGTCAGGCAAAAGCAAAGGCGAGGGGACGCTTTCTCTCCTAGAGCCTCTAGAGGAGGACGCTGCCCTCACAACACCTTGATGTTGATGCCCAGCGAGACCCAGATCAGACTTCTAACCTACAGAACAGCAAGATAATAAATGTTTGTTGGTGAGAGCCACTAAGTTTGTGGCAATTTATTACATCAGCAGTAAGTAACTAATAACATTGATAAGGTAGAAAAATTTTTATGATTGATTATCTGCATTAGGTAAATAGTTCCTAGACTTGTAAATTTAATAGGCCAGTAAAAGTTCCAAAAAATGTTAGGGCCAATTGCCAGTTTTTAATTTTCCTGCCTTATTCTAAACTTACTGTTTAGAATTATATCATAACATCAGCATATTATAACACAGCTTTAAAAAGAAATAATAAGATAAATAAAACATATAGGAGCAAATATTTAAATAAATTTAATTTAGAAAAAACATTATTTTCCTCACTTCATCCAAGAACCAATAAAAATATTCCTATATCAGTGCTATTCTATGATCAAACATTTGGGAAACTCTGTATTAGCTGCATTTTGTTGATTTTAGTGTGAGGATTTTAGAGTCCTCTAAAAAGAGGGAGATTGGCATCACAACAAACAACAAAATCCTATTCATGAGGGCTCCACCCTCATGACCTAATCACCTCTCAAAGGTCCTACCTCCTGGTAACATCATACTAGGGATCAGGATTTCAATATATGAATTATAAAATATGTATGGAAATAACCCAATTAAAAAATGGAGAAAGGATGTGAATAGACATGTCTTAAAAGAAGACATGCAAATGGCCAACAGGTACATGAAAAGATGCCCAACATTCCTCCTCATCAGGGAAATGCCAGTCAAAACCACAATGAGATATCACCTCACATCTGTTAGAATGGCTATTACCAAAAGGCAAAAGATAAGTGTTGTGAGGTTGTGAAGACAAGAGAAACTTTGTATATGTTGGTGGGAATATAAACTAGTACGGCCATTGTGGAAAACAATATGGAGGTTCCTCAAAAAATTAAAAACAGAACTATGTACCATACGTTCCAGCAAACCCACTTCACGGTATATATCCAAAAGAAATGAAATCTGGATCTCAAAGAGAATAAAGGGGTAAAGATAAACGTAAATTAAAGGTGTCTACCACATCTTCAGCTCTCTCACAGTGTCAACAATTGAGAAAATCTAATAACACTTTCATATTTAAAATAATGCAATAGTGCAATAAAGAAATAATCTCCACATTTATTCAGAGTGAGAAATCTGCACATTTCTTAGCAATACCAAGCATCTGGGGTCCCAGGAGCAAATGGGGATCTTGAGAAATCCTAAGATTTTTAGTTCCCATGGCAGAAGGCATGTGTTTGGTTCCTTGACCTTGTTTTTTTAGTGTTTTCACAATCCTCTTTCTTTTTCCCCTGTCCCTATCTCAAACAGATAAAAACCCACATCTCTCCTTTGTGGTCATATGAAAAACTAAAGCAATAACCATGAGAAAATATCAGAATATTGATAATTCTATAGCCCAAAATATCCCACAAATTTTCAGAAAGTTGTCACAGAACAATTTTTACTACTACTGTTACTAACTACTACTACTGACACAAGTAATAATACTCACAGCATTAAGAATAATATTTGGGGGCGCCTAGGTGGTGCCGTTGGTTAAGCATCTGATCCTTGGTTTCGGCTTCAGTCGTGATCTCAGGGTAGTGAGATCTAGCCCTGCATCGGTCTCCGTGCTCAGCACGGAGTCTGCTTGGGATTCTCTCTCCCTCTCCCTGCCCCTCCCACCCGTGTTCTCTCTCTCTCTCTCTAAAATAAATAAATCTTTAAAAAAATAATATTTGGAGTTGCTACTATTTTTAAATTGAGCACATACAGTGTGCTAGAGACTTGACCTGCATTTTCTCATTTTTTTCTCAATATAAATGTACAAGGCTTATCACCATTTCACAGAGAGACAAACCGAGATGAAAAGATTTTAAGTAACTAACCTGCGGTCACACAGTAAGTGCCCAAGCCTACACTTGAAACCAGGCAGCCCTCACAGCATTCCGCACTTTTTAAGCATTAAACTTAACTGCCTCTTAGTCTTACGAACTTACCAAATGGAACTTCTGAATGCACATTGCATTGGTAACCATTTTTGTGGTTGCTAATACTATAACTTACTGAAAAGTCTTTGAAATTATTTTTAAACCCTGTACTGATCTGATGTAAAAAAGTAACATTCTCAGATTAAAATTAATCAGATACTTTGAAAATCTACCTCAAAAAGCACTCTCCTTAAATATTTGACAGTTTGATAACCCTACACATTTTCTCTTGGGTCATAACTGAGATCCACGGTTTTAACTAATGTCAATCTACTGGTGAAACCCAAGTCTTTAACCCTAAGACCAGCTTCTCTTCCTAGTTCCATTCTCTGTATACATTGTATTGGGACTTTTCTAAGAAGATATTCCATAATCATCTAAAAAATAAATGTCTAAAAACTATTTTCCCCAGTAACACTATTCTATATAAATCACCTCCCTGTCTCTTAGCACACTAGTTCTCCCTTCTATTCTTTTTACCACAATTTGTAATTCAATAATTTGTTTGCTCATACATTTTTCTCCATCACTAAAGTGCTAGTTCCAAGAGGCAGGGAGTTCATTTTGTTCACACCATATTCCCAGTATGTAGAACAGTGTGTGATTTATAGTTGAAACAAACAAAAATCATTTGGTACGAGTAAATGATACCTGTATCTCCTGTGTTCAGTGACTTGGTAAATAACAAGACCATCCACATTCACACGGTCCAAGCCAGAAAATGTAAAGTTAACACAGACTTGTTCTTCTTCATTTCCACTCCAGTGACAGTTCATGTCTTTTATTTTTTTTCTTGGAATAACTGTGATAGCCTCTTTATTGGACTCCTTTCTACTGCTTTTATTTTCAAATGGTTTTTCACACTCGTATCAGAGTGGTCTTTCTAAAGCAGTATTTGTCAACTTTTCCAACCTATGCCTTCTAAAATGTTTCTCCCTTTACCTTCAGTGCAGTCCCACAGAGATATTATCAAACTTTACTTTCTGCTGTTCATATCACAAAAACAGGAGATATATATTCATATGCTTTTAAAAAGCAAATCCCCTGGGGCACCTAGGTAGCTCAGTCAGTTAAGCGATTGACTCTTGATTTAGGTTCAGATCATGATCTCACGGTCCTGAGATCAAGCCCAGTGCTGGGCATGGAGCCTCCTTAAGATTCTAAGATTCTGTCTCCCTCTCCCTCTGCCCCTCCCTTCCCCACTTGAGCACGTGTGTGTGTGTGTGTGTGTGTGTGTGTGTGTGTGTGTGCACTCTCTCTCTCTCTCTTTCTCTCTCTCTCTCCCAAATCCCCCAAGATTTGGGCTTGGCTCTCCATAGCCCCTCACATTTTGAGAACTAATATTGTTAACATAAACTTACTTGAAATTCTTTAATGGTTCTACATCATCTAGCATTGATTTTTAAATTCATGATTTTCATAACACTGGTAGTTTTACTTAAGCTGGGACCCATTTTGTCATGGATTTCATGACTATTTTTACATTTGTATTTTCACTTTCATGATGATCTAAGACAATTTTTTTTAAAGATTTTATTTATTTATTCATGAGAGACAGACAGACAGAGAGAGAGAGAGAGAGAGAGAAAGAGAGAGGGAGGCAGAGGGAGAAGCAGGGAGCCCGATGCGGCACTCGATCCCAGGACCCTGGGATCATGACCTGAGCTGAAGGCAGACGCTTAACCATCTGAGCCACCCAGGCACCCCAGATCTAAGACAATTTAAACAAGTGTACTCTGGAGGATCTCAATGACTCCCTTATTCAATGTCCTTGTCTATTTTTATGTTTACGATAAAATGTATGAAAAATAGTGTAACTAATTGTGTTGTGGGCTAATGATGAAAAAAATAAAGATGTGTATCAGAGATTACAAATTGTCTACCAAACTGTCAATAATCAGTTGTTCCCGTTTCCTCAGTGACAGAACCACAAAGCAGCCTCTAAAAAAGTCTATGTTTTCTAGCATCTCTTGCAGCTAGGTGTGACCACAGGCTATAATTGAAGGTGGTATGTACAACCTCTGGGGAGTTTCCTTAAAGAGAGAAAGCATGTCCTTTTCCTTCACTTTTCTATATTCTTCTGCGTAGAATATAGGCTCATGCCTGAAGCTGGAGTACGTTTCTTAGTTGATGAGTTATTTAGGGCCATATAGGGCCAAGCAACATGATAGTGCAAAAGAAGCCCAGGTCTCTGACACCGTGGAGACTATACCAACATGTAGTGCCTTCCCAGACATATATAAGAGAGTAATAAATAACAAGACCATAATAAACACCTATCCTGTTTAAATTAAGTATTTGGGTTTTGGTCACTCGTAAATGAACTTATCCTAACGAGTACATAGATTCAATACTCAAAACATTCTTAAGCAAAGGTCAAATGACATCAAAATGGGCTGTATAAATTAGAATTCATAGTAGTTCAAATAGGAAAAAGTGTGGGAGGAACAGCATCATTACATGATGCATAATCATATTGACGTGCTAAACTCGAAGGATCTAGTGCTGCAACAGGAGGAAGAGTCATAGTCACTGATGAAGCACCAATTTAGCTCAACAAACAACTCCATCCCACAATGGAAATGGGTTATTAGATTTAAATTTTATTGGTCTCACAGTTTTTTGTTTATATTTCATTTGGAAATACTGGTGGTCAGTTCCAGTTTGTTTTTCCTATAAAAACTGCCCCTATGTTACATTAATTTTAGAAACATTGACCAGGAGAGCTTACTAGAATGTTTAATTCTCAGTTTCCAGAATCTGATTAAATGGGTCTCAGGGGGAATGTGAGAATCTATAACTTTCATGAGTGTTCCAGGTGATTCTAATGTAGCTAGTCTGCTGGGAACAAATTGGTTTACCTGAATTCTTAGATTGTTTCACAAATCCTTTTAATATCTGCCCCTGCCAACCCCTCTAGCTTCTTGTCTCACCGTCACCACACACCTTTTTCCTTATAGCTACAGTAAACAACCTGAAGTGCCCTTAAGGTTGTAAACTCTGTTTCTACTCTGTGCTGTGACACACATCTTTCTTCTGCTTGAAATACTTCCTTCATGCTTTCTTTTAATTGACTAAATCCTATTTATCATTCAAAATCAATTACGACTTTTTTTTTAAGATTTATTTTTTTAGAGAGAGAGATCGAGCATGTGCATGCACATGTTAGGGGAAGGGCAGTGGGAGAGAATTTTCAAGCAATCTCCCTGCTGAGTGTGGAGCCCAATGCAGGGCTCAATCTCACGACATATGAGATCATGACCCATGAGAGCATGACCTGAGCCAAACCAAGAGTTGGACGATAAACCAACTGAGCCACCTAGGTGCCCCAGTCATGACTTCTTAAAGGAAGCTTTCTCTCATCCCCCTAATGCCCCTCCCTCAGTGCTAATAGCATCCAGGACCAACTGCTATTTCTGTCAATCATCACTCTGCATTATGATTGCCATTGGTTTGCTATCCTATTAAACCTTAAGTTTCTAGAGGGCAAGATTAATGATATTCCACTTGGTATCTGAATTGCCTAGTATAATGCCTAGTATAATGCCTAGTATTATAACAGGGATTCAACAGATGCTTTCTAACTAAATTAATGATAAATGGAATGAATGCAGGAGTGAACAAGTCATATATTCCAAACATATGGAGGTTTTTGACATTTTAAGATTTCACTAAGATCTTTGAAATAAATTTATCCACATAACACAACAGGGCATTGTAATCTACTAAGGTTAATTATGGAAATCGCTGAAAATTAGACTATATAATGATGTATTTATCCACAGAAGACCAAATTTAATATAGTCAGCAGCCCCATTCCCAACACCCAAAACTTGACTGGGCAAATTTCAAGACAGAAAGAAAACTGATTACTACATAGTGTACAATGTTATGCTGTATTAGTTATTATTGCTATGTAACAAATTATCTCAAAACTCAGTGGCTGGAAATAGCAAACATTTACCACTTCAAGCAGTTTCTGTGGATCAGGAATCAGGAAGTAGCTTAGCTGAATGGTTCTGGCTCAAGTTCACTCCTAAGGTTGCAATCCAGCTGTCAGCCAGGGCAGTAGTCTCATCTGAAGGAGTATCCACTTCGAAGCTCATTCATGTGGCTCTTGGTAGGCCTCCGAAGATCCAGTTCCAAGGTCACTCCCATGTACCTTTTCACAGGACAGTCTCGCATTATGGCAGTTGGCATCCCCAAGGTGATTCAAAAGAGAACAAGATTCAAGAGAGAATGAGAGAGTGAGCAAGAATACCCAAGACAGGAGCCACATTCTTTTTATAATCTAATATCAAAAGGGGTATAACTTTTGTCATACTGTGTTTGTTAGAAGTGAGTCACCAAGTCCAGCGCACATTCAAAGGGAGGTGATATACACGGTGTGAATATCAGGAGGTGGGGATCACTGGGGGCCATCTTACAGGCTGCCGACCAATACATATTCTCTATATTTCAGACATATTTTAAGCAGAACAAAATAGCAGCATCACAGGTTAAAACGTGCAAAAATTTAAGTGGTGAAAATAAATAGCAAAGAGGAAAGTCCTTAAAATAATGTTTAAACTGTTTCTTCCAGTTTTATTGTGATATAACTGACAAATAACATTGTGTAAGTTTAAGGTGTACAACATAATGATTTGATATATGTATACACGCAAAATGATCACCACAATAAGATTAGTTAACAACCATCGCCTCATATAGTTACATTTCTTTTCTTTTGTGATGAGATCGACTCTTTTTGCAATTTTCAAATATACAGTACAATATTTTCACTATAGTCATCATGATGTACATTACATCCCCAGAACTCATTTACCTTATAACTGGAAACTTGTACCTTTTGACCACCTTCACCTAATTCCCCCACCTGCCACCCCCACCTCTGGCAACCACAAATCTGATCTCTGTTTTTTATGTTTTGTTTTGTTTTGTTTTGTTTAGATTCCACATAGAAGGAAGATAGTATTTGTCTTTCTAAACTCAGTGTTTAAAATGGATGTATGTTATGTAGAGGTGGCTTGTGAGACAATATATTGTGGGCACAACCTACCTAATAGTCATTAAAATTGTTACAATTTTGCCTATTTTGGAATTAGAGTCAGGTTAATGCTTTAGTTACAAACATACTCCAAAGGTTCCTTACCACCAAAATAGAGCAAATGAAAACAATCATTTGCTATGGATATTGTATTTAACTATTACCATTAGCATCATTTGACTTTTTCTCTTAACTGAAGGGGAAATAATGTTCTTTTAATTATCAGGTTAACCATATTCTTCTTACACACTAACATATGTCTCTAGGTGGTTCAGTGTAATTCCTTAAAATAAGCTAGCAGTTAAGGTAATATTACCATGAAGTATTAACCACCTCCTATTTCTGATGTGCTTTAACAAATAAATAGGAACACAAGATTTTGAACTTCATATGCCTTGAAAAAGCAGCAAAAAGTAAACTAAACCCATGTCTGAATCACAGCAAAAATTTCCAGTCATGATTAAAAGCAATTTTATGTTATTGGCTCCATGCTCTTCATTCATATTTAATAGAACTAGCCTTAGAATAGGAAAAGCACATATCCATTGTTTGTTGTATTCTTTCTTATATTATGGTTTCTAAATTGAATACACTTTAATATATGTACATCTCAGGCCTAAATTTTCTTATCCGTTTTGATAGGTATTTTAGTTCTCCAAAGCCCTAAGACCCTTGGAAAAGAGGTGCTGTGATGGTCCCAGAGGATGTTGAAGGTGGATACTGAGAGTGAGGATTGGAGCCCCTGACTCAGAGTTAGTTAGCATCATGGTGGCTGGTACCCAGAAATCAGCTAGATCACCCTTTACAAGAGGTCAGTCAGGGATGCTTATTTTAGGCAATAAAGTAGGGTTTGGTGAACTATTTTGGGGGATTCAAAAACGTCGAGAAAGGTCATGAAGCACATAATCTAGTTGGAGAGATGAGACAAATTCATAACAAAATGGCACTACAGAGTATCATATGACAGACAATGAACGGTATTGCAATTAGGCACTACACCACCTTTTTATCCACTTATTTTACTTCATCATGTCCCCTAAATTATTCAAGGTAGCTTACAAAAGTTGCATGAATATGACATTGAAAAATAATTATGTAAGGCTTCAGAAGAGAAGGGGTTCCCATGGGTGGGTTTTAAAAGGAAGAACTGATACAGATAAGCAGAGAGAAGTGGAGATCATTTTAGTCAGGAAATAAGGAAAACAAGAAAGGTGGTAGTCCTCTTGTATGTCTGGGGACAACAGTTCAACTGATCTCAAATGAAAAATTTAAAGTGAAAAGTTGGCATTAGTGTGCTAGGACTGCTGTAACAAAGTATTACAAACCAAATGACTTAAACGACAGAGACTGATTGTCTCACGTGGAGTTCAGAAGTCTGACATGCTCCCTCTGCAAGTGCTAGCAAAGGATTTGTTCCAGGGCGTCTCATAGCTGCTGGTAGTTCCTTGACTTGTGGCAACATAACTCCAACTACATGGCGCTCTCTCTGCGTGCATATGCCTGGGTCCAAATTTTCCCTTTTGTAAGGATACCAGTCCTATTGGATTAGGAGCCCACCCTACTCCAGAATGACCTTAACTATTACATCTTCCATGACCCCATTTCCCCTGTTTCCAAATAAGATCACATTCTAAGATACTAAGGGTAGAGACTTCAGCATATGAATTTTGAGGGGGACACAATTCAGCCTACACCAAAGCCCGAGGAGTCTCCTTGAGTTCATAGGCAGTGGTGAGCTACTTAGTGATGATCTTTTCTTTTTTTTTTCAGTTTTCTTTGTGTTAGGAGACTGATGCGTTCCAGCAGATCTTTTAGAAAGATGTATCTAGTTATAGTGGGCAATAATAATTGAAGAGGCTGTATACCCTGGAGTCAGAGAGGCTATTTTTAGGCTGTTTGAGTTCTACAATCTAGTACATTGCCTGTAATGCGCTGCATAATCTGGCCACCCTACCTTGGCAGCCTCGGGGCAGACCATTTCCTCTTTTCTTTGTCCTCCATCCAACTTGGCTTTGCACCAGTATTCTGAATGCCCCAAGTCCCTTCCTCCTCAGTTTTCTTGAACACATCATTCGTAATGCCTAGAGTGCTCTCCCCTTGCTTCACTTAGTTAATGCTCCCACTTCAGAGCTCAAAACAAATGGCACTTCCTCAAGCAATTTTCAACCTGAGCTCTCCAGACTAGATATGTCTCTCTAGTTACTTGCTCTTATAATTCTCAGTCCTTCTTCTGTGAAGCATTATCACAACTGTAGTTTGGTGATTAATTGCATAATTTGTCATTGACTGTCTGTCCATCCTGCTAGACTATAAAATCCATGTGGGTAGGAACATCATCTGTCCTAGTATCATCGCCGCAGTGGAATGTCTTGTGCAGAGTAGGTGCTGAATATTTGTTGCATAAAAGAAGTAATGAAAAGTAAGCTAGGGTGGGAGCCATAGGAATGCAAAAGAAAGGACAGAGAACAGGTTCAGGAAAGTTTATAATTTGGTAACTTGATAGGCAAGAAAGGAGAAGTCAAAGATTGCTCAAAGATTTCAAGTGTGAGAGAAGGATGATGCCACTAATAAAAATGAGGCTAGTGGGAGCTAGGTTGGGAGTCCCATTTTTGGCACTTCTAATGTAAGGTGGATGATGACACACTTAAGTGGAAACACCAATTAGTCAAAGAAAGGAAGATAGACAGATACTTGGGGTTGATGTATGGGTCTCAGGCTGGTTCCAAGAAACTCTTGACAATCACTCTTAAAGGACAATATGTTCCATCTTAGTTGATCTGCATTTCTAATACTATATCTTCACAGCCATTTTTCATGTGTGCTCTATCCTAATAACCTAATAATTGGAAGTTATTTTTATTCTTTCCTTTATAAACATGCTATGATAAACATCTGTATATAAATCTACTTTATTCAAAGGAGATCATCAGATATGAGTACAAAGTAGAATTGCTGTGTTTTTAAAAGACTCTTGATGCATTATCAAATGATGTTCCAAAAAGTTGAGCCAACTTATACCCTCACTAGCAGGATATGACATTTTATAGTGACAACAAATTCTGGCCAAGTTTACAGCTCTCTCTGATTAGATCTAGGTGACTCACTGGGTCCATTCATTGTCAAATAGGCATTGTCTGGGCTTGAGAAAGAAAAGAAGGAAAGGAGGTCACCACCACACATTGGTCATTAGTGACATAAATTTAGGGTATGGGCTAATGAGCTTCAAGCAATACTGTAAGTATTTCAGTCTACTTACTTTGAGTTAATTCAAATTGAACGTAAGTATAGTTTAGACAAAGAACCAACATCTACCTTGGAAATGTCACTTGTTACCCTCCACCTTTATTTTTCAGAGAGCCACTTAGTTTTTGATTGAGGCATTATAGAACTATATGCACTGTATGTGAGTATCAGGATCTTAACTGTGTATGTTGGTTTCTACCTGACCCCCCCTCCTCTCTGCTGCACTTAAGGGATCCAACAGTATTAACAGTTTCCAAAAGGAAACTGTTCTGAAAACATTTTTCTTCCCAAACTGGGATTCACATTAAATAAAGCAATGCTCAAACGTTTTATGCAAGGGTTATTCTCCAATGAACTCTTACATAGTATTTCATCATAGATGTTTTTAAACGGGAGCGTAACTTATTGCATTTCATTTGCTGCACTAGAAACTATGAAAAGCCTCTTTGCGGAGACAAATGAGAACACCATTTTCTAGAATAGAGATACATGATGTTGGGCAATTTGGGGGGGAAAAACTTCTCTACCACTCTTATAAAAATTCCGTTCTGAAATGGAGAAAAAAATTAAAAGTCAAGCAAAAATAGAGAAAGACAGAATGGAAACTGAAGATCACCTTAGAAAAGAAGCAGAACCAGGAAGAGCAAAATACAACTACCTTAAAGGGGTGAGTACCTCTGAAATTAAAATGTTTTTTAAGTTGAAAAGTCCTTTATATTTGATGGCCTCTACTAGGATAGTTTTACAATTTTAAAATTATGCCCCTTCTCTCTCCTCAAACACTACAAAATTAATCTTACACTCATGAAAAGCTTTTATGTGAACATCAATGAGGAGTGTTTTTTTCTGCATGGATGAAGAAATTTGGCTTAAAAATTTGATTAGTTATACATGTTTAGAAACAGCTTATATGTAATACAACGGTTTCCACTTAAACATGAGGTTGTGATTACATACATCCCTGCAGATGTGAAATTTAAAAATAACATTTACTGAGTGACACAATACATTATTTAAAAACCCATAGCAGACTGAACTGTACTTTGCTATTTTAAGACTTTTTCGTAAATGTTAAGAATTCATTGGTAAAGCCAATTCTATCCAATTTGTGATGGAGGTTTTAGATGAGTGTAGTGTATTTTTACCCAACAAATATTTCTTTTCCCCTTCATCCTCACTAATAAATTCTCATTTTGTTCAAGGCAACAAAGTGCATCACTATAAATACTGACTTCCTGACGCTCATCTAGGGTAGATAATGTGACACGTGACACACTTCTGGCCAAGGGCAAGCAGACGTCTGCTGTGCATGTGCTCTCCTAGGACAGGTACGACTCCTTCACTCTCCCATCTCATTCTTTCCTGAAACCTAGAGGTGAAGGGTGGGGGGTGCAGGAATCATCTTGCAACAATGAGGCAACAAGCATGGTGAGGATGGCTGAGGATAGAGGAGCATGAAGATGGAAGGAGACTGGGTCCCTGACGATGTCTCTGTGCATCACATGTCCAAACCTTGGACTGCTCATATCTAGTCTTGTGGTGTGTGTGTGTGTGTGTGTGTGTGTGTGTGTGTGTGTGTGATATGAAAAAACTCTTCTGTTAAGCCCCTCTGGTCGACTTTTCTACTGTTTGTAGCTCTGCCCATTCCTAACTCATACAGTAACCAATTCTTTCACAGTTCTTTGTTTTCTCTATTTAGGTGAATAGTACCAAGTACTTATGAGAGCAAGAGAGTGAGAGAGAGAGAGAAGCATTTTAATTAAAATAGCAAAATAATCCCATGCATTTGTATAAGTAGCCACTTCCCCAAGTGCCAGTCACTTGCCCCAGTGACCTTGGTTATTTGCCTGAGGGCTATTGGATTTTTCATCATCCAGCATGGATCCCAGCTCAATGTCAGGTACAGCCAGGGGCCTCCAGAACTTTGCTCCAGTGAGCCCTGCATCCTTCCAGAAATGTCTTTCTTGTGCCTTAAGATTGGTAAGCATTTTTAATGTCATCTTAGATGAGACATTATTTATTTATAAGGACAGCACCACTGATATTTTACATACCTTAAGTAATGTATGCTGTATTCAATTCCCATTTACTGTTTTCCTTATAGAAAATTTTCAGAATTTCCCTCTCTTTTAGTTTTAACCAGATATCCATACCATTTATTTTCTTTTATGGAAGATAATCTGGATAACAAGGCTTTATTCAGTTCTAGATCTATCAATGCTTTTCTGACTTTCTGTACCTACGGTTATTTAATCTTATGCTCCAGCCACCTGCATCTTGGTCAGGCCTTCTCATCTGCTCTGTCTTACCACCTTATTGCCTTAACTAAGGGACAGAGAAGAACTTGGATATTTGAACTGGAAAAAAACTGTGAGTCATCTGTATTTAATACACTCATCATCATAAAGCAGGTATTTCTTACTTTCTTTCCAAATACTCAGTTTTATAAGGTCGCAGCTCTTTCTATGATCACCTCAAGCCAAAGAACATGTATTTGGCTTCCTTCCTTTCCCTTCCAGATGTCACAAGAAGGAAATCTTAAAGTCTGCACATACTTCTCCTCCTCTTCTCTTTAAACTTTATATCCCTTTATGGGAGGGGAAACCCCATTTGAACTTCTTCAACTCTTTTTTGTGTCTAGTCTCTATTTCCCTCTCCCAAATCTTACTTTATCTAATTAGATGCAACGGGAGGGGCTCACCATTGTGTTACGTTAGAACTGAAATTCTCACAGTCATTAAAAATATATACAGAGGGGGGGCACCTGGGTGGCTCAGTTGGTTAAGCGACTGCCTTTGGCTCAGGTCATGATCCTGGAGTCCCAGGATCGAGTTCCGCATCAGGCTCCCTGCTCAGCAGGGAGTCTGCTTCTCCCTCTGACCCTCCTCCCTCTCATGCTCTCTCTCATTCTCTCTCTCTCTCTCAATAAATAAATAAAAATATTAAAAATATATATATACAGAGGGAATTTCATGGTTGGACAGGGTTAGGAAGAGATCACTAAATTCAGTGAGCTGCTTGCTCTGCTAGGTAATATATTTTTAGAATTATTTTAAATTATATATGTAGTAAAGGATAGATTTTTTTTAAGGATAAAATCATGTCTCTCATACAAACAAAAATGAACACATGTTAAAGATTTTATGTAACTTACTAATTCATGAGGGAACCAGTAGATGTTACAATCAGTTCAAAAGACAACCTACAGTCAGATGAGAAATGCTGAAATGGATAAAACACAGGCTAAAAGAAGTCACTGTCTATAGGGCAATAATCAATATAGTATTTCACCAATTTGCATTTCTATGGACAGGAATTACTGTATTACTATCCATTTTCTACAATTTCTATTTCCACAGAGGTGTAAAATAGTCCAGTAAAGACAATCAAAAGTGATCACTAGGTGTATGAACCAGCAAGGACACACGATAATTTTAGTCTTTCAGTTTTTCCTTACATAGGTAACCTGGTGAGACATAACCAAAAGGTGGTGCTCTTTCTTGACCCCCATCCTTGGGAACAAGCTTTATTGGCCTTTCCTAGGAGAAGATAAAAATGGGGTTGCAACAGAGCAGTTTTAAAGGACAATACTAGGAAACTGAGTAAGATTGAGGCCAATTGTCCTTCCCATCCAGGTAGGGGTAATGTTAAAAGTTTGGGCCCTAGAACCATAGCTGTGGTTTAAATCCCATTTTTGCCACTTACCTATGTGTCACCTATTGCACAAGTTACTTAGTCTTTTGAAGCCCAACCTTCTTTATCTAGATAATGAGGTTATTGATAAGTTTGTTGAAGGGGTCAAGTGAGATGACCTAGTAGAATGCTTAGCATAATAACTGGCTTGGCAAAGTGCTCAATAAATTTTAGTTGTCACTGTTAATATTTTTGTCAATATTACAATTTCATTTTAAGTAAAACTAGTATGTCCAAGTTAAACGAGCTCAGAAATACATAGCATCCAATTTTCTAAAAAGCTTTACTAAGGCATAATTAGTATATAATAAACTGGATATCAAGTGTATAATTTAAGCTTGGTATATAAGTACTGTGAAACCATCACCATAATGAACATATCCATCACCTCCAAAATCTCCTTCATGACTCTTTATGATTTCTACCTTCACCCTTCTCCGTTTCCCCTCCCCATCCCCAGGCAATTACTGATCTAATTTTTGTCATTGTAGATTAGTTTGCATTTTCTCGAATGTTTATAAATGGAACCATACGGTATGTATTCTTTTTGTCTGGCTTCTTTCACTCAGCTTAATTATTTTGAGATTCACTCTGTATTAATAATTCATTCCTTTTAATTGCCAAGTAGCATTCCATTGTACGCATATACCAGTTTATTTACTCATCCACCTGTTGATAGAATTTGAATTTTTGGCCATTACAAATAAAACTGTCATAAACATTTATGTACAAGTGTTTATGTGGATGAATGCATTAATTGAGTAAATACCTAAGAGTGGAATGGCTAAATCATATGTAGGTGTATGCTAACTTTTTAAGAAACTGCCAGGCTATTTTCTTAAACTTGTATAATTTTTCATTCCCACCAACAGTGTATGAGAATTCCTCTTGCTCTACATCCTGTCAACACTTGGTATGATCAGATTCTAATTTTAGCTATCCTAATAATTATATGGTAACACCTGATTGTGGTTTTAATTTATATTTCTCTCATGGTTAACAGTATTGAGCACCTTTTCCTGTGCTTATCATATACTTTGAGTTGATATAAGGTGCTTTGCTAAAATGTTGGATAGTACATTCATATGTAATGTACTTCATCTAGTTGAAATGCATAGCCATAATAGATAAAATGTAAAATCCATAGGCCGAATCCAAAACATGGAAACATCTTTGTGGCTCATAAACTGACAGAAATATGAATGAGTAAGTGGGACTGAAGTCGAAAGACTGCCAGATGATGAGCCTGGAAACAGAAGTGGGGAAGGGATGGCTCCTGGTGGTAATGAAGATTAAAAATCCTCCACAGGAGATGGGGCACCTGGCCTGACTCATAGCTTAAAGCCAGTGGCTGGAGTGGGACCTTTCCTACTCACCCCTATGAAAGGAAGCTGAAAAAGGAAAGGCCCTGATTTTTTACCCTCCACCTCCTTGCAGCTGACTGGGGCTCACAGGAACATGTAGGCTAAGGACGCAGGAAGCAAGAAGACTTGTAACTGGAAATTGAGTCAAGCTGCCTTCTGGCCCCAGGCCGAAATCCATTCTAAACCCATAGGTTGTAATAGCGTGGGATCCCAAAAACAGATTTTAAGACTCAATTCTGAACCACAGGTCTGAAGGAGTGGGAGAGTAAGTAAAAGTAGGATAAATGGAGGAGAGAGGCTGAGAACCAAAACAACAAATCGAAGCAAAAGCCACCCCTCAAATGAACCTCATGAAAAAAGTAGTGATAAAAAAGACAACCAACAAAGTTAACAAGCAGAACATAAATTCCCCTCCTATGAAATCAGTTGCGTGGTATAATATGATGAAGATCTTAAAATAAGTTTGTTCTTTCAAAGAAAGAAATTTAAAAAATATATTCATTACAAGAACAAGATTTCATGCAACAAAATAGGCATAAAAAGAGAGTATGTGGATGTGAAAAAAGAGTTACAAATATTATAAACGAGAAACTAGACTTGTAATATAAAATGTAGATGATGAATAAATTCTAGCCAGGTATGGTAAACTATGAAGAAAGGCCATACATTTTTTGTAGCTCCTGCCATCAGAAGGTGGAGTCTATTTCTCTGTGACTTGTTTTAGCCAATGAATCACTAGCAACAGTGATGCAAGTAGAGGCTTGGAAAGTACGTAAGCATTGGGTCTTGTACACTCATGCTGCTGGGAATACAGAAGCCGTGGTTATCTCCCGGGCAGTGAGAGATCACGTCCTTAGCTGTCCCACAGCCCAGGGAAGCCCAGACTCGAGCTGACCTGCCACATAGCCGTAGTTGCAAGAGGGAGTCCAGGCAAGGCTCACAGAAAAACCACCCAGCCAACCCACAAAATCATGAGAAACAATACATTGTTCTTATTTCAAACCACTAAATTTTGGAGTTGTGAGGCAACAATACCTAATTGATACATTAGCATAGTAAAAGAGAAAATTAGGGAATGAGAAGACAGTCTGAGGAATTCACCTAAAACACCACACAGAGAGACAAAAGAGATTAAAATATGAAAAGGTAACTAAGAGATACGGAGGGTAGATGTGAAGATTCTAATGTCCTTCTAACAAGAGTTTTAGAGGAAGGGAATGAGGGACTGGCAGAGAGGAAACATTTGAAGCAATGATAACTTGGAATCTTCCAGAACTGAAAAAAGTCATAGTTTCTAGTTCAAAACTATTAAGGGATTAAGTAATTTACATATACATTAAAATTTACCATTCTTATACGCTGTTTACATGTCGACTTGAAGAAAATGTGAATTCTGCTCAAGTTAAACTGAAAAGGGTCAGTTTCTCATTTTAAAATCTAAGCTTTTTAAAATTTGATGAGTGGCCAGGATAGCGAAGGGGAAGGCCTCCTTGTAGCAATCGTCCATACACTGAACATGCTATGCTTTTTGTCAAGTCTCTTTCCCACAAACCACATGGTTTTGATTGTCTCTATATCAAATATCCTCCATCCCAGCTCCAGTATTGTGGGGAGGAGGTATGAACCAAGATACTCCAAACAGTTTTGACTCCCCTAGGAATTATACACTTCAAATAAGCTCATTATAAAAATGCCATACATTCTTGTATTGCACACATACAGCATTGATTTCCTTTATTTCTAAGGATTTGGGAAAGGAAGATGAGGCACACACACCGTTTTGATCTAATCTTTCTTGTGTGTTCTTATTCTGCTTAAGATATCCATTTTTCAAAATAGTAGAAGATAAAAAAGCAGCAAATTTAATATCAGGAAAAAGGCTGCCAGAGATAGATTTATTAGCAGCATTGAAGAATGACAGACTGGAGTCTGATAGTAAGGAAGAAAACTGAAAAACTTTAAAAAGGAGACAATACTACTCAAAACACATTAATGGCATGCTAATGTACGAATATATATATATATATATATATATATATATATACACACACACACACATAATATCCTTCAGAAGACTCTGAGGGCCTCCATTAAGTTGAATATACAGTGATAACTCTGTGGGTCATTAAGACATTTTTTTTTTTTTTTTGTATTCTCTGTTAAGGCAGGAAAATGGCAAATGTACCTATACATTTGTAAAAAGACTTCTATCAAAACAAAACTTTTATTGCTTAAAGGAATGAACACTCATGAGTAAAATTTATTCCATAAGGACCTGAACGATTTTACTCCATTAGCTAAAATCTGACAGTTCAGAAATTTATCAATATTTTTTGTTTTTTTCACTTTCTCATGCTCATGTTTTCATAAAAAACACTCTAAAATCCCATGCTGATAAAAATATAATGTTTTTCTTTCCCTGATATGTAATGTTTTCAGTTTTATCCAAGGGAAATTTCTCTTCTCTGTATAATTCAAAATAGCTTTATATTTCAAAAGGGAACACTGTGTCACGTTAGGTTCTTTGTATTTAAAGCACTGACTACTGATTGTTCTCAGTCACAGGAAGATCAGGACCTAATTATTTTTGCTAGTAGAAAATTGCGAGTACTGCTTTCCCCAAATATCCTCTTTCAGACATTTTTTTGAGTTATGTTAAAAAGCGTCCGGTGCAAAGATTCATTTGTCATATTAGGAAATAAAAGATGAAATGAAAGCCCAGGGTTCCCAAGTTAGTTACGCACCCAGGTTAACTAATTTAGTTGTCATTTGGAGCTACCCTTCTTTGAAGGCAGGAATGAATCTCCTGTACAAAACTCTGATGATTGGCATCCAGTCTCTGCTTCAATGCTCCCAGTTACAAGGGGTTCATAGCTTTACAAGACATCCCATCTTACCTTTAGACAGCTCTCATTGTTAGAACACTATGTTGCATATACTGAAGGAAATATGCCTCCCTTTAACTTATACCATTGAATTCAAAACAGTTCTTTTTGTTTCTATATGTGAGTCCTTAACCATGAAGAAGACAGTGGTCTTGGTTCCCCTTTTGTTTTCATTTGTCTCAAATAAATTTTCCTAATTTCTTACCTAGCTGTCTTTTCGTAAGTCAATGAAAACCAAGCGTTATTCCTCCCTCTCTCTATTCATCCCTCCTTCCCTTCCAACTTTTCTTCCTTCCTTTTTTCCTAATTCAGTCCAAAAGCCATGAGGTGCAGCAAAGGCAAGTAGAGGTGTCTGTGGTAGGGAGAAACATGATGATATAACATAGGGTAGTGGAGCCTAAGTGAGATGAGGACACTAGGGCTTGACTGGAAATGCACGGTCAACTGATCTCACCAGGTACTCTTGCCATCTCTTGGCTTCAACAACGGAGTAACAGCCGCTCTAGCTCGAGACTTACTCAAACAAGTCTGGGGTTTGACTTTCTCAATCCCTAACCTTGAATTAATATCTGTGGCGGCCTGGGAATACAATGATTGCTTGAGACTAGGTCACATGCCAACTCCTTTGTTGAACTTGGGGGTTTGAGTTAATTCCACCCAGTCATTGAACAGAGGATGAGAAAAGGATAATTGAAAAGTCTAGGTCTTGCTATTAGGAGGGGAAATAGATACTGGGTAAGCCAAAACAACAGATGTCCACTCTGGTATAACTGTTAATATTTTCAGTAATAATGTCTAGACTTTTGGGTACCTGCATGGCTCAGTCGGTTAAGCATCTGCCTTCCAGTCAGGTCATGATCTCAGGGTCCTGGGATGGAGGCCTGCATCGGGCTCCCTGCTCAGCGGGGAGTCTGCTTCTCCCTCTCCCTCTGCCCCTCCCTCTGCTCCGGCTCTCTCTTGAGTGTGTGCTCTCTCTCTCTAATAAATAAATAAAATCTTAAAAAAATAATATCTAGACTTTTTTATACATAAATTTTTCTTATAATGGAATCATTCTGTGGAAATTCTATTTTTGTGACTTGTTTCTATTTTACTTAGAACTAATGATAAAAATATTTTCATGTTAATGAAGATTTTTAGAAAATCATTTTGATGGCTACAAAATACCAATTTTATGTAACATTCCTTCACTTTTGAACAAATAAGTTCTTTGCATATTTTTCTTTGCTAAATAACACTGTGAAGCCTTTTTTTTTTTTTAAACTTACAGTAGGCTCCATATGCAATGTGGGGCTTGAACTCATGATCTTGAGATCAAGAGTCACACACTCTACTGACTAAGCCAGCCAGGTAACCCCAACACTGTGAAGACTCCACACACAACTCATTGTGTACTCATCCAGGGTTTTTTCTCAGGATAAATCCTTAAAGGTAGGACTATCAGATCAAAGAATATGCTGCTTTTCAAGATTTTCAACCAGTTGTAAGTACCATTCTTCATTTGGCATTTGAGAAACACTCTGCAATATTTGTTGTCTATTATCTTGCCTAACTAGTCCAGTTTGTCAATGCCTCTCTATATTAGTGTCAGAAAGGAGCATAAAACTCCCAGTATATGTACAGATACTGGGATGAATACTTCTTTTTTTATGAAAAGTATACCTTTATTTTTTTTTTCCACTGCTTATGGTTGTATTAATTTGTATATTTCACAATACTGCTATTCATACCTTTGTGTTGTCCCCTCCAATGTTTTATCTGAATTGGCCTGTGTGACCAATAGAATACAAGAGAAATTATGGCATGTTCAGTTCTGAGATTCCATTATAAAAGACATTATGGGTCTCTCTATATATACCTTATCTATATCTGTATCTATCTCTATCTCTGTCTTGTACCACTCACTCTGTGGTAAACCAGCTGCCATTTTGTGAGGACAGCAGTTAGGTAGCCTTGGAGAAGCCCACCAGGGAGGGAACTAGTAGTCAATGACCAGCAAGTACTGAGGCCTGCCAAGAGCCTCATGAATGAACTCGAGGTGGATTCTCTTCCAGCTGAGTCTTCAGATGATGGCAGCCTAGGCTGACAGCTTGACTGAAATCTCATGAGAGATTCTGAGTCAGAAGCAGCCAGTTAAGCTGCTCCCTGATTACTGACCCAGAGAAACTGTGAGATAATAAATGTTTGTTCTTTTAAGCTGTTAAGTTTTAGGGATAATTCGTTAACACAGCAATAAAAAGCTAATATACCCTATGCTGCTAAAGAGATTGAACTTTTCATAAAAAAAACCTTTCCACAAAGAAAACTCCTAGCCCAGATGGCTTCACTGGTGAGTTCCATCAAACACTTAATTAATAAATAATATTAAATGTACACAAATTCTTTCAGAAAATAGAAAAGAAAAAACACAATTCCCCATTTATTTTATAAGGTCAGCATAATGCTATTACCAAAACCAGATAATAATACCACAAGAAAAAAAAATGAACTAATAATGCTCATAACCATAGATGTAGAAAATCTTAACAAAATATTAGCACATCAAATTAAATAATATATATTAAAACCATAATAAATCACGACCATGGGGGGCTTAGACATAAACATGAGATTCTTTTAACATTAAAAAATTGATGTAATTCAAATTAATAGTTTAAACTAGGAAAAAACTCACAATCACTGCAAGAAATGCATAAATAGTATTGGGCAAAATTTAGCACCTATTCATAATAAAAATTCACACAAAAACTAGAGATAGCTAGAAACTTCACCCACCTCATACAATGCATTTCTGAAAAGCCTACTGCCCAGTGTTGCAATATTAAAACTTTTCCCACTTCTGTTCAACATTGTACTATTTAGACATTCTAGCTAATGCCATGGGAAAGAAAAAAGACAAGATTTGAAGGAAGGAGAACATAAAACTATTTTCAGATGATATTATTGTATACAAAAAAATCTATAAAAATCTCCAACTAAATACCAACTAAAAGTAAGTGAATTTAACATGTTGAGAATCCAAAATTAGTATACAGAACTCAATTATTTTTCTCTATAATAGCAATGAACAATTGAAAAGAGGTTTAAAAAGCAATCAGCATTTGTAGTAGCATCCAAAGTCATAAAATACTTAGGAATAAATTTAATAAAAAATGTATAGAACCTCTACACTGAAAACCACAAAACACTGCTGAGAGAAACTAAAGCAGACCTAAATAGATAAAGATATACCATATTCTTGGACAGGAAGGTTCAATATTTTTAAGATGTAAAACCTTGCCAAATTGATCTGTACATTCAATGAACTTTTAATAGAAATGACTGTAAGACTTTTTGAGAAATTGTCAAGCTGGTTCTAAAAACTATGTGAAAGATTTAAAGAACCTAAAATGGCCAAAATAATCTTAAAAGTTGGAGGGTTTACATTACTTGGTTTTAAGACTTACATAAAGATATAATAAGCAAATTACTATATAAAAGTATAGTAATATAGTATGAGATTGGTCAAAATACAGACAAATTGATCAATGGAACAGAATAAAGGGCCCCCAAAGAGATCTATGTATATACGGTCTAATGACTTGATACAAAAGTTCCAGAGTGGTTCTGTGCTGAAGGAACATTTTCAACCAATGTTATAGGAACATTCGGATATCTATATGGGGAAAAAAATGAACGCACCTACACTACCTACTGCATATTATACACTAAAATTAATTCAAGAGGGCTTATAGACTTACACATAAAGGCTAAATTAATAAAGCTTCAAGGAGCATTCGATGTAAAATAGCTTTGCAACCTTGGTGTAAAATGAAAATTTCTTAACAACAACCCAGAAAGCACTAATCATAAAAGAAAGAAAATGTTAATTGAAGCTCATTACAATCAAACACTTCTGTTCTTCCAAAGACTCCGCTAAGTAATGAATAGTCAATTCATAGACTTGGGAGAAAATATTTGCAACGTATGTACCTGATAAAGAACTTATTGCTCATATGTTAAGGAAAAAAAAAAAAAAAGAAGAAGATAGCAGGAGGGGAAGAATGAAGGGGGGGAAATCGGAGGGGGAGATGAACCATGAGAGACGATGGACTCTGAGAAACAAACTGAGGGTTCTAGAGGGGAGGGGGGTGGGGATGGGTTAGCCTGGTGATGGGTATTAAAGAGGGCACGTTCTGCATGGAGCACTGGGTGTTATGCACAAACAATGAATCATGGAACACTACATCAAAAACTAATGATGTAATGTATGGTGATTAACATAACAATAAAAAATTAAAAAAAAAAAGAACTTATTGCTCAGCATTATCAAGCACAGGGAAGCAAATTAAAACCACAAGGAGATACCCCTTATTAGAAGGGTTCAAATGAAAACAACAACAAAAAAACTTGCAATACCAAATGCTGTCAAGGATATGGAACTTTCAGAATTCTCATAACGCTAGTAGGAATAATAATGGTAAACCACTTTGGGAAATAGTGCGGCAATTTCTTATAAAGTTAAAAATTATGTATTTACAGAGTATTGTGCTTCCCGCTGTTTATCTGAGAGAAATGAAAATATGTATCAACATAAAGCCTAGTAGAAGAATGTTTATAGCAGCTCTATTCATAATAGTAAAATCTGGAAACTGTCCAGGGGTGTATCCATCAAGAGAAGAATGGATAAACAAACTAGTATACTCATACAATGGAATACTACTCAGAAAAAAAAGGATTAGTGTCACATTCTGCAATATGGATGTATCTCTAACAATACCATGCAGTAAAAGAAGCCAAGAGTCCAAAAAGTACATGTTGTATGATTCCCACGTACATGAAGTTCCAGACCAAGCGCAATTAATCTCTTGTGATAGGATTCTGAAAAGTGTTGCTTTCTGGGTGGGAGGGATTGACTGGGAAAAGGGCACAGGAACTTCCTAAAGAGAGAAATGCCCCATATCTTGAGAAATGTGTGAATTACATGGGTGCCTGCATTTGTTAAAACTGAAAGTACCCCTAAAATCTATGCATTTCACATGTTTTAATCGTATATCAATAAATTTTAAAGGAACATACAACATTTTAATTGTTGTTTTCCCTTACAGCCTCCCCTTTATTATTCCATTAATTAACACATATTGGGCAAGGCCATTCAATTGCCAATGAATCGATCTATCTTTATGCAGACAGTATCCATTGTATCCAAGGATATAATGAGTTACTTCATCATGTTAAATAAAGCTACGCTATGTTTGTGATTCTCCCCAATACGTTAATAGAGCCAGTAATTCAAACTACTGATGAGATTAGACACAGAAGTCAGTTTTAAGTTTCATAATTCTTAAGTGTTCATTTTACACTTATTTTCTGTTTCTTATCATTTATGCCATATTTGTTTTATTGGGATACATAACTCCTTTAAGACATCATATAATGATTATTGCCTGGCAACTTGTTTTTTGTTCCAAAATGTGAAATAATACAGAGCATGTATAGCGTATATATAAAGGAAGACTAGTAGAATAGGAGTAAACATAAAATCCTAAATTAAATGGTGGGGGGTGCCAGGAGGAGGAATATTAGAGTGGGGATTTGGAGTGTGCCAGGAGCTGTCCGAGGTCTGAATGAAAGAACTGTCATGGAGCCACCTTTTCCAGGATGGTCCAAAAAATGGCAGAAGACTTCATGAGGAAGAAGCCCTAATTTATTTACAGCAAGTCCATTACAAATCTCTTCACTTAGAGAGGCAATTATGGTAAAATACTGTTATCCAAAAATGAAAAATATTCTTTGTAGAGGCCTGACTTAACTAATGCCGTATTTTTGGAAGTATTCCTCTCTGTAACTGCTATACAGATTTTTGTTGTTGTTGTTGTAGTAGTTCACGAATTAATGAGAAACTTTTGGTTCAGTCAATATCTGTCAATGTCCAGTTAAAGGGCATTTGTGTATTACAGATAATACTATTAAGTATTAGATATGTTATTTCAGAATCTAATTATTTTGGATAGTTATTACTGCAATGTTTAAGGATTATTTATAATGTTGATGATGAATTAGCTGATGAACAGCTAATGTTCCTTGAGTTCTTAATATATACTAAGTGCTATTAAAATGCTTCCCATGGATTTCTCTAAGTAAATCTCTGCAACAACACTAGGACACAGTACAGTAATTATTTCTACTTTACAGATAAGAAGAGTAAGTTATAACAGCCTATGACACATGTTCAGTGTTACTTAGTTAGCAATGGTGAAATCCAAATCTTTCCTCTTAACCAACACACTATGATTCAAAGAGGTCAATTTACATGTAATTGAATGCTTATATAGGTGCTCTTTTCTTTTAAAAATATTCTATGCATAACATGTTGCTACTTTTAAAGCTCCCTTTTCCTTAGAGTTGTTTATTGTTTATTTGTGACAGCGTCTTCAAAGAACAGGCACAGCAATCTTATTTCTATGTCCTTCGATGTAAAAAATGAAGCTTTTAGCCAGCAGAAAAATATTAATACAATCTTTTCTCAGAGAGAGAGATTATCAGTGAAAGTAAACGACAACACTTTCTGGCAATAAAAATAACGAGACAGACAGGACAAAAGTAATGACATCCTCTAGCATAATCCCGGCAGAAAATAACTAAATCACCTTGAAGGAGATAAATTGTTACAAAACACTATCCTTGTCTAATATGGATTGACAGGGAATGACAGGATCCTTCAAGAGGATGGCAGCCCACAGGCCCATGTGCTTTCAAGGGATCAAAGGGACTGACACCGCCTGCCAGCCCCATCTAAGCAGAAAACAACTAGATTCTCTCCAGGCAGATATTTACACTAAGATATTATTTCTGGGAAAAGATAGCGTATTTGGGAAGGATGACAGCCCTTTCCCTACACATACTGTCATCTGCTGGAGTGGGACTGGGCTGGGGGAAGATGAGGGAAATCTACCAAATCTGTCCTCGGGATCCAGATCCATCATAAATCTTGAGCAAGCTAGGAAAATGGAACTATTCTGTAACAATCGTTTTCAATGTAGAACATGTGGAGCATTTGGTTTACAGATTGTTATTAACTTCCCTTCCATCAAGATAAAACTGTACAAAAATGTTAAACTTTTAAAAAAGTTTTATATAGATTCAGTTTCTTTTTTCTTTTTTTTTTTTAAAGATTTTATTTATTTGAGAGAGAGAATGAGAGAGAGCATTCAGGGTCAGAGGGAGGAGGGCCAAATGGAGGGTCAGAGGGAGAAGGGGTGAGGGTCAGAGGGAGAAGCAGACTCCCTGCTGAGCAGGGAGCCCGATTGGGGAACTTGATCCCGGGACTCCAGGATCATGACCTGAGCCTAAGGCAGTCGCTTAACCAACTGAGCCAACCAGGAGCCCCTAGACTCAGTTTCTAAACATGATATGAAATCCTGATCCCTATGGAAAAGACTGATTTGATTACCTAAAATTATAAAGCACAATTAAAAGGTTGAAAGAATCCACATTCACAATCAATATTACATTCGTTATTCTTCTCAACATAATAAATTTTACAAATGATTAAGGAAAAAACTGACACCTGAAATGGCAAAGCATATGAACAGGCACTTTAAACAGAATGAAATTAAAATGATTACTGAATCTATGAAGAGATATTCAATCTCTCTGCTCATCAAAGGACTGCAAACCCCAATAGTGAAGAGATCTCATTTCTTGCTTATCAGACTCAGATTCAAAAGAGGGACAGTGCTCATTGATGTCGAAGTGTCAGAAATGCACTATCTTCTGTATCATTTGTGAATTATCAAATGGCACATAAGACTAAGAATTTTTTCAGTTTCTCTGAAAATCCAAAATGTGTATATTCCTTGATTTATCAGTTCCACTTGGAATTTATTCTACAGTAACTCCTTTAGAATGATACAAATATTTATAAACACTGATGTTCACTTGAGTACTGTTTACAAAATTTACTCTTGGCATAATCTGAGATTTACAGAAAAATCACAAGAATAACCAAAGAATATAACTTTTACCCTGAATTCCCAAGTATTAACTTTATTACATTTGTTTTCTTTTCCTTCTTTTTCCTTTCTCCACACACCCTTACACAACTTTTTTCTGCAGAGCTTGAGAATGAGCTGTACAGAGTACTCTTTTACTCTTAAATACTTCATTGTATATTTCCTAAAACTCCAGAACATTTCCATATAATCTCAGTACATTTATCAAAGTTCAGAATTGGGTATTATATGCAAACAATGAATCATGGAACACTACATCAAAAACTAATGATGTAATGTATGGTGATTAACATAACATAAAAAAAAAGAATTCAATATTGATACAACACTATTATCTTAGCTAGAGAACTTACTCAGATTTCTTCAGTTGTCCCAGTAATGTTCTTTATGGCAAGAAAATCCATGGCTTGTATTCATTGTCATGTCTCTTTAGTTTCATTTAATCTGGAACCGTTTCTGTGTCTTTCTTTGTAGGTCATGACATTGACATTTTTAAAAGAGTACAGGCCAGGTAATTTGCAGACTTTTTCTTACTTTGGGTCAGTCTCATGTATTTTCATGACTGGGTTCATGTCATGGACTTTTTAGTTCTTCCCTTCGTTTATCAGACCAGGAGGCACATGTTACAGTTTTGTCTTCTTACTGGTAATGTTAACTTTGAACACATGGTTAAGGTGTTTGCCAGGTTTTTCTAGGGTAATATTACCATATTTCTCTTTGTAATTAATAGGTCTTTTGTGGGTACATACTTTGAGACTAAAAGAATTCAGTTACTCTTCAAACTTTCACCCACTAATTTTAGGATCTCATGTTGATTCATACCCAAGTCAGTTGTTAACATGATGGTTGTCAAACAGTGATTTTCTAATTTCATCATTCCTTCTATATTGTTTGCTTTCTACTGTAAGGAAGAGCTTTCTCTTTTCCTGTATATATTTAGATTTTCTTTATATCAGTATGGACTAGTGACTTCTAATTTTATTTTATTTTATTTTATTTTAAGATTTTATTTATTTGACAGAGAGAGACACAGCGAGAGAGGGAACACAAGCAGGGGGAGTGGGAAAGGGAGAAGCAGGCCTCCCGCAGAGCAGGGAGCCCGATGCGGGGCTCGATTCCAGGACCCTGGGATCATGACCTGAGCCAAAGGCAGACGCTTAACAATTGAGCCACCCAGGCGCCCTGTGACTTCTAATTTTAGTCAATAAAATAATCTTTATTAACATACAATATTAACAATTTTATCTTAATTAAGATATAATCCTCATTATTTTGGGACTCAAATTTGTACCAGACTTGGCAAATGGAACCACATCAAGCAAATTTCTGCATCCTTTTGACATAATCCAATCATTTTCAGAACACTTTCCTACTTTCTGGTACAATAAGATGACCTAGGCTCACTGTCCTCATCCTAGCACTGGAATCAGCCATTTTCCTGAGGAGTTCTGGTTCCAGTCCAGTCCTAGAGACTGGTATTTATAAGCTGGGATGTGGTCAGTGTATATGTAGAACACCACTCCTTCTTTGCTTTTTATCTTTTGGGTTTTTTTTGGTATCATCTTAAATAGTAAAAAATTAGAAATAATTTAAGAATTATCAGAGGAATCAGTTAAAGTATGTATATGGAATGGAATACTATACAGCTATTAAAAATAATGAGAAATATTTATTGTACTGATATGGAAGAAGGTCAGATATATATTACATTTGGAAAAAGGGAGTCACTTAAAAGTTTGTATAGTTTATTTTAAACATATGTAAGTGGATATATATTCAAATAGAAAACATTTTTAAATCTGGAAGATTACATATCAGACCACAAATTTTTTTTAAAGTTTATTTATTTTTAGTAATCTCTACACCTAACATGGGGCTCGAACTCAAGACCCTGAGATCAAGAGTTGCATGCTCTTATGACTGAACTAGCCAGGCGCCCCAACCACACCATCTTTTCAAATTTCTGGCAGTGGAACAGAAATAAGATTGAACTTTCATTTCCTTATAGGTTCTTATAACTTTTTTTTCCATTAAGCATTTATCAATTTTTATTTAAATATAAATCTATAAACAATAATTTCAGAAGAAAATAAAGACTGTTTGGGTGTCAACGGCTTGCAAGAAAATAAAAGTAATTTATGGGAGAGGTTAGGGAAACTCAACAATTGCTAAGATTAGTTGTCACTAGTCAATTAGTTTGTAATAATTGCCTCAATCAGTAAGTTAATTTTCCCCAGGTCTCATTTACGAGCCTCATTAGTTAAGTGTTTTCATCTGTAAATAGATTTTCACTTACCAGGGCACAAACTTAACATATGCCCAAATCAAGACTAGTAGATGCCACTGAGGCATGATTTACATTCTCTTGGCCCACTCTTAATTTCAGCTGAATCTACAAGGGGCAGTTCCGTGCCAGTCTGGACTCCCCTTTCACTGACAGTAAGCAGCCTAGATCACATGCAGCATGCTTCCACATTCAGCCAGGGGCCACTCAACTCTAAGATGACTTGGTCCTCTTACACTCAATACCAGGAAGCAGGGAAGTGAGAAAGCTCCTCAAGAAATCCTCCAACAATGGTGGATGGGAGCTTGAGGATAAATGCTCTAGAAGAAACTGGTAAATTTGTTCTGAAAAGGGCCAGGTGGTAATTATATTAGGTTTTGTGGGCCATAGTCTCTGTGGCAGCTAGGAAGCTCTATCCTTATTGCCCCAACACAGCCTTAAGCAATAAAGAAACAAATTAGCATGGGCCGTGTTCCAATAAAACTTTATTTACAAAAAAGCCACTGGTCAGATTCGGCCCACAGGCCATAGTAGGCCTACCCCTGCTCTAGACTCCTGCCTTCAGGTGGACAACTCTGGGAGGCATGTTATATAGGCTTCTGAGGAAGCCCCACTGGAATTGAGACTGTTGCTCACAGCAGTGACTTGGGTGATAATCCCTTCATATCGGCTTTTTCGCCTTTTCTGTTCACTCTCCCTGCTTCTTCACTCTTGCTCCCTGTGGTAGCTTCTACAATAAAGCTTCGACATACACCCAAGTCCTAATCTCACATCATAAATAAAAATGCTGAATTTCCACATTAAATTGTGCTGTGAATGAACTAAGAATACAAGTGGAAAAGGTACCAACTTTTGATTTCTATGGAGTCATAAAAAGACAAATAAATGTAAAGACTCTGCTGCAGACAATATCTCACACTCCAAAGAGGCCACAGTTCAAGTGTAAGGGGAGTAGGAAGAGAGGTAGCATCATGCTCTTATTTTTTTTACTGTCAAAATTACTTAAATGATCTCCTGTGAATGGTGTAGAACTTGGTGGCTCTCTGACATTTTATACCAAGAAACAAATGATACAATACAGATCTAACCTTAGGGAAAGTGTATGGCAGGCAAAGTTTGTCTTCGGTACCTACGTATTCCCAATTAGGTCCTGCTTCTCTGCTCTCCCATGCACCTCTCCAGCAGTGCTTATGCTGCTTTTTGATCATCCAAAGCTCCTCACTGCATCAGAAATTCATTCATTCAACAAATAGTTGCTGTGTGTCAGGCACTGTTCTAGGCACTAGAGACACAAGAGTGATCAAAATGGACAAAGTCCCTGCCCTCTAGGAAGTAGCGTTTAAGTGGCAAGAGAATGACACAAATAAATACACAGTTAGTCAAGAGGTGGTCAGTGCTATGAGGTAAAAATAAAGGTAGGTAAAGGGGATGGAAGGTAAGATGCTATTTTGTATAATGTGCTCAGGGAAGGCTTTTTGAGAAGGCGGTATTTGAGCAGACACTTGAATTAAGGTGTGCAGATAACTGGAGGAGGACCTTTCCAGGCAGAAAAGCAAATGCAAATGCCCTGAGGTAGCAGCAAGCAGGAGGCCAGTGTAGATAGCTGTGCCTGAGGCCCGTCCAGCAGAGGGTAAGATATGAGATCTGAGGAGAAGGGGGGGAAATGCGGGGGACAGCAGGAGGGTGGAAGAAGGGAAAGATAATTAACATGGATTTCATTTTGAAGAATCAGATGAGTTGAGACATTAACGTTGAGAGGAAGGCAGTTGCCATTTACTGACACAGAGAAGAGAATGAAAAGAAAAGGCTTGGGGCAAATTCAAATGGTGAGTTTTGTCATATTAGATTTACAATCCCTATTTGATATTAAAGAGGAGATGTAGGATATATAAGCTTGGAGTTCACAGGAGTGATTGAGATTGGAGATAAAAAATATAGTCGTTCATTTCTAGATAGATCTTAAAGTCATGGGACTGGATGTAACCAACTAGAGTAAAGAAGAGAGGGGTCCCAGGACTGACCCTAAGGTGCTTCAATACTAGGCTGGGGGAAAAGATGCAGTAATTTACCTTAGCTTTAGATTTCAGAAGTTGGGAGGGGGGATCTAGGGGGAGAGAGAAAGAGAGGGAGAAAGAGTGAGAGCAAGAGAGAGATGAACTAGCAGTTTAATATGTTCATACTTGGGCTCTTTTTTTCTCTTCTTTCTACCTCTATCAAAGTGTACCCTTGGAACACGCCTTATAGATGCGGTAAATGAAATGATCCTAGCATTAATAGCAGCAACTTCTGACTGAACTGTTAGTATTTTAACAGGAACCCTTAATGCCTAGGATACCAGTTTGGGATCATAGGGAGTGCTCTGAAATGTCCATTGATAGACATGTGTTGAGGTGTTGTTGATACTGATATGGGGATGCGGTATGTAACAGGGGGTGAGAAATCTCCTGACACGGGAGCTTGAAGGTAACTCTAAAAGAAGTATACCTGAAGTAAAATAATCCCATCATCTTAAGTAAAGAAATGAAAGTTTTAAATTTTGGTAATGAGATAAAAATACCAGAAGCTATTCTTTAAACAGAGGATGCACAAATGAAAACACAGGTAATGACCACTGGCAAAATTCTCAGTGTAGACATACAGATTATTTCTTTTCTTGTGAGAGAAGTAAAGATTAAAATGAGTAATAACTAATACACTGTGACATTCAGTTTGGGGATAGCAAATTTAAGTAAAATAGGCTGTTTTAATTTAAAAAAAACAAAACAAAACAAAATAGAACTACTGTTTTGGAATTACCAGGCAACTTTAAAGTGTAATAGGAATAATTAGGAAAGATTCTTAGAACTAAGGGAATTTCTGGGAAGATTTTTAGCTCTACTTACAAAAATGTATATATTTTTTGCTTTCCCCAATAGGATGCTCTGCTTTTGGAGAACTTTGTCACTGCTGCATCTGCAATGATTAAGCACTAACTGTGCAAAACTTCATGACTTTTCATCTCATCTTTATTTATGCTGCTTGTATCTAGATAATTTCTCATACATCTGATCATGTGTCATTTCAGTTTCCTAGTTTCTGTTGTATTGGCATCATATTTTTAAGAAATATTTAATTCCTATGTCATTTTAATTTTTTATTTTAAAAACACATAAATGAACAGGACAATCAATATTAAGAGGCTATTTATCCAATTTTTTAGGATAAACACATAGAAAGAGGAATGTATCTGCCAGGAGAGTATAGGTTGTGCCGTAGTAACAAAAAAACAAAACAAAACAAAAAAACCCCAAAATTTCAGTGGTCATAACCACAAGAGTTTCTCACTCATGATATTATGCTCACTGCAAGCTAGCTGTGGCCCTCCTCTATATTTTCTTATCTCCAGGAACTAGGCTGAGGGATGTGCTGTTAACTTGGATGTTGCTGTTCTTGAGGCAGAGAAAAGTGGCACAGCCACACACAAGCTGGCTCTTAAAGCTTCCACTCAGAAGACACACGTTAACTTCTGTTCATGAACATTCCTAAGTGCAACAGGAAAGGAATGTACATCCCTCCCATCGGGAGGGCCCTGCGGTGAGGAACACTGTAGGCAGAAGAATTAGAAATACAGCTTATTACGAAGGATAGAGAGTTGAAGTCGGAAATGTCTTTGTCTTTCCCCTTTTCCAATATACTGACTACAAACTACTCCATCTTTTCTTTATTTCTTCACATCTGGTACTTTTCTCTATTTACTCACAATGTCCAATGAAGTATTTCTCAGCCACCAGAGTTCCTAATAATTCATCTTAGGATTCATACCAACTGAGAATCGAGCAAATTCTAGAGCTTGGGCCGTTGGCGTTCTTACCATTGGCTAGTTCTCATCTAATCCTTCTGTGTAACAACTCTTTACCCTTTTTTCCCCCCTCGGTTGTGGACCTTGCTATTTAAATCTGCCCTCATCTAACATCACCTCTGCCTCTATCTCTTGAGTCCTCACAGAATTTTTAAAGAAACCATAAATGTCCTCACAGTGTTAACATAATGAAAAGAACATACTGTTGGAAGCGAAAGGAGGTCTGCGCTCACGGCTGTGCAACTATCTAGCTTTTTCACTTGAGGCAAGTTAACTGACAGTTGAAGAACCTCAGTTTGCTTATCTGTACAACTGGAATAGTCACATCTATGTTAAAGGGACTGCTGTGAGGATTGAATAAGAGCATATTTACATAAAGTGCTTTACAAATCCAAAGGAAAGGGGAAAACGTTAGTTGATGTTACAGTTGCTATTCCTCCAGAGGAGTTAGGGATACACAATCCTGGCATGTTATTAATTCAGAAATGAGGGTAATAAAAAAGTTTTATGGGGCCCGAACATGGTGCTGTTGTTCATATCTTCTAGTGACTCAAATATCCTATTTTGGAAAGGGACCAAATGATGAAATAAGTGGAAAGAATCTTCTAACCTACAGGCCTGGCATTGCTGTACTATATACACGAAAGATCCGACTATAACAAATGAATTTCTACTTGTCAAGGTTCCAGTTCCTTTTTGTCTACAATTTGTCAGGGTTCCCGAGTGACTTTGGCGGAAGCAGCCTTCATGTTAGCAATTTTGTCCCTGGTTAGCACTGCTGTAACTGATTAGCTCCTGAGGTAGCTACTCCACCATGTCAGGATCTACAGGTAGACATTTATAGAAATTTACCTGTCAGCATTTCTGATAAGACTAATCTGCGAGGCCTTAATGCAGATAAATAACAGGTCCTAAATATATCAGGTCTGCACACATTGGAAATTTAATACATTTCATGTACATCTTCAAATTTCCCACCATATGGAACAGTAATTCTGAGGTACTGGCAGGACAGAAATCACAGTAATCAAACTTCACTGAATAATGGTTTACTTTTACAAAGACCTTTCCCACCCCATTTGGTGCTGCCAAGGCTTTATCCAAAGGAAATCTGTATGGATTGGGAAGAGTATTTCTCCAGATTTTTTCAGCTTAAACCAAAGAGGGAAACATCTGGTCAAACTCATTTATCACACTGTTTGTCTGTAGTATGAAGCATTCCTTGGCCATATTCTTAGCTGGTTTGTCCTTGCCAGTAACTCAAAGACCATAAAAAAGTAATAGAGTAGGAAAACAGATTTCAAAAAATTCAGTGAAAAGACAGGTAGACTTCTAACTTAGGGACTAAAGTGATACATGGCATATGATGGGTAAGATAATTCTTTCTTTTCCTTTTTTTTTTTTTTTTAAGTAGGCTCCACGCCCGGTGTGGAGCCCAACGCAGGGCTTGAACTCATGACCCTGAGATCAAGAGCTGAGCTGAGATCAAGAGTGGGACTCCTAACCCACTGAACCACCCAGGCGCCCCCTTTCTTTTTTTAAAAACATTTTTTTGAGGGTTGGAGATGTGCAAAATATGTTGCTGAAATTCAAATATCTCAAAGAAAAAGAAAACAAGGGAGCATTAGTGAAAAACCAGTATGACTGTATAAGGAGGTTTCTGATTAATATCTTTTGTTTAAAAAGATGTGCAAAAAAACAAAGAGGAGACTTAAAAATAAGGACTAATTCAAAAGAGTGCACCAATATCTAGAAATAGTATCAGAAAGATTAAATCGGAGGGGGAGACGAAC
Organism: Phoca vitulina; assembly: GCF_004348235.1. NCBI lineage: Eukaryota > Metazoa > Chordata > Mammalia > Carnivora > Phocidae > Phoca > Phoca vitulina. The sequence goes on from NW_022589704.1 coordinate 51,788,793, forward strand.
CATGAGAGACTATGGACTCTGAGAAACAAACTGAGGGTTCTAGAGGGGAGGGGGGTGGGGGGATAGGTTAGCCCAGTGATGGGTGTTAAGGAGGGCACGTATTGAATGGAGGAGCACTGGGTGTTATACGCAAACAATGAATCATGGAACACTACATCAAAAACTAATGATGTAATGTATGGTGATTAACATAACATAATAAAATAAAATTAAAAAAATAAAACAGAAAAAAAAAACAAACCCTGAATAAACTGAGGGTTTGAAAAAAGTTACTGGAAACAGCCCATGTGACTTTTTCAGCTGTTGTTTAGAGCAGGAAAAAGAATAAAAAGAAAGGGTTAGAGTCAATGTTAGAGGCAAATGATTTCAGGTTTCTAGATTTCACAAACAATATCCAGACCCTGTTTTACTTTCATATTTGGCAAGGTTTCCAAATGAAAATGGAAAATCAACAAATTATAGATGCAATCATGGACCAAGGTATGTAAGGAGGTAATATGAACCTTCTGATAGCTACAACTGCGTTTGAGTCCCCAGAAGCATGAAGTGTCATTCTAAGATGGCAAAGAAACTTTTATCAGTTGTCTAAGATGTCCTTGGAAATATTCCAAAAATTCATAGAGCCTTGCAAAGTTTCCTGGAGACTTGAAGGATAATAATAGCCCCATTTCAGAAAAGTAAAAACCTACCCATTGTGAAATGGTAGAATACATTATTATGTAAATGATTAATATTTAGAAAAGAATGTAAGATTTTGTATGGCTTTTTTAGGATATAACATTCCAAAATATTTGATTCTACTTTAACAGAGTTATTAGGTTGGTAGGTACAAAATGTTAAGATCGGTAGAAGATGTTTTTAGAAAAAGGAATTACCGTCATAATACCCTTATGGATAAGCTGGTAATGTAGGTGGGATAATAGTCCAGTTTGGTGTAGTTACTGCTTATTTAACAATCATGGCTAAAACAGTGATGGCTACATTACTTTTAAATATTCACTTGCTTTATTTCTCATGGATAGAGCGCATGTTAGGTTAGGGGATATTGAAGATCTCCCTTTCTTCCTGATGCTGTCTGAAACTCGCAGGCAGTTTGTATCGGCGGTGAGAGAGCCTGTATCCATCCTCAGGATGGACACGGATCCCCCTGGAAGACTCAGTAGTACAGAAGGGAAAGCAGTGAGCTCTGTTCCAGTCCTCACTGTACCATTTGGTAGTTGTGTGGCCTTGCTAGCATCCCTATCTATAAAACAAAGATATAATAAATCAGTCTTACAGGTGGCTGCAAGGTTTAAATAAGATCATAGTTTTCAAAGGTTTTATAACGTGTATCCAGGCATGAAAATGCAAGATAATGGTGCCCGCAGTATCTCTGTTTCAATCTGGAATGAGAGCGACCATGGAAGACCAGAGGATTCCTTTCCTGAATCTGTCCTAATCAATACTTTGCCCATGGAAACAGAAGACGTAACTATTAGATTTTAAAAGTTTAGCAATGGGTAGTCTCAAGATTCAGAACTTTCCCCCCGCAACCCTGCCAAAGCATATTTCCAGGCAAAAATACCAGATCAAAACAAGAAGAAACTTAGCAGGAAAAAAGCTCTGCTACCTAGACTCAGGCAAATATGTAAGTACAAAACAGTGGGAAAAAAACAGCAGTTCCTGTGAAACACTGTGCAAGTTTAGCTGACCACATGGTTTAAAAGAATATTATGAAGAGTGTAGATCCTTTCATTCTGAGATAATCAGACCGCATTGGCCCAGTGCCTGGAATGTAATAGATACATGAAAAAGTTCCTTTGCTTAATTCAGCACTCCTTCCCCCTTCATTCAAGAGAGACATCTATGATCGGTAGTGACCACCGGATGCTCGCGGTGTCAGGAAACAATGATCTGCAGGAAGAACTGAAGGAACTGAGACAGGTTCACCTTAGGAATCAGAGGAGTGAAAAACCTTAAGAGCTGTCTTCAGGTATCTAAAGGATTGTCAAGCATTGTTGTGGGGATTATTTTCACTCTGTCATTCCAGAGAGCAGAGCAGGAATCAGGGGGAAAAGCTGAAAGAAGGCAGATTGTTGACTCAAGGCAACAACTTTAAAATCACACTTCAATCTGTACCCCTATGAGAAGGGCTACCTGGTGAGAAAATAAGATCTCTGTTGTAGGAGTTGAAGCCAAGGCTGGCTGTAATCTATTAGGGAATCCTTACAACACATTTCTGCTTTGGGCTGGTCTCTAAGGTCCTTGCCGACTCTCAGGTTCTACTTTATTAGAAATTTGACTTTCTTTTCAAGACTCTCCTATGTCCAAATGTTTATTTTTACTTATCTCCTTACATCGATATCAATAGACACTTTGCAGTAGACGGTATATTGTTTTTCTGGCCATAGGAAGAAGCTAGTCAACCCTTAAAAACTGCTGATTTGTCATCTTAGAGGTTTCCTTACCCTGCAGAAGTAATGTATTGCACACAATTATGATATGTAATATGTCTATCTTATTAAGCATGAAAAAGCCATGTTTCTGCACTATTATGGTTAACTTTTCTACCTTAGAAAGCCTTAACGTTCATACCTAAGGTTACTATGGTAACCATAACTCAATTCTTGGTGACTATAAATTACTTTTTATTCCTGTATGTTAACTTAGATTCTTTATGTCCATATGATATCTAACTCTTCAAAGTAACAAACTCTCCATAAAGATAATAAATTAAATGGGTTAAAGATCTTTCCCCCTAATGATTATAAAAAGAACTGTTTGAAGCAGATAGTGATACAAGCAAGAATAGAAAAATTAGTGTGTTGTGTGATAAGGGAGGGCAACACAGAGGGTCATGGTAGACAGAAGCATGGATTATAGTGAAAAATAAAATGACCATAAGTCAGTGAATTATATTGTAGGTAAGATATATAAACTCTGCTACTCCACAGATGATTAGGGATGGAAAAAAATACTTGAGCTGTATGCACTGACTTCCCCTTCCTATGCCCATGGCAAATATCAGTAATTAATTATGGCAACATTTCCCTATTGATCTCAAACACATCTTCAGAATCCTTCATAACACAATACTGTAGGCAGTGACCATTAATTGATCTCAATTCTCAGTTCTTCTAGAAATGCCTTAATCACGAATGTTGAAAAGGTAATAGTCTCCATAAACTTTGCGTGGATCAGATTCTGCAGTTCCTACAGACAGATCTAGGAGGTTCGTTGGAGGATTTACTAAAGGAACCGTGATTCTGACATTAGTGATACTACAGGGGAAGGTGACCAAGTTTTATTGAAAAGATGGGGGCTTGGACTCAAGAGGAGCCCTAACTGTGGCACCTGGGGAAAGAATTTAACTTCTCAGAGCCCTGATTTATTTGTAAAATGTATATAACAATAATATCAACAGTGTCATTCGGAGGAAAGCATTCATCACATTTCATGACGTGTACTCGAAGAGAGGGGCAGCAGGTACACTTGCCATGTGAATGGCTTCAAAACTGGTGATTCATGGAGTCTGGACTGGTGCAGCAGATCATCTTCATCTTCAAATGAATATGAAGTTTACACTGCAAACTTTATAGTTTAAGCTGTACAACTCAAAAGAACTTGATTAAGTCCGGCTGGGAACAAAGTTTGGGTGATTATAATTTGTTTCACTTCCCTAGCTAGATTGACATTTCCCTGAGGGCAGAGATAACACTTAGTTTGACTTCAAGTCCGTAAAAGAGCCTTGTATTTATGAGACTTGAAAACATTTTAAGATAAATTAAAAAGTTAAGGGGCGCCTGGGTGGCTCAGTCATTAAGCGTCTGCCTTCGGCTCAGGTCATGATCCCAGGGTCCTGGGATCGAGCCCTGCATCAGGCTCCCTGCTCGGCGGGAGGCCTGCTTCTCCCTCTCTCACTCCCCCTGCTTCTGTTCCCTCTCTCGCTGTGTCTCTCTCTGTCAAATAAATAAATAAATAAAAAATCTTTTAAAAAAAAAGATAAATTAAAAATTAAGTGATAAGGCACATGAAGGTTAATTTAAACCTAATACCTCTTAAAAACTAAAGATAAACACAGAAATGACTTCCACTGGTTTGAGAATATCATGACACAGAATTAAACTATAGCATGATGAATGTAGCTTAGGTACAAAGTAATACAATACCACGATTAAAGATGATAGGACACTGAGACTAGAGTGGTTATAATCCAGTTCTACGGATTGAAAAACCGATGCTATCTTAAGAATATTATCACATATTTTCCAAAATTATTAATTATCAGATTAGACTACCCATAGAAATGATAAACTATCACCTAGATAGTTAACAAATGAAAATAGTTTTCTGATATAATTACCTAGGCCATTCTCAACATCACATTTATTAATCTGCATTCCTTTTGACTATAATTAGTATATTACATATACATATATCTACTTTTAAACATTAAGTAGTACTAGAGTACTAATAATCATAGCAATAGTAATAAAAAAGAATAATCTAGGAAGCTATATATTATCTGATTGGGAATGGTAATTATAATAGCACAATAACCATTTCTAAAATGACAGTCAAGTGAAATTCATGTGGAATACAGGCCTGTGGATGATTTAGAAGAAAATACTTTGGAATAGAAAACTTAGAAAGGAAAGAAGCAAAAATGTAATGAGAAAGAAAGCAGTATTCGGTATACCCGTTTCTTCAAAACAGGTCCTTAGACAAGGAGAACTATACAACAAAAGAGATATACAAGACTAAACAGGGATCAATAAACAATAACTAGAAAAAAAATGATCAAGAAGGTAATACTATGGACCTTTCAGAGAGGATTTTGACAGTATGACAGGTCTCATCAAAGAGGCTACTCAAGTTAGGATCAAAGCCATCATTATAGGTAGCACTACAACATTTTTACGAGGGGGCATAGGACTATTGAAGTTTGTCAATAATTGTTTTACTTAAAAAGTTTCTTCTGAATATTTTATGACCACTGTGCTTACAAGAATCTTCTAGGTTTCTAAATGGGATCTAGAGTTGTTAGCAGCATCATGTTCCTAATTTGGGTCCTCTGGTCAACTGGCCACAAGGATCTTGTATAATAATAAATTAGCAATAAAATATACAAAACCTGTTGCTTGTGGGAACAGATTTAAGCAGTTGTTTTGTTTTTGTTAAGAATCCTGGAGTTCTGAGTGTTCTTTTGTACATCATTGTTTGTAAAGAAATAGGACCGTGTGATATCTTGCAAACAGCGGAAATTTTTCAAGTGGTAACTTTCTCTTATTTCAAAGGTGTTAAATGTAGCAACTTCAGAAATGTGATTAAAGAAAAAAAGAAAGAAACTCGCACTGCAAAACTCTGCCTCCCAGAGATACAGCCAGTAGTTGGTATGCTCCTGAGGGCCAGGCCCAGGTCCTCCTTGTTCACTGCTGTATCCACAGTAAGAGCGTGGGATGTGGCACATGGGAGCAAGAATAAATATTTGTTAAATAAAATAAGTGTTGGCATTTTGGTGTATGCAGTCCCAGAATTTTTTTATATGTAGATATTCTTTTAAAATGAGATCATAGTGTGTGCATTTTGAATCCTGGAGAGGAACTGAATTTTGAACATTAATCTTGAATTGATAATACATTCTCTTAATACTATTTTGCAGATTCACGAAGTCTGACAATTGGAAGGGAACTCAAGCCATGTAGTCCAAAGCTTTCATTTTACATACAAGGGAAACCTTGGTCTTACAGCGGTGAACAGATAAAATGGGGGTCTAAAACCCAGGCCTCTAAATTCCAGCCAGATTTTTTTTTCTGTCATATAATATGACTCCTTACACAGTATCTTAATTCAAATTTTTTGAACTGAAATTGAAAATTCATGGTTTTTTTTTTTTTAAAGATTTTATTCATTTATTTGAGAGAAAGCACACATGCACACATGTGAGCAGGAGCATGAGTGGGTGTGGAGGGATAAGCAGCAAGCAGACTCCCCGCTGAGCAGGGAGCCCAAAGTGGGGCTTGATCCCAGGACCCCAGGATCATGACCTGAGCCGAAGGCAGACGCTCAACCGACTGAACCACCCAGGTGCCCCCAAAATTCTGCTTCTTTAAGAATTTGAGTCACTTATATTTGGGTATTCTTTTGAATACTTCTCACTCTGATATAAACTTTAAAGTGTTTGGCTAAATTCTCTGTGAAGATATTTAGTGCATTATAATTACCAAGTCTAGGTAATTTCAAATATTTTACTTTATGTCTTCTGTTATTCAGTAACTTCTATTTATTTTAATATTTAAAATTTATTTTTTTATTCTACTTCAAGATAAATACATATTTATTATAACTTGATTGATATGTGTTTTGAAACCGCCAATGGCTTTTCTATTACCAAAAAAAAAAAAAAAAAAAGGCAAGAAATCTCTATAATTAAAGTAAGTTGCTATCCTTCAGAGGTAGCATCTGCTTTCCCCCAACACCAGTCAGTAATTAGAAAGATTTATTTTCCTCCCAAATATTTCCATTCTTCATGTACACTGTTTCTTGTACCATTCATCTTACCTGACATAACATGATTTCAATTAGGTTTTTAATGGTCAAGATACATGTCTGAAGATTTTGAAGGTGAATAGTTACAAGTATGCCCAGCATTTCCTGTCAAAATGCTAATACCTCAGGTTATTTAAGCAGTAGCCTCAAAAAAGGAAACATCAAATTAAAATAATTATCAGGGTATATTTTGAATGTCACCGTGCAATATTATTAAACATAATCAGAATAAACCAAGTCAAATTAACAAGGCAACAGTCCCACATCCATCCCCCCTTCTCCGCCCCATCCCCGTTAAAAGTGATCTTCCGAGCTGGGAATTTACAACCGTCTGGTTTTGAAAGCGTACATGGTAAATCTTTAAGCCATCTTAGTCCCTTCCTCCTGCTTCAGTCGTTTTTTCTAGACTTTCCTAACATGAAAAAATAAATTTTAGTAGCCAACCCCCTTCCCTCCCATCCTTTTAAGTGTAGACTTTTTTCCTCCCTCCTTTACAATATTACAGTATTAACTCAAGGCTTTGAGGAAGTCTGTGGCCCTTTCTGACAAAATGAAGAAAATGACAAAGCTGTAAAACAGATCCTGACTTTTTGTGAGAAGTGAATAGGGAGATGGAAGAAAAGGAGAGGGAGGGTGGTGGAAAGCAGGAAAGAAAGAATATAATGATAGAGATACTATGACTGTCATTTGGCTCTCATGCGGTAGCACTGCCTAACTATTTTTCTTAAGTTTCTTTAATTTTTTTTTTCTTTTTTTTTACTTACAATCAAAGGCTGAACAAGAGCTGGAGTAAGCAACTTCTCCGTATCCTTTCTCAGTCCTCCCATCCCGGGTCTGTGATCATCTGCTCTTCTCCAGCCGGGAACTATTTGCAGTGGGGTTTCCAGCTTAGCTTTCCCTCTAATTGCTATCCATCTGTTTCCATTAAGCCTCTAAGCCATTTGTCTCATTTAAATATCTCGTTCCTTTTTCTGAACACTTCAAACCAAATTCTGACCTCAAATATTTACATAGCATTTCCACAGATTTCTGCATCTGAGGACAGTGTCTTTTGCTTTTTTTTTTTAAAGAATGTTATTCAGCACCTTTCACACTGTGAAAGTGCTAAATATGCAATCGTTATTACTTTGATAGTAGGGTCGTAAAAAGAAAAAGTTGAATGGAGCTTTAAGTTCATCCTCTTATAAGATATTCTATAATTTAATCTAAGGACAATAGTATCTTCCTCTGATCCAACTTCAAGAGAATTCTCTCTCTCACTCTCTCTTTTTTTTTTTTTTTTTAACATTTGAGCTTTTTTCTTTTACTTGAGGTATAGTTGACACACAATGTTACATTAGTTTCAGGTGTACAACATAGTGATTCCACACGTCTATGTGTTATTCTGTGCTCACCGCAAGTGTAGCTGCCGTCTGTCCCCATACAATGCTATTACAACACCACTGACCATAGTCCCTATGCTGTACCTTTTATCCCTGTGACTTAGTCAATCCATGACTGGAGGTCTGCGTCTCCCATTTTGCCCCTCCCCCCTCCCTCCCCTCTGGAAACCATCAGTTTGTTCTCTGTATTTCTTGAGATATTAGATCTTAAAAATATGATTAAATAAAACTAATCAGCAGTTGGAGTTATCAGAGTAGCTCTAGAGTATTCCTCCAGCAATCTAAAACAATATTTGAATGACATCCCTAGTCTCTAAATTCTGCCTTGTTACATATGAAATGAAAGTCTCATAAAAAGCCACAAGTGAACAGATTCCACTTCACATTCACTATGACGTAAGCGCTAACTTATTTTCCCAGAGGTAACTTACTGGGCGTAAAACAGTTCCTCCAAAGACAGTGATGACAACAAGACACATGCGCGCACGCACATTTCATGTATCTGTGTTTAATTGGTTGCTGTTTCTGCAGTGTGAAATCAGCAATGTTGCAGTCTCCAAAGAATCTCCTAAATGTTGCTTCCCCCCTTGTTAGCAGGCGTCTGTCACCGGTAATCTTAGGTGACTGTTTAACCTGTGAAAAGCCAAAAGAAAAAAAAAATTCAATATTTTCATCATATCCGTTTCTTGGCTCCTGTATGTTTATTTTTAAAGCTCTTTCCATCAACTGTTTATTTCATTGCTGTCCAAGGTCGTCTTCTATTCCTCTAGGCATCTCTTCTATTACCTCTTGATTATTGTCTCTTATATGCATCTTTTACATCCTCCCCTTTGTACCTTTGCTCACGGAGTTCCTTTCTAATTAAGTACCTGTCAGTCACTTTTCCCACAGACCAACAGTTCAAGACCCAGTTCGAATTTAATTCCAGCCAATGATTCACTTTGCTCTTATCAAGTTACTCTCTTCCTTCCATGTGCTTTCAGTCTTTGAACAGAAGCAGGTGTAAGTGATAACTTACCTTTTGCAGTTTTTCTCTTCCCAGCATCTCAACATACTGTACTTGTTTGTGGGCTTTTCCTCTGGTTGTCACTTCAACCGAGCTTTATGATCTGCAAGGAAAAGCAAAATTCTCTTGTTAGTAGCCTCCCATCCTGGCATACTCCCATACAGGGGAAGTTTTCAGTAATGCTTCTGGAGTTTATCTACAGGGATACTTCTTTTATGAGAAGAATTCTATTTACCAGGATTTTGTATTAATACACACTCTGGAACTTAATTATGATAATATCTTCCAGATCCACTTAAGAGATTGCCTTATAATTGAGAGTGTTATAGATGTGGTTTTTCTGAATTTCATTAAGTAAATATTCCAGGAGAGGGTCCAAGATGATTCTTCCCTATAATAAAATTGATTCTAAAATCAACAGTATTCTAGCAAGGCTACACAATCCACTTGCCCCAGCCCCCACCATATTTAAATGTGCCTTATGGATTTCTACCCTGTTCCTACTCAGGGAAAAGCTGGCAAAAGGGGAACCTTGTCAGAGACTTGGTACTTCAAATAGTCAGTTAGGCTGCACAGTGCCAGATAGCCAGTGTAAGGTAAAGTCCTGTGTAGTTTCCTTCTTCCCGCCCTTTTCTCCCTCCTACCGCGTAGTTCCTTCTCTCCCTCATTTTCATGATCTCTTTCTTGGGCTCTTTCCCTTTCCCGTGGTCTCTGGGTCCCCTTTCCAGTTTGGGAGCTACCTCTCCACATTTGTTTTTATTCATTACTTCAGGAATTTTTCAATTTGGGAACTACACATTTCTACATATTAAGGCATCTTTTGGTGTCTCTGTCTCTGGATAATCATGAAAATATTCCTTTTGTGTATTTTGCTGATTTCTTCTCTCAGTCCCAAAATGTGCCTTTCTTTCCCATGTTGTTCTACAAAGTCTTGGGCACATTGGCTGGTTTAAGACTTACAAACACCTACACAAGACAAAGGCCAGTTGGTAGCTAGCTTGTGCATAGAAAGCTGGGGGGAAACTATCTCTCATCTCCTTTTGCCTTGCTTTACTTAGCATCACTTGAATTCCCTTTAGCTTCCATTTTTTTCTCAACCTTCAACTTCCTTCCATTCTCTCTCAGCCAAAAGCAAGGACAATTTTTCTACCTTCACTCCTTAAATTTTGAGTCAAGTCCATTATATGCCCCAGTGATTTTTCTTGGACACTATTGACATCTGATTTAATTGGTTTGACATGAATTAATCTTGGGATTTACCTGTAGCCTCCTTTGTAATTCTTTGTTTGGCTAGTGCTCAAGTCTTGATTTTCTTGGCAGTAAGTTCTGAATGGAAATACCTAGTTTTCAATGTAATACATAAGATCTCCTAGAGTCTATTCACAAAATTAGACAAGTAGATTATGTAAATTGACCTATAAAGTCTTCTTTCCTCCACTATCCAATCTGTTCTCCAGGTTCTGATAAAAGAAATAGACCAAGACATGGGAACAGTGTAGAGTATTTTTCACTGGTAGTCTATGTATAGATATTTTAGTATGTGTTCATGAATATCCATTCCTGATTTTTAGGTAATTTGTCTTTTTACCTTGAATGTCCGGTGAAAAGAAATGTGGGCCTTTTCTATTTTATTCCATCTCTTTCAGTGCTACTGTACAATTTAATTTGTATGTATTGGCTTTTCTTCTTTTCTTCTTGGCATCAAATTTGGTATGAAATACCAATACCAATATACTAAATGAGTTTTTTCTTTTTCATTACCCACAACTTTCATTTTCTTTTATTTTCAAAATCCAACTCCCCATTAATAGTTTCCCTTTTTCTATCTTTTACTTTATAAGTTCTATACTCATAGTCTCTACTACATATTAAAAGAAAAATGAAGAAGTTATGTAGCATAGAAGGCTTAAGGAATATTTCTGCCCTTATTCTAATTTATTTGCAAATAAATGATAGTTGGGCATTTGGCTATATAGGTCATACTTTCCTCTAGTTAACTTCAAAATTATAGATTAAAATGGAGTCACTTTGCCACTAGCTACTTGGCTAGGTTCCAAGTCTTGATCTACCTTGCCCATTAGGGAACTGGGTCCCTGTTCTACATGTTTGTGGCTCCTGTAGAATTAGTTTTCCTGGCCTTTGATGCTCCAGCATCAGCCAGCTTAGGGAGATATTATAAGAAAAGGCCTACGACAGTATTAGTGTAGAGATAGAGATGTGTTGTTGATGATGCCATTTACTATATCAAAGAGGGTTCACTTCATCATGATGCATGGGAGAGATGTCTTGGCACCAGATGTCAGCACCAGAAATAACCACATCTCCTGAGCATTTGGACCCCATGTATTATCAGCCAATCATATTTTTCCCTTCAGCTAAATTTGTAGTCTTTCTCTGGCAAGTAAACTGAGCCATATGCATTCTAACCTCACTTTGAACTTAAACTTACTTTTCCTACACTCATTTTTTACTTATCACAGTTTCTGTGACTATTTTATGCTATGGTGCAGCTATTTATAATAGGGCATTGTAATCCTATTTGGAAAGCAGAGGGGGTATAAACAGACAATCCAATAAAATCACATTGCCTATTACTTGCATATAACTCTACAGGTATACTTTGAAGTAGATATCTATCTCAACTTGAGAAAAAAAAATTAGCTGCAGGATAGAAAATGATGGATATTGAGGAATCACACAAGTTTATGTTTGCACTTTAAATGGTGTTAATTTTTAACAGTAATTTTCCTTAAGACAAGGAATTAGTATTTTTGAAATAGAAACATGAAATTAGTTACATATGTAAATATGGAAAGTAAGGCAAACCCCCAACACTTGCATATTAAAAATATTATTGTTAATTAAAGGTTATAATTTATGGGTAATACTAAAATTATCTCAATAAAATACTATTTATGATTTTCAATATTTAAGACAGCTAGCCCTTAGATTATTACTCAGTTGTTCTTATAAATTGTTCATGAAGGCTTATTTGCAATTATTATTTAGAATTATTTTATAATTTTATATTTGTGAAGTTTAAAAATATGTTTATATGAGCCATTTATTCTCACAGTATTCAATATCATGTTCTTACTTTCCAATTAGTACAGCTATGAACATTTTGAAATTCTTCCAGATATCCTTGTGGCCCTCTGCATTTGTTTCAGGGTGTCGAATAGTGACAGGTAGGTGTATGCTGTTAGAGATCTTTTGCTCCTAAATGTAAAGCTTAAGAATTTAGTAGTACCACAGCTAAAGTGCCCTTTAATGGAAAGGCTAGAAATAGAAATAAAATATATCTTTTAGGTTTCTAAAAGGAAAACTGTAAAAGGCATACAGTATTTGCATTTGCCAAGGGAGCTGGCCACTTTCGTGAGTTATAGTTAATAGGATCCATCAATGTCAGCAAATATGTCCAAGCCATTTCCAATTTGGAACCATCCCCCTTCAATTAACGACTCATTCACCACACACTCGTTTTGATCATGAGAAATTTGCTCTATTTATATAAACTACAGCTTTTAAAAAATGTCAGTTTCACAGACCTTTAAGTGGGCAGCTAACAATTAAGAACTGATTTTTTAAAATGGTAATAATTATGACAATGGCAAAGGGGTTAGCATTTTGTAACTTAAAGTGCTTTCTTATATTATTTCTTTCATTCTTCAGAATATTATTATTTCAAATTTACATATGAGGAAACTGATAAGGATCTCACCCAGGGTCAAATAACCAGTAAGTAGAGTAGCAGGGACGTGAAGAGAAGCCCTCTATTTCAGGTCCCATACTGTTTCCAGGATTCTGCTCTAGATCTCAGTTATATATCATCTGTAATATCCAGTTTTGCTTAGGAGCATCATGAACTATTGTTAAATAAAGTTGAATCGGATATTAATGTGGAATTTTGATAACCCTTCATAATTATAGTAATTAATATAAAGCTTACTAATTTTTAATTTTTAAATTTGGGTCAAATCCTCTTTATAGAACACATTTGTCATTCTGTTATCCTGGGCAATATGAAAGATCCCTGCTGCTATTTACCTTGGTTTACACAATTTAGAATTGCCCCTTCTAGAAGCAGTTTATCACAGATTAATTCCTGAAATTTAAAGCATGTTTCTCTTGCATCTTATTCACGGCCACAAAAAAGTAAAAAGATTACTTGAGAGAATCACTGACATTCAAAAGATAAAATATTGATTTCTTGTTTTAATACAGCATATTGAAAAAACACCTGTGTTATTTTTAAACTGCCAGGGATCTGAATACTGCTTCATTAAGGTATAGGTAGTTCAGGGGCTCAGTAACTAGCCTTAATATAAATTCACTATTGGAATAATATAAATCTTTGGGTTTACTTTTCTTTTACAGGGTTCAAAATGGTGACAAATTTCAGACACCAAACTAATGTTACATTCCTTGGTGTAATATGGTGTTCCTTAGTCCAGACTGCACTGCAGAATCATCTAGGATAATTATGATCACCCTAACCCAAAAGAGTCTGAATCACCAGAGACGGGGCTGGACATTGAATATTTAAAAAACTTTCCACTTAGTTCTGGGGTGCCTGGGTGGCTCAGTCAGTTAAGCGTCCAACTCTTGATCTCTGCTCAGGTCTCAATCTCAGGGTCGTGAGTTCAAGCCCCGCATTGGGCTCCATGCTGGGTGTGGAGCCTACTTAAAAAAACAAACAAAAAAACTTTGCACTTAGTTCTAATCTGCAGTCAAGGGTTAAAAAACATTAATATACTTGAGATTCATATTGGAAAGGAATGATTGTTTTCTCTACCACAAAAATCTCTCTGTACACAGCCTTTCTTCTTAGTTGGTAGCCAACCTTCCTTTGCGTTGTACTTTGCTTTCAAATGCCCTTGGCAGTCCACGGCTCTTCTGACTAGAAGCCTCAGTCACTCCCCAGAAATGCCTCCCAAATGAAATTAAAATGAAACAGACTTTATTTTGAAATAATTATAGACTCACAGGAAGTTACAAAGGAAATACACAGAGGACCTGTATACCTTTCACTCAGTTTCCCCCCCAATTGGTCCATCTTACATAATTATAAAACAGTATCAATGACAGGAATTGAATACTGACACGATGTATGTATGTAATTCTGTATTTTCTCATGTGTAGGCTCCTGTAGCCACCAGCGCAATCAAGATAGAGAACTATCCCATCACCACAAAGATCTCCCTCCTGCTACCCCTTTAGAGCCACACCCAGTTCTCTCCCCCACACCACCCCTAACCTCTGGCAACCATTAATCTGTTTCCCATCTCTATAATTTTGTCATTTCAGGAATATTATATAAATGGACTCACAGTGTATATGTCCTTTTTGAAAAAAAATTTTTTTCACCTAGCATAATGTCCTTGAGATCTCTCCAAGTTGTGTATATCCATAGTTCATTTCTTTTTATTACTGAGCTGTATTACATTTTGGTTGTTTCCAGTTTGGGGCTCTTACAATAAAGCTGCCACAATAATGTTTCATTTCTCTGAGATAAATGCCCAGGAGTGCAATTGCTGGATTATGTGGTAAGTATATGTTTAATTGTTCTAAGGAACTGTCAAACTGTTTTCCAGAGCGGCTGTACCATCTATATTCCTACCAGCAATGTACAACTGACCAAGTATCTTTGTATTCTTGCTAGCATTGAGTATTATCACTATTTTTATATTTTATCACGCTGAGAGGTTTACAGTGATATCTCATCACGGCTTTAATTTGCGTTTCCCTAATAGCTAGTGATGCGGAACATTTTTTCACATTTACTTGCCATCCATATATTCTCCTCAGTGCAACGTCTCTATGTTTTTTGCCCATTTTCTAATTGGATTATTTGTTTTTACTGCTCAGTTTTACAAGTTCTAGATGAGTGCTTTGTCAGATTTGTTTGCAAATATTTTCTCTTACTCTGTAGCTTGTCTTTTCATCCTCTTAACAGAATCTTTCGCAAAAAAAAAAATTTAATTTTGATGAGATCAATTTATTGTTTTTTCACTTTTATGGATTATATTTTTGGTGTCATGTCTATGAACTCTTCACTAAGTCTCAGGTCCCCCCAATTTTCTAAAAGTCTTATATGTTTTGTATTTTACATTTAAATCTGATTTGGGTTAATTTTTGTGAAAGTTTGAGGTTTAGATAGAGGTTTATATTGTTTTGCCTGTGGATACTCAGCTGCTCTAGCACCATTTGTTGAAATGCCTATTCTTTTTCCATTGAACTGCTTCTGCACTTTGGTCAAAAATCACTTCCCCACTAGGCCTCTGTTGATACCACACCAGCTGCGACAGGGAGGGACATCTCACTGCCTTCCACATTGCCTCCACTGGCACTGTTGGGGCCATCTTGTCACCACTGAGCGGTGGTGAAAGTCCTGACTCTCTACTAGGCCCTCTCTGACACCGCCACAGTGGGGAGAAAGAGGGGTGCCTATTCACTCTGGGTGGGGGTGGGAGCCCAAGCCTCCCCTCACCTCCCCCCACCCCGTCTCACATCACACTGATGCCATGGAAGGGGGTCCTCTTCACCACCTGCGAGAGATGAAAGTCTCAGCTTCCCACTCTGCCTTCTTGGACACCACCCTGGTGGGGGGGAGAGAGTTGTAGTGTTCCTTACAGGTGGGCAAGGGTGAAAGTCTTGGCTCTGGGGGGAGTGGGGTGGCAGTGTTTTCTGTGCATCTGGCTGGAGTAGAATGGCTATTGTCTAAATGTCGTCTGCCGTGCTAGGCTGTCCCTTTCCTGGTCCATTGGCAAGGGAGAGCAGACTGTTCTTGGGGCTTTATTTTTTGGCTCTGTGTCATTAGTGTTTTGGGATTCTTCAGTACCCAGTCTGGGATGTGTGAGGGGAGAAGAAAGTCCAGGGAATTCACCGTATACTTCCTTGAGTTCTAAGTTCCCTAGTTTGCCTGCCTTCTTCTTCCTACTTTTCAAAATCTTCTTGTTTGTTTTATATATAACGTCCAGGAATTTTAGTTGTGCCTTGTGGGAGGAATAGGGAAAAGCACCCCTATTCATCCTCCAAGAAGCAGAAGTCAGCATGAATTTTGGATAGGACACCTGGCTTATCATTTACGAGAGACTAACCTCCAAATTTGTGAAAAATCTATCACAGTTTTTGAAGACTATGGTCATGTAGAGAAAATGGATTTTACTCACATATGTAATCATGATAATAGTTAATAGTTCTTTGGCGCTTAACTAGTATAAACGGACAACAATACTAGGTCATACAGAATATTATAATCCTTTTACTAATGAATAAACTTAAAGAGGTTAAATAATATTCCTTTTGTTACCTTGGTCTTCCTAATTCCAGAACTTGTGCTTTTTAACTATAATGCAATATTGTTTTAACTACACTTCCAAAGTTTCTTAGAATAATGCAGTGGAAAAAAAAAATTATGGTAGGAGCCAAGGGACACTATTTTCACACAAATTACACAAAATTCATTTCCTGAATCTGGGCAAAAGCTTTCAACTTTCTGACTCTCAATTTTCTCAACTGTAAGATGATCGGTCAGCCTTGATTTTTAAAATCTTTTCTTGAGTCCTAACTTTATGAATGTCTAAACATACGAAGAGAAATACAACTTGGAATTTCGAGGGAGGAGGGGCATTCTGAATCCTGTGGAGTCCTATCTGCAACAGTGCAGTCGATGGCGGCGGCGCCAAGTGGGAATGAATGAAGTAGAACGATCCAGAACGTTCATCTTCTATCTTTGCCATTTATCACCAGATGCACGTTTACAAACACCTGTTTCTGAATACACAGGTTATGTGAGCCATGCAAAGATCTCATGAGCCTTGAGACAGTCAGGCTGAAATGACAGGATGCGAAAACCATTGTCACGTGGTGTTAATGTAGGCGGAACATGGGGATACATGTGCTGGGAATCTGCTCCTCCAAATATTGAGCAGGATTATTGTATATTTGGATGCCTCACTAAATGGTGAATGACAATGCTTAATGCCCTGATTAAAGCTCACCTATCATATCTTTTCTGACTGTTCCATGACTTTCTGCCAATCATTTTCATTTTCTCTGCTTCGTATTTCAGCCTATTTGTAATATTTTATGTTCCAAACTTGCTCAAATTTTCTGAAAGGAGGAACATATTGCCATGTGAAAAGATAATGGATCTGTACATCTGCTGAGTGCTCTTGTTCTCACAGAGAAACTTCATATGTACAAGAAAAAATAATTCAGCATAAGTTCTCTTTTTTTTCTGTAGCTCTCCTCAGCTGTTATCTTTCTTTAAAACTGTATTATATAAATGTCTAGCAATGAACAAAGTGATTTTTAACAGATGTTTAATGTAACTTCATAAACCTTTGCAAAACATCTAAAATTTTCCTGGATGGGGGGGTGGTAGGTGCTGGAGGGGGTACTAATGGAATAGCATAAATGGGCTTTTCTGGGAAGAGAGCTACATGTATATTATCTGTGTATGTATAAAAGTTCTCCTAAAAGTTTTTGTTTATGGATACCATGCATGCCATCGTTTCATGAACTGTTTTTCTTATAATATTAATTGTACTGGATAGTGGATTAAATAAAATTTTTATGTTTCTTTGCTGCAAGAATTCTGCCTTTATATACCCCTCTTCATTATTAATCTTCAAGAAGATTACTTAATGTGGAGCATTTCCTCAGATTGTTCCTCTTCTGAACTTTTATCCTTCATAGTAAATAAACATTGGTGAACTGATATTCTATGAACTGGATTCGGGTAATGGTGCTACAAATAAATAATTCAATATCCATATTCACAGTACACATTACTGTAGAGTAGGGTTATTCAAGAAGATTCATAGGGAAAATGAAATTATCCAGGACCTGATGGAATTTCAGGTTGTTCTAGATTTATATACACTCCATTTATATACATCCTTTACATATGAAAAAGGAAAAGCTGGTGGTTATGTGAGAACTCATTCTTTTCCCTTTTATTCTTCCTTTCTCCTCTGCTAACTGGTCCCAGTGCTGATATTCATAAGACTCTGGGCCAACTCTAGGAAAGCAATTGTCAAAGGACTTAATCAAAAAAGAAAGAAAGCAATTTGTACAAAAATATTTATAACAGCACTATTTTAAGCAGCGAAGAAAGTAGGGAACAATTTAAGGCCATAAATTTGGAGACAGTTAAGAAATCCACCATGGAATACCACAATGGCATTACAAAAGACAAATATGTGGATGGATTTGCTATAAGGTATTTATGTTAATATCAATAGAAAAATCTAAATCCAAAATCACATATGCACGCTAATTATAACTATGATAATTCAGATCTAAATCGAGAGTGCTCAAAGAGATATCTTACAAATAGACTTGGATATTTATTCATTTTTTTGCATAAGTTTTTCTGTTGTTCAGATAATAATTATAAAAACAAAATGTCATCCAGTTTGCCTCTCTTGGGTCAGGTTTTCTGGAGGCAAACGTGGAGATGGGTTTTCGAGTGCAAGGCGTGGAAGGACAGGGAGGAAGCTGGACTGGGCAGAGGGAGGAATTGAACTGACACAGGCTAACAAATCTTTGACCAATCCAGCAGGAGCTAGGAAGGGACTATTGCCCTTTACAGTTCTTCTGCCTTGGACGAAATGCTGGGGCCTTTCAAGTCCTGCCTTGCTCATTCAGCGGACATGGGCTTTCTTGAGAAAGGGCCTGAGCACAGAGGGGTGGCTCCTTACAGCAGAGGTGAACCCTGGAGTCCCTGCTCTGGGCAGGAAGTACTTTCTTGAGGGGGATCTGAAAGAGCAACTCTGGGTCCATCCCACATCCCTATTACCAGATTCTGTAGAACTGCACTCAGATAACCTCAGAGGGAGGCCAGTTCTGAAAGATTACTTTCCCTACTTTTTGGAGACTCTCCTCAGTGGCACACTAGATAAATATTCCCTTTGCCGTGGTTTTGGCTCAGATTGTCAAGTTGTTGTTTAGTGTTCCAAACTAGACTTATTCCAGACGAGGCCAAACACCAAATGCCAGGCTAAGACATGAAACTGGTACTTAACCTTAATGGTCAGGAAACATTCGGCACTGTTGAAATGATAACATTCCCATTCACATTTTTGACACTTTCCAGAGGAATAACTGTGATTACTTTAGATGGGACAGAGATGATTTCCCATTCATTTTTTTGCATCATTTCTCCTGGGCAACAACCTCCTTCACAGAGCCCAGAGAACTTCCTTCATCCTAATTGTGGGTTACTGGCTTATGCAAAAATCCACAATAAGAAAAGTGTTGGGGCGCCTGGGTGGCTCAGTTGTTAAGCGGCTGCCTTTGGCTCAGGTCATGATCCCAGGGTGCTGGGATCCAGCCCAGCATCGGGCTCCCTGCTCAGCGGGAAGCCTGCTTCTCCCTCTCCCACCCCCCCTGCTTGTGTTCCCTCTCTCGCTGTCTCTCTGTCAAAAAAAAAAAAAAAAAGTGTCAAATTTTAAATAAGGACAGGATCGTAACAGTACTGTGCTGATCCATATTAGAACAAGAGGTTAAAGGAAAAAAAATCAGTAACATTGATCTTATTTTTATTTAACATTTTGGTTTTATGGGGGCACCTGGTTGGCTCAGTTGGCTAAGCGTCTGACTTCAGCTCAGGTCATGATCCTAGGGTCCTGGGATCAAGCCCTGAGCCCCAACTGGGGCTCCCTGCTCAGTGGGGAGTCTGTTTCTCCCTCTGCCCCACCCCCTGCTTCTGTGAGCTCTCTCTCGCTCAAATAAATAAATAAAATCTTTAAAAAAATTTTTGGTATTATGTTCATTATGGGGTTTTTGCATTAGTTTTGATTTTTAAAATATAGCGCATTAAGATATTTCTCTTGATGATGGAGTTTTTGGAACCCTTTAAATTTTGTACCTGAGGTGAGGCCCTCCCTCACCTCACCTTAGTCCCAGCCCTGGTAACTTAAAAACTTAAAAAAAAACTCTTTGTCCCAAGTTTCTCCTTGTTATGTGTTACACAAACTGCTTTTCTATTACTGGAACCAGAACCCACAATACTCAGAGGTAGTAGTTTTGTATCATAAAAGGTGAAGGCTTTCAAAGGGCCCGTATAGTTTCTCTTACACACAGAACAGAAAGACCTCAGTTTATAAAATACCAGACACTCTTTTTGTAGTTACGAGGGCTCATCAGTTCTGGCCTACCACATTTAAACCATTCTCTCCCATTAGACTGATGGCAGAGTTGTGTGCTATTCATCTTGTTCTTCCCCTATTATCTAGTCCCCTGACCCCTAAGCAGGTGTTAAATGTCTGTTCCAGATATTGAAAAAAGTAAGTGTTATAGGAGGCATGAAATACATGAACTAATGTGTATTTGATGTATTTCCTTTTGATTTCAGTATTTGTCATTTTGTTGAAGAGTATAATCTTGACCATGTAAATAATGCTACCAAACACTATCATCATAATTTTTCATAATCAAATCACACTTAATACTATACTCTATAACTTACACAATATCCTAAATAGGCCCAGCTATTAATGTATAGACTATTTTGACATCTTTGACTGAATAGTAAGGGATACGTTTGAATTATATTATGAAATCTGACATAGAAAGAAGGGAACAAATATGTAACTACAAAAAGGTATAGTTATTCACTACTTTTTCAAGTTGTATAATTTTTTTTTAATGGAAAACTGATATGTAACAAAAGCGTGTAATAGAAAAGTACTATAGTCTGGAAATGCTTTTTCTCTTCTTCAATTGGGTCTTGAATATAACTGGGCCATCTTGAGGCTTTCCTCTTTTCTCCTGTATATCTAAAAGAAACACATACTCCACCTCAACTAAAACAGAAAAAAATCTTGAAAAGCAATGGAAAACTTTATTAAATTTTATTGAGGGCACAATGGGCAGTTTTAAACAGGCATCCCAGAGGAAAACATATTACATTTTTCTTTATATCTTTCCCCTACATCCCTACTTTTATTGTAATTTCCCCCACCTCCCCTTGAAGCCCTCCACCTCTCCTGGGTTGGACTCTGCCTTGGTCTTCTACATCTATCTCCACTTCTCTCTTGCCCCACCTTTTTTTTTCTCTCTCAACACGTAAAGGGCCTTTTATTTGTTTCCGGCTTTGCTCCCCAGGCTTCATTCTGTTGCAGAGCAAAATCACTCTCATCATCTAGCCTCTTTAATTCTATATCTGTACCTATCAGCTCCAGTACCATCAGTCCTCTCAATCAACACAGCAAACAAGTGTTAGTCATGCAACGCAGTCTTTTTTTCGCAAGCAGGAGAAGACAGGGAACATTTGGCTCTTAAAGTTTCTTTTCTTTCTTTCTTTCTTTTTTTTTTTTAAAGATTTATTTATTTGAGAGAGAATGAGCGCGAGCAGGCAGAGGGAGAGGGAGAAGCAGACTCCCTGCTGAGCATGGAGCCCGACACAGGGCTCAATCCCAGGACCCCGGGATCATGACCTGAGCTGAAGGCAGACGCTTAACCGACTGAGCTACCCAGGTGCCCCGCTTTTAAAGTTTCTTTTCTCTTCTATCATATCATTTGTTTCTGGAGATTATTACCTTCTGTCACATACTTTGGGTCAGTTGTAAGTACCTAGAGTTTATTGAGATCTGTAGAGGTGATTGGGCATTTATACTTTATTTATGTTTATACTCAAACATGAGTACACAATATTTTCTGCCAAATTCATAATATATTCTTTGATACATAGACTTAAAAGAGACCTTGACTTTTTAGCATCCTTTTCATAATCACTGGGAAGTAGTTAAATCTGACACCCAAGAAGCTAGTGTGACATGTGTTAATTTCTTTTTTTGTCATGAGATTTTTACATGACTGAGTATCATGTCAAGCTTCTGTCTTCCACAAATAAGGGCTTTAGATATTTCTAAGCAGTCCTTTGGGGTTATGGTCAGGTAAGCTGTAGTGAGACTAAATATATGATACTTATCAAGCTCTTCTGTCAGAATAGAACTGATGTCCAGTGAAACAGGTTTAAAACCATTTTCACCCAACCACCACCTTCCCCCACCCCACCATCACAAGACCAGGAGAAGGGGAATAATGTTCCCGTTTATTGTGTGAGAGCTTTAGGAGAAACCAATACTAAGAGGCTTTGAATTGGTTTTTGCTATTGTTTTTGTTGTATTTTTGTATTAGGGCACAATCGGGATAGGAACCACAATAGTAATTTGAACAAGAAAACATAAATAGAAAGAATTATCAATTAGATTTAAGATAGTTAACTCCTAAAACAGGTAAAAGGAAAATCTAAGGCATTTGAGGTAGCAACTATAGAAAGAAGGACTCCTAGAACTCAGGGGAAAGCAAAATAGAAAGGAACCTCAAGAAGAAAGGCAGAAATTGAGATCTGTGATAAGAGGCTGTGGCTACTGCAGGAACCTACTTGGTGCTGGGCTGGTGCACAGGATGAGCAGCAGAATACTGGACAAGGAAAACGGTCCCCCTTCCTCTTCCTGCCTTGCAGTCTCTCTCCAGCGCCCTCTATTGGCAGAACCTAGCCCTGAGCCAGCTGGCAAAGGAAAAACGTGATCTGCAGAGCCTAGTTCTGGCATCAAGAAGCAGGGCAAAGAGGATGTGTGTGGAGATAAAAGATAATAAATCAGGAACTAGAACAACCCACTTTATCATTGTCATCAAAGAAAGTTAACTCACTAAGCAGTATTATCTCACTTCGAGAGTTTTTATTTGATGAATGATAGCTTGGATGATAATATCAACAGAAGCATAAATCAAGTTTGCTAAATTTACACTAAGTTTTATGTGACATGTGTGATTCAGAAGAGAAGGGGGTTTTTGATTAGCTCTTGCTTGTTTATATACATCATAAAATCAAGGAATGTGAATATGGGAAAATTCTTCAGAGGTCAAGCCTACACAATAGGCTTCCATTATATGTGGGAATTCTGATTATAGTTCACGATCTAAATTCTTTTTGAATATTTCTAACAACCAGAGGTTAGCTCATGAGCTGATAAGCCACTTTCTTATCTACAAAGTTCTAATTTTTGGAAAGTTTCTTCTTACCCTGTGCCAAAATCTGCTTCTTCTTAACTGCCTGCCACTGGGCCTCATTCTGTCACACAGAATGTACTAAAAACCTCTGTGATAACCATTATGACAGCACTCCCAATATTTGAAGGTTCTGTTTTATCATGTCTCAGACTGTGGTCATTAACCATTCCTCATATGGCAGTTTCTGTACCCCTACACATCACTAACGTCATGATCCTATAACCTCACTCTTCCTTAACATCTCTTTTACATTGCGATGCTCAAAAAAACCCCTTATTAGTTGGATATCATAGGACTGATGCAAAATACTGTGGGTACATTACTTTTAGGATCTGGTTACTATATTTCCATGAATGCTGCCTTAAGATATGACTGGCTCTTTTGACAATTATATCATGTTTTTCCTTTAGTTATCACCCTTCCCCCCTTACCCCTACCATTCAAAAAACCTAGGGATCACTTTTTGGAAGCATCAATGGTTGACTGAATTGTTTTTATGCAGGAAAAATACGTAACATATCTTGTTCCAAGAATATCATTTTATGTACTAAATTATTCTCCACTTCCCTAAGACAACCTTCCTGACTGGGGTGGCAGGAAGAGGTCATGTGGAAGCTGTCCTTGACTCCTCTGG
This sequence comes from Phoca vitulina, assembly GCF_004348235.1. Taxonomy (NCBI): domain Eukaryota; kingdom Metazoa; phylum Chordata; class Mammalia; order Carnivora; family Phocidae; genus Phoca; species Phoca vitulina. The sequence goes on from NW_022589704.1 coordinate 51,812,371, forward strand.
GCCTCCTCATGAACTTTTAATATTGGCCTTAGAACTGGGGAAAGCAGAATTTACCTGTGACTACACACTCAAAAGTGAAAGTTAGATATGAGGTTAAATGACTTTTTAATTACTCCTCAGGGAGGGCTCATGACATATTTATTTCCTCTAAATTACCTAATACAATGTGAAACATGCCAGGGCAGAAATGATCCTTTACAAAGCAGTATTTTGTAAGGGGTGCTGCTTCCTTCTGGGATCCAGAATCTTGCTGGTGGTTGTTAGTTAAGGTCCAAGAAGCCTTGCAAATCCATCTCTAATGACTCCCGGAAGGGTTTTTTTTTTTTTTTTTAACTTAGTGTTTTTGAAGGCAGGAAAAGGATTTGCCCGAAAATGGTAACTTGTGCTTAAAATGTACTTTAATATATGTATAATTATCATGTGAATGAAGGAAATACTCATCCTACTACATAAAAACTTAAACGTAAGTGCCTATAACAATACCTGAGCCACATACTCTTAACCTAGAATTTTCTCTTCCCTCAGATATGCGCTTGACCAATTCCTTCATCTTTTTCAAGTCTTGGCTGAAACGGCACCTTTTTCATGAGGCCTGGCTGGAGTTGGCCTTTCCCAGCACCACCTTCCCTTTCCTGCTCTTTTTCATTTTAAAATTTCATTCCTTCCTTAACATACTCTGTCATTTACTTATTTGTGTTAAATGCTCGATGCCAATCTTTTCTCCCCTCACCCTCCCAGCTCCTCAGTGTAAGTTCCTTGAGGGCAGATATCATTGTCTCCTGGTGTTTCTTTGTACCCTGATGTGACACAATAAATATTTGTTGCATTAATGATATTAATTTTCGGTTCCTTCTCACAAGCTGGTAATAATTATTTTCTTCCCAATTATCCAAGTTCTGCAACTTCTTTTGTGTGCACTCCATAACATTTTACTCTTACAGAGAGCCCCGATTGAGGTTTTTTGCTGTTCTAGCCCGTTCTCAAGCTCTGTAAACTTAAATAAAGTACAGCCTTTAATTGAAACTGAGGTCCTGCTTGCCTTTGAAATTCTCTGCAAAATGCAGGCAATTGGCTCTGTTCTCCCTGCAGCTCCTTCTAAAAATCAGCTTCAGCCTCAGCCTTCTTTACTGGTCTTTGGGGAATGTTCCACTTTCCAAATGTCCTGTTTAGTGAGAAAAGTCATTTTCTGACTGGAAGTTGCAGTGACACTCAGGTCTTCGAGTGTAGGGCTGGGACACTTCCTGGGAAGCACCATTAGACATCCTCTTTGTGCAAGCAGGAACTCAGGAGCATTCCCGTTTAACTGTTCCCTGCCTGACTTCTCATCAATATCCTTAACCACTTTGCATAAAGCCTTCTGGTTTAGTCAATCTGGGCTGCTCTAACAAGCTACCACAGACTGGGTGGCTTAAAATCAACAGAACTTCATTTTTCCCAGTTCTGGAGTGTGGAAGTCCAAGATGACGGTGCCAGCATGGTGGGGTTCTGGTAAGGACCCTCTTCCAGGTTGCGGACCGCTGACTTCTCACTGTGTCCTCTTGGATGGAGAGCAGAGTGGGGAAGCAAGCTTTCTCGTAGCTCTCAACAGGGGACTATATTCCTGAGGGTGCCATCATAATGACATCATCCAATCTCATTACCTCTTCAAGGCCCCACCTCATAATACCTTCCTACTGAGGGGGAAGATTCCAACATGCATTTTGGAGGGACACAAACGTTCAGTCCATAATACCTTCTTTCCTGATTAGTCACATTACTGACACCTCCATCCTTCAGATCTCAACCTAAATGTTAATTCTCCATAGAACCTTTCTTGGGCTATTTATGGTGGGTAATTACCCTTTATACAAATACACTGTGCCCTGGTTGTATTCTTCACAGTACAAAGTACAGTTCATAACATATATCGTTTATTATCTGTCTCTCCCACTGACACTGGACTGTAACCTCCAATATGTCTGTTTTATGTACCCAGTCCAAGCATAGGACCAGAGCAGTCATCCAATAAGTAAATGGATTTGAGGGCATATTGGCATGTTGTCAACTTATACTACCTATTCGGTATATATGATGAGTTCACCTAAATTCATGCTTATTTAGATGTGGGCCTATGTCTCCTAAAGAGTTGGTACAACATACCCCAGTCATTTTTATATTTAATAACTTAGTAATGGATACTTTCTTGATGAGAAGCCCAGGACAAAACTGGGACCGCTCAACTGGCAGCTTTCCTAACTCTTCTTGCTTATGATCCTATTTACTGTCTTGGTGAAAATGTGGCCACAGAGGTTTGCTGAGGAGGTACCATCACACACCTGTGGGATATCTATTTTAAGTAATTTGTCATATATATAGACACTGGATTCTGCAATTTATGTAATTAAGATATTAAATGTGAACACATTCAATGCAAAAACCTCCTAGCACATATAAGTATTAGAAGTGTCCCTAAGTTCAACACAATCTTTAAAAAAATAAATAGTGCATCCTACAACTTGTACTAGAAGGAACATATTTCATAATTCATATTTGTAAAAAATAGTAATGATGAGCTGCGCTCAGTCTCAGCATGCCTTATCTCATTTAACCTCATTTCTGTGAATTCGGTTTATTGGTTGTTTTTTTTTTTTTTCAGTTTACTGAAAAAAAGAGAGGACTGAGGTTTGATGATTAGATAGCTCCCCAAGGTTATATAATAAGAAAGCATCAGTTTTGTGAAAGAACCATTGGTCTTAACCACTTTGCCCTGTTCCTCCAGAGGGTTATTCAAATGATCACTTTTTAGAACCGTTGCTTAGGAGAGCAAGAAATTTTAGTAGCGGCAATACAAAAACAGCACTACATGAAACAGGAAAGAAGACTGTTGTTTTACTTTTTTGGTAATTGTCTAAAATGAAGGCTACAGATCCCAAATAAAGAAGGCAGTAAATTGATTTTTCATATAATTTGAGAATAGTACCTATGTTTCCTTATAGACATTTGAGTCAGGATGGGTGGAACAATGCAGAATCATCTTTGTGAGTTTGTATTCATTGCCTTCTCCAATATTGTGTATCTGCCACCTTGCACTCCTGTTCAAGTCAAGGTTATAGAATCAGGTTATAGAATTCTGTGGTCCAAAAACCATGCAGAAAACACCCATAAGTACTCTGTTTTCACGGGACTAATTCATTTTTATAGCTGTTCCCCTGAGGCCGTAAACAGAGAACTAACACTGAAGATGGGATTTCCAAGGTAATTATATCTGATAGACAGCCAAAAATGGGAGACAGGCATTGAAAAATTATAAGAACTTCAAATCCAGAGCTAATACTCCATCAATTCCTACTGTGATTAGTTTAGTTTGACACTTTCCGAAGTACAAATCGAAGCTATTGAAGTGATTTGTGTTTCATTTCAGTTTGCAAATGCTTATTTTTCCTTAGAAAGTTTCTAAGCTTTGACTTGATTGACAGCCAGTTGGTTTTCATATAAGAGAAGAGAGGAGACCATGAGACAAATGACAGTTTTGAGTTTTTCTGTTTCACAGAACAAACACTGTTAACTGAACTAAGTTCTGATCGAACTGATTTCTGGTCAAGTGGTCAAATTTTGTTCAAATGAATTCTTTCTGTGTGGCAGTCCACGTGACTATAATAGCTACGAGCTCTTAAGAGACCAAAGAGAATGAATTCCTTTGACTGACATTATGATCTAAATAATTGTGGAACTATTCTGTTTCTGCATAGGCAGCCTTTGGAAAAGTGATCACCAAATGGTTAAACAATAAGACAATAAGGGATGGTGTTGGCGAGGGAAAGGTGTCAGTCTAAAAAGAAGGATCCCAAAGGGTGAATTTTTTATTTTATATCAAGCCTGGAATGTGTTCTGTTCCCATCTTGCCAAAAGTTAGAATGAGATATAAAACTCTTCCAGCAGCTACATTAAAACTTAGGGGAAAAAAAAAAAAAAACTGTACAAAACTGTAAACAGAGAAGGGTCATCCCCTGAAAGTTGGTCAAGGCTTCAAATGAAATAAATGAGGCGAGTGTACTTTTTTTTTTTTTCCAGAATGGCAGAGCTTTGCTTATGAAAACAACTTCAGATAAATTACCGCTCTTCTGGTCTTTTTAGACCACTGATAAAGAATCTGTGTTGAAAGAGTAGAGCAGATGTAGACAGAGAATTTGACAATTCCTTCCTTTAATATCAGAAGCCCTGATGACAGAGTTTATCTTGGTGAAGTAGGCAGGAGTGGGATTCAGTAAGGATGATCAGCAGGCAGGGCAAGATGTCCATGTGAGCCTGTCCCAGACCTGGGCATTTCCCTGGTGGCAAAGGGTTTCCCTGCATCCTCATGAGGAGGGATTGATTAGTCAATTACTACCAGAACAGTCTTCCGAAGCTTTTGAAGTTTATCACATTATAGTTACCTCTCAGGTAAATAGTATATAGTTCTTGATACATGGCGTTTGGTTTATTCGTTCCCAATGAACAGTTTGGGTGTCTTTAACAGAGTTCCAAGTTCCAAGTTAGGGAATTCCAAGTTATCTGTGACAGTGCCTACAGAAGTTAAAGTATTCTGGTCTTCACAATACTTAGGACAGTTAAAGGATTGTTAACAATACTTTGGTATTGGTAGAGATAAATACTTGAATAGGATGGGCCTCCAAACAGTATTCAGTGTGAGCAAACAAGATAACCTGCCCCAGCCTTGCAGAATAGTGTGGGAATAAGGTCAGTCTCGGTCTGTGTGTTACAACTTAACACAAGTGACTATTGTGCTTTGTGACGCGATGCCAGTTCAAATAGGAGGAGGGAGCTGCTCTGCGGAACGTAAACTAAGCTGCCAGTTGTTTAAGGGGCTTGCTAGACCACCTGCCTCTTACTAGATAACAACACACAAGCCTTCTCTTAGCATAACTGACAATACAGCACTCAACTGGTGCCAACGTGCGTATGCATTTTCCTCCTTGACATGAGTAGGATTTTACAAACGATTGAACATAATTACGCATGTATTTTTTCCAGCATTTTTTAGAGGAAGACTTTGTGTTTGGAGCATGGTATTTGCAGAAGCATTTGACTAGTACATTGATCAGATACATAAAACAAATAGAAACAACTGTGTACTGTTGACATACCGAAGTATCAAAGTAGGAGATGCGCGCACCTTGTCTTCATGGTAAGAGCAGTTTCTTGTAATTTGGGCTTGTGGAAAGGCATTGCTGACTGCCTTTGGTCAATGAGGTCAATCGAGAATTCCTCCAAACAGACCTTAGCAATTCCTCTGTGGCAGAGAGTGTTTTATTTACCAGAGCTGTCAGAATTCAAAAGATGAACTTCAATAATGGTTGATGTGGCACTTATAAATAGCATAAATCAATTGAGAAATGAATTACTCATGCTTTGTGACCAAAATAAAATCACAATGATAAACTCATCACAAAACTCTCTAGCAATGGGAGAAAATGTGACAAGGGCAAAATATTGGTAACAGATGATACAGACAGACAAAACTATGACTTTGGAAGAAGGAAACTTGACTTTTACATGAAATACTGTTAACTCTAGAGCTGCTCTGAAGTAAGGCATGTTGAATATTTTGGACCATTTACCATGAAACACATGTTAAGTACATTTACCTTCTCTATCTAATTGGCTGGAATGACATACTCAGCACGCGGTGATTCAGTTGATTGGATAAATATTTTATAAATGCCCTTTGATTCTACGATGGCTCAAAAGCATGCATTCTTTTTATCTAAAACTCTTTGTAAATAGCATTTTGGTAAAAACTGAATCCACCATGAAATCATAATGCTTAAAGGAGTTCTAAAGGTTGTAGAATGAGTTTGCTAGCTAAATATGCATGACAAGTCCTTGCTATTTTGGATGATAGTGCACATATATATTTTTTTTCTTATTATTTGTTATGCCTATACATATACAGTGCTGGGAGATTAAAAACAAAGAAGCTGAGACCCAAAGGAACATGCCAATTCATAAATTTAGAAATAGCTAGTTTTATCATCAAACAAAGCAAATATCCTGAATGCATGCAGGTAGCTACACAGTTATAGTGGATTTCCAGCTCTATTTATATGGAATGAAAGCTACAGTTAGACATCCGCGTACTATTAGTAAATAGCAGACAATCCATTTGCATCAGTAGTTACAGTGATCTTACACTGAGGTTCTGTTCTTTCATGCATAATTCTCTGTCAGGCTTACCCTGAGGTTTTGTTCTTCACAATTCTTCACCGGTACCTCCTACAGTTGCCCCTGACAGTATCTAGTATATATGATGGGTCATCTCCTTCAACGTTCCTCAGTGAGGTTAGATTAGGGTCAGTTTTCTCGCAACAGGCAATCCCCAATATTTCCAATGCTTGCTAGAATTTCTGGATCCTGTAGATTTCTCCTTGCCTCCTTCCTGGCGTCCCACAGAAAGCCAGGCACGTATCAGGCATTCCGTAAATACGTGCTGACACAAAACAAGTGTCTCTCACAAACGATAGGTTCAGCTGGGTAGAATTCCCTCTTTCTGCTGACCACAGAGCTTCTTCTTTTTTGTTCTCTTCTGTTCAAATGTTGCAGAACATACACTGTAAGCCTTGACGGTGTACTGTCTTCTCACCCCACTTGGAGAAGTGTACTGCTGATGCCCAGAGGCCCTCTTCTCTCTCCTCCTCTCTACTCCCTACCTTCCCACATTCTTACTTCCAGGTCTGAGGAGCCTCGGGTCCAAGAAGACATCCATCAGACCAAGTGGAGTCCCCACATCTGCTGCAAATAGTTACTATACAACGGGCATGCCCACACATTCAAGGTAGAACTCCGAATGCATTTGTCAAGAGAAGTTGTATTCCCTTTCATGATTAGCTTACAAAACTACTGTTTCTAGTATGCTTTAGTAGCATTATGGAGCAAACAAACAACTGTGGTCCGTCTCGGAAAGCTACCTACAATGTCAAGTGTTTTTAGTTTAGTTTTTTTTTTTTTTAAGTGAAAAAGGTTTTAAATTTCCCCAAATTTACATACAAAACTTTGCAACTTGATCTGTTAATAAGAGAAGGATTTTAGTGGATGTGCTGGTGTACCCCCTAAGTCCCACCCCTCCCCCTGCCAATCAGAATTGACACACTTATTTTCAGCTGCTAGCAGTGTTGGCTGATGGCTCAGAGCAGAGTCCCCCTCTAGGAATTTCCTTCCTTCAGAGGAAGTTGCCTCACTTAATGTCATGGATATACCTCCTCTCTGGGCTTGGTCACCATCTAGTGACTGGTCATTGGAGTCAAAGACTCCCTTCCTTCATTTGGGACAACTCAGAAGAGCTATCCCAGCTCCAGGGCTCCCCATGAAGCATTTCTTACAACCACTTCTCAGTTTAACTCCCCTTGTCTAATCCCGCTCCCCTCCCTCCCTTGGGAGTATTATTCCCACAGATACCCCCCAGATCTCTTCCACGAAATTCTTCCTCTCACAGGGAATCCAACCTAAGATAAAGACGATATATCCCTTCTGTCAACATAGGGCTATCTCTCATGACTACTAATACTTCTTCATTCTTAGTATGATAATTATTTACACAATTTTAATTTTTACACAATTTTAATTTTTATTCAAACAATATGTATACATGGCTTAAAAAGTTGGGGTGCCTGGGGCGCCTGGGTGGCTCAGATGGTTAAGCGTCTGCCTTCGGCTCAGGTCATGATCTCAGGGTCCTGGGATCGAGTCCTGCATCGGGCTCCCTGCTCCTTGGGAGCCTGCTTCTCCCTCTGCTTCTCTCTCTCTGTCTCTAATGAATAAATAAATAAAATCTTTAAAAAAAAAAACAAAAAAAAAAAAGTTGGGGTGCCTGGGTGGCTCAGTTGGTTGGTTAAGCATCTGATTTCAGCTCAGGTCATGATCCCAGGGTCCTGGGATCGAGCCCCTCCTCGGGCTCTCTGCTCGGTGGAAAGCCTGCTTCTCCCTCTCCCACTCCCCCTGCTTGTGTTCCCTCTCTCCCTGTGTCTCTCTCTGTCAAACAAGTAAATAAAATCTTTAAAAAAAAAAAATGTTAAATAGCACTGACGTGTTCACCAAGGAACCAGCAGTGCCCTGTCCCGTACCTCTCCAAGAGCTTACACAGCAATTTCATGGATTTTAAAATTGTGGTCCGTATTTACTGACTTCCTACTATAAAGGATTAAGATTTCCATTTCTTCTACTCCTCCATATTCCCCGATATCCACTCCCTCATTAGCCAGTTTGAAAAATAAATAGTCTTTGTGAGATTATCATTACTATACGCCATTCTCATAATAATCTTTACTGCAGAGCCACAGAGTGTGTTTTGGTCACATTTCCTTTCCTCTCTTAAACGACTTCGTTTTTCCCCTAAAGTTAGTAATTTTCCTTTACATTTTAAAATTTGGTTTAGTTTTCTTGTACCTGTTGTTAATTCCTCCCCAACGTTTATGTGAAAAGCCTCTTTGATCGTCAAATATATTTGTTCATCTTTCAGTCCCATAGTTTTTCTGCTAGGGGAGGGGATATCTGGCATCTGTCTCCGCACCCTCTGTCCTTCTCCCCCAGTCGAAGCTGCCTGTTCTCCATGTCTGGGGCATCAGTTGTCATCCCGGGGCCTTCTCTTCAGCCTGGCCCTGGGATTTTTCTAGTGTTGACTTCTCTGTATCTTGGATTGAGTGCCTACCTTTCCCCTGGCTTACTCCTTTATTTTGCTGGAGTCTATTCTCCAGAACTCTCCTGAGAATGGGTATATCTCTGGAATAAATTGTTGAAGCTGGGAATGTCTGAACTTGTTTTTATTCCACTCTCACACTTGCTTGATAGTTTTCTTGGGTATATACTTATAAGTTGGAAATAATATTTTTACGCAGAATTTTGAAGGCATATCTCCATTATTGTTTTGAGAATTATAATGTCATTCTGACTCTTTATTATTTGGAAGTGGCCTGTTGTTTTCGGTTTGTTTGCCTTTTCTCACATGCTTTCTTCTGAAGATTTTCTCTATTTCTGGTGTTCAAAATTTAATAATGAGGGAGCTTGTTGGGAGTCAGCTTTGACTCACTGGACTGGGAGCTCCCTGAGTTCTTCCAGTCTGAAAACTCGTGTACTTCAATCTGAGAAAAATTCTGCTTTTATTTTATTCATCATTTCCTTTCCTCTTATTTCTCAGTTTTTTTCATTTTGGAATTCCTATTAGACATCTTGTGTCTTCTGAAATGATTCTCTTATTGACCATTTTTTTTACTGACTATTTTCCTTGTCTTTGTGAACTGTCATTTTTTGTTTGTTTTACTTTTACAAGTAATTTACTCGACTTTATCTCTCAAATTTCATCAATTCTGTTTTTACATTTTTATTTATTTTTTATTTATTTTTTAAAGATTTTTATTTATTTATTTGACAGAGAGAGACACAGCGAGAGAGGGAACACAAGCAGGGGGAATGAGAGAGGTTGAAGCAGGCTTCCCGCTGAGTAGGGAGCCCGATGTAGGGCTCGATCCCTAGGACCCCGGAATCATGACCTGAGCCGGAGGCAGCCGCTTAATGACTGACCCACCCAGGCGCCCCTTTATTTTTTTTTTTTTAAAGATTTTATTTATTTATTTGACAGAGAGAGATAGCGAGAGCAGGAACACAAACAGGGGGAGTGGGAGAGGGAGAAGCAGGCTTCCCGCGGAACAGGGAGCCCGACGCAGGGCTCGATCCCAGGACCTTGGGATCATGACCTGAGCCGAGGGCAGACACTTATCGACTGAGCCACCCAGGCACCCCTGTTTTCACATTTTTAATTTATAAGAGTTCTTTGTTCCCTGAATGCTACCTCCCTTTTCTCAAAGTAGCACTCTGTTCTCGTTTTATGAACGCCCCATCTCTTATCTCTTAAAGGAGATTATAGTTGCTTGAAATTTTCTTCTGGTTCCTGATATGGTCTTTGTTTTCTCCCATTTTCTTTCATTTTCATATTTCTTTGTTTTGCTCTGGTCTTGCAAGTTACATTCCCTCTACTTATGTCTCATGATCTTTGACTATCCGTTCATATTTAAAAGTGAGACTCTCAAAGATAAACTGGAATTTCCCTGTGCATTATGGACTCTGCCAAGTGGTGAAACGCACTGTGACTGGGCATAGCAGACCATTGCTTTGGCAATCCCCACTGCCGGTATCGATAGGTATTTTCTCTTGGGCTTGTCAGCTTCTTCAGAGAGGGAACTTTCCACCTTCTGCCCTGGGCGGCAGGGAGGCGGAGGGTATAAGCTAGGCAGCAAGAGTTCTGGGAGCTGAAGGGAATGGGGCTGAGTATCTCCCAGTGAGCAGAAAAGATTTCATTCCTCCCTTCATTACTCTTGTGGTCGCCCAGTAGGGCCTCTGGGGTTCAAGATCTCCAGAGAGTAAACCACATGCCTGGAAAAGAGACTAGAGTGGTCTAGATATCCTTTATTCAGAATTTTAATCAATCCAGTTGTCTTCAGCCTTGCCTAACACACCTGATGCCAAGAGAGAGCTGGTAGCTCTTCCAGGATTTTTGTGAAATTCTGAGGTACTGATCAGTTCATCTCTTAATGACTTCCTCCCTCTGCCCCCAGCATCCACTTCTGCCCACGCAGGCCCTCAGCAGAGAAGAGAAGGTTGAAACCTTAGCCAGTTACCAATTGTCCACCTACTTTCCACTTTTTCTCAATTCTGTTTAATTATATTGTTCCCTGTTCTTTCCCATTCTCTTTGTCTTTGTGAGTTTGTGTATTTTTACTGTCATGTGAGTGGTCTCTCAGGAGGAAGCAGTGGTACACTGTTGTGTTCAATCTGTCATGGCTAACTGGAAGTTTATAATTACTTAACTCCGTCTTCCTTGCTTCACGTCTATCTGGTTGACTATTGATTTCTAGGAAAAGAACAATGGTTAGTATATGCAAGGGGCTCAATAAATTTTTGTTAAATAAATGAAGGGATGCAAATTTGTTTTGGTGTCTGTACAGATTCAATTTAACTAAAACTCTCCTCAAATTATAAATTATTTGGTAATGCCAGAAAGGGAATTTCTAGAAGTTTAACAAGGTCGAGCTATCAGAGGACGGCCGTCAGAGCTCTAGGGGTGTGATGGTGTATGATTAGCTAAGGCTTAGCTTTGTGATGATCAATTCTAAAATAAATATTGAAATTTGTTATATTGGAGTGGATCAAACATTTCATATTTTGTCCTCAACTTTAACAGAGGCGATTTCATATCTTGAAGAGAATTCACAGATGTTACTAATGTTTTGGTAGATGATTAAGCAGTTACTTCAACCGCATATGATACACTCAGGAAAATTATTGATTAAAGAAAAAAAGCATTATATCGGGGAGTTTTATTTTCATAATGGTATTTCTCTTCAATTTTATCCATTTTTGGCAGAGTGTTTTCCTATCATAATGTTAGGGATGAAAGACTTTCTACATTGTGTGAATGGAGGTCTCGGTCCTTGTATTCCCCAAGAGAAGATTTATGTGGGGATACACGCTCAGAATAAGCAGATCAGATGGAAGTGGCCCCTGGGTTGTTTTGGGATTGGATATTATTGGGTCTCTCTGGGAGGAGCTGTGGCAGACAGTGGGGTGGTCTCTAATGGAGGCTGCTTCCACTCATTTGGGAAACTCCTCCCACAGGTTGGGAGGAGGAGTTTTTGACCCTTCAAGGTTTGTACCAAACCTTCAGACAGCCTTTCTCCGCTGGGGGCGGGAGGATGATACTGGTAGTGCAAACGCATTACAGTCTAGGGGTTACCCTGGGGCAGAGCTGGAAGAGGAGCGTGCATATTCTGCCCCTGTAGCTCTTGATCTGTCAGGCCCAAGGTCTTGAAAGCCATAAGGTCAGGGTGTTGAGCTCCTGGACTTATAATGTGTAGCTTTTTTTTTTTTTTTAAATCACGGTCCTTGCCTCCAGCTTCTGTCTCTATCATTCCCCTTCAAGGACTTGGGACTCTGCCCTGGGGCGTTCCTTCAGGAACTGCTCAGGTCTAGCTTCTACATAAAAATCACCTTTTCATAGACCATTACAATTGTAATTTTTTTTCCAGTAATTAGCAACTAAAAAACTGCACAAGAAAATTGAATATGGTCTTGCGTGATAAATAGGAAATGGCATTTTAAAAGCTGTAAGTTGTACTGCTTTTTTGTAAAATATATACAGTCTATTTTTAAAGGGATGGGTTTTGAAGTGACATATATAGATAATTCATCAGGGTAAAAATTCAGTTACTATCATGATAGCTTTCATATGTGTGTATGTCTTCAAAAATCTAAAATTGTATTGCTACAAAGTTAGCCTACCAAATGCCATGCTCTGCCGTGTGGCATATGGCCTGGATACAGCAATAAGCACCAAAATTTGTGTCAGTGCCTTCAGAAAAAGGAAGAAACTGTCCCTGCAGTGGAGTAATGTTAGCAAATACAAATGAAGCCTTAACTTTGGCTTACATTTAAGTTCATTTCTTAAAGTTTAAAATATGACATGAATAAGCAGTTTGGTATGTACGGATATATGTGTATATGCGTGTGGGTATGTGTGTGTATATATATTTATACGTCTAAATCTTTAAAAATTCTCCCCACTATACACAATTAAAACTATTGTTAGATAGCTTTGTTTTGACAACTGATTTTGATAAGTTAACCTCACTTAATAGTTCTTTTGTGCAGATTTGGTTAAACTTTTCTCTCTTCATTGCTATGGGACATTAATTGGTCTTATCACTGGACTCTGAATAAATTCTATTTATTCTTAAGAGGCACTTAATAAAAAATGGTAATATTTATGGTTTTTCATTTATTTTTAGGTATTTCAACTCTTACACAAACCATATACGTTTGAACACTGGAATAGAGCCTGGTGCAAAGGATCATATTTTACATGTTGAAAATCAAATAGTTCGCTGCACAAAATTAAATTTGTTATGTTCATGATTACTTACATTTCATGTATGCTCATTTGACAATACGACATCTCAGCAACATAAAATTCTTTTTAAAGATTATTTTTTTTTTTAAGATTTTTTTTTTTTATTTATTTGACAGAGAGAGACACAGCGAGAGAGGGTACACAAGCAGGGGGAGTGGGGGAGGGAGAAGCAGGCTTCCCGCTGAGCAGGGAGCCCGATGTGGGACTCAATCCCAGGACCCTGGGATCATGACCTGAGCCAAAGGCAGATGCTTAACGACTGAGCCACCCAGACGCCCCTCAGCAACATAAAATTCTTATTCTGTGATTAATCTTTTCCTAAGAAATGGTCTGAGAACCAGGTGTTGTAGAAAATTATTTATCACACAAAGTTCAATATGTAACACAAAGTTACATATTGGCAATTCAGGAAAGGCTCCATCATTAGAACCTAACCTGTGACCCTGCCCTGAATTTTATAAAGAGAATGGAATACATCAAAAACCTTGGCCTTGGATATCAATGACTCTTTACTAAAATGAACAATTGGTACCTTCTTTGGCAAGTGGCCCCCCAGGGGCACCTCATCATTGTACAGGTGCTTTGCACTTTCTCTAAGTACCTTTTGCTTGCTGCTTCCCCGGTACCCTCATTTTAAAATTAGCTATGTCTGTTAAAAGAGATTTCCCCATAATTTGCCTCAGGAGGTTCGTTTAGCTAACAAATATTTATTTGGCATGAATTGTGTATTGGATACTGTTTTAGGTCCTGGAAATGCAACAACAATCAAAACAGACAAAAATCCATGCCCTCATATTTTCGTTACATTCTAGTTTACATTCTAGTGGGGAAAGAATATATTAAACAGGATAAAAAAGAAACATATATAGTATGGTAACCCGAAGTAAATACTAAAGAGGAAAAAAGTAGGGAGGAAAACAGATGATTTCTAGAGCTGGAAGTAGCTGTTGAATTTTGGATAGGGTGACCAGGAAAGGAATAGCTGTGGGAGGGAAATGTGTGACTATTTGGAGAAAGAACATTTTAGAATGGGGGACAAGAAGTAAAAATGTCCTGAGGCAGGAGAGTTCTGATATCCATAGGCAGAGACCAGGGTAGCTGGAAAGAGTGGGCCCCCTGGGCAGGAGTCAGAGGAGAAGTCCAAGAGATAAGGAATGTGTGTGTGGGGGGGTGGGGGTGGGGGGGCGCAGAAAACAGTGCTGATCACGTGGATTTAAATCCAAGGAAGACTTAGGCTGGGAGGGAAATGGGAACCTACTGCAAGGTTTGCAGCAGAGGAGAGAGGTGTTCTAAGAGGTTTTAACAGGATTTTGTTGGCAGCTGGATTGATGGTAGTATTAAAAGGAGCAAGAGAAGAAGCAGAGACCAGATAGGAGGCAAATGCAATAATCTAGAGGGAAACCAGTGACTTGAACTTTGGTGATATCAGTAGAGATCGTGGGCAGTGGTTAGATTTTGAAGGTAGAGCTCAGAAGATTTGCTAACAAATGGGTGTTGTGTGTGACAAAAATGGAGAAGTAAAGGTTGATTCCTAGTTTTGACTTGAGCAACTGGAAACATTGTCGAGTTTCCATTAACTCAGCTGGAAAGACCCCTAGTGGAGCAGGCTTAGTGGGGGTATGAAGGAGACTGATTTATTCAAAAGAAAAAGCGGAGTGGGCAGTTGGATATACAAGTCTGGAATTCAGAAGAGAGATGTGAGCATATAATTTTGGAGTTACCAGTATGTGGAGGGTATTCAAAGCTGTGAGACTGATGATCCATTTCATGCAAAATGTGACAGCTTTCTGCCATTACTAGGGAGGTTTATCATATTAGATTTTAAGAGTAATGCTATTTTTAAGGTAATGCTATCTTAGAATAATGCTAAAATCTCTGCATTTTCTGGAACTCAGTAAATTTCTGCAGGCTTAGAAGAGTTGCAGGTCATAGTGTTTGTTACACAAAACACAGCATAATGCTTATGCTAAAATGTTAAATAAAAGAGGAACATGCAAAATTATAAGCATGATATAACTAGAATACTGTAAAATACACCCAGACAAAAATGTGAAGAAAATCTGACATTTTAAATATCGATTGTCTTGGGTATTAGGAATATGGATGAAAATTTCTGGCTTTCCCAAATTTTATTTATTCTCCAAATTTTCCAAACAAGTATGAATTATTTTTCAAATGGGAAAAAAAAAAATTTCTTCCTGTGTGATTAGTTCATGTTTGGATACATAATAGGACCCAGAGCGAGTAATTGCCCTGCATTTCAGCATTTGTGGTTATATTTGGTAGGATATAAAAACATAGAAAATGAAGATGAAGGGCACTCACCAATCTCATCTGGATAGCCCATTAAAAATATTTGGTTAATTGACAATTTATCGATACTCAAGACCAAGTTTTCTAGAAAAACCAAGAAGAAAACAGGCCCCGTAACTAGCCTAGGCCCCGAATCTCACTATATTCAGGCTGCACATTATTTCCAAATCAAATTGATGTAATTTCCAGCTTCTGTTTTGGTCTCTGATCTCCTTCTCCAGCACACAGGCTCCCTTTGGGATTTCTTTTTTAACACAAACTTTCACCATGGGGTTTTTTTCACCTTGTTCTTCCAGACACACTGAAGGGTTTTGATTCTTCAAGGTTTATTTCAAAGTACTTCAAAGAGCGACCTCCTGAAGTGGGGTAAAATAGATTTAACAATACCAACCTACCTCATAAGGCTGCTGTGAGGAATAATAATATAAAGGACTACAAAGCACTTTGTAAATATAAAGTTCTATACAAATGCTTAATAATAATTACTGGGTACAGCACAATGCAGTCTTTTGTGCATTTATAGAAGTGCCGATGAGTAGGATAAGTTTCCCTCCTCCAGCCCTTTTTCGATTTTTATAATAAAAGTATTTTATTTAAAATCATGTACAGAACATCCTTGTGCTCCAGGCCTTGGATATGTTCCCAAGTAAGAACTGAAACAATGTCAGGCTGTGGGAAAAGAAGCAGAGTGTCCTGGGTGCAGTTCTTTTCATGTCTGAAGATGCTTTGGCACAGTAGGGAACCTGGAGATGTATAATCCTGGGCTATTTTTTTTTTTTTTCTCTGAATGGATCCATATAGATACAGAGATATCTTCCATATATATATATATATGGAGATATAGCCCAGCCTCTGGTATGTGTGTTCCGTTCTAAATTCTGTAGCAGCCACTCTCTTGTAAGCCCCAGATAGTCCTGCACTGTTGATATGCAACCTTCAGAAAAGACTCATAGGGGATGTGTGTAGGACTTCAGCCCGTCTTCATACACTTCCTCCTCCTCTTCAGTAACTTGCTGTGTAGATTCCAATCATTTTTATTTTTTTTACAGAGAGGGAGAGAGAGTGCATGCGCGGGTGTGGGGGAGCAGAGGGAGAGAGAGAATCTTAAGAATACTCCACGCCCAGCCCAGAGCCCCATACGGGGCTGGATCTCACAACCCTGAGATCACGACCTGAGCCGACACCAAGAGTCAGAGTCAGAGTTGAGCCTGGGTTAAGCCTGGGTTAAGATTCTAGTTATTTTAGCTACTCTGTACTCTAATCTCTTCCACCTAAGGTCAGTAGGAATTCCACGATCTTTTTGGATTCTAGCTTTCTCTGCTATGGCCAGGAAATGGTCTCCAGGTAGAATGAGCACAACCATGAGCCTCACCTCATGATGTTCTCTTTTCTCAGGGATCCCACAAATCAGCACACCCATTAGAGCAGACTGGGTCATGAGAGCTCATATTTGGGCCGCTCATGTTGGAGAGATGATTCAAAATCAGTTCCAGAATTCCAGGTCTTGCATTTAGGTCTTTAGTCCATTTTGAGTTTATTTTTGTAATATGGTGGTAGTTGGCAGAGGGGAGGGAGGTAGAGGGATGGGTGAAATTGGTGAAGGGGATTAAGAGGTACAAACTTCCAGTTATAAAATAAATAAGTCAGGGAGGTAAAGTACAGCATAGGGGATATAGTAAAAAGTGTAATAACTTTGTATGGTAACAGATGATAACTACACTTATCATGGTGATAACTACACTTAACATTACATGTTCTATAATGTACATAAATGCTGAATCACTATGTTGTACACCTGAAACAAATATAATATCATGGGTTAACTATATTTCAGTTAAAAAAAAATCAGTCCTAAGACAGCCCAACCAGAAATATTTCCACCTGGTGATTTTTAACATAAATTTCCCCTTCTTTCTGATCCTATAACTGTACATTACTTTTCATGTTTGATTACTGCTCCTTCTTTCTTTCCAAACTTCTCTGGGCTCTGTTTTCATTGTAAGCATGATTTATTTCTGCTTATCGAGACATAGATATTGCTTCTGTAGATCTGAGTATGATTTGAAGCTTGATGAGAAAATAATTGAGAGAAATACACTATCATGGTTATCAATTTTTAAAAATTGGCTTCATTAATACATTTTTCTCTTTCATAATAATTTCCCAAATCTCATCACATAACTACTATATATATTTAATTATTAAAGAATATAGATTTTTTTTTTTTTGACCAGTGCTGGGGTTTGTGAGTATTAGTAACATTTATCAAAACCACTTCTCATCACTCAATCTGGATTCTCATTGCTCACCATCACTTAAATATCAATCCCGATAAATAGAGCTGGGAATTGAATTGCAATGACTTAAAACTGTACACCGAGATGCAGCTCATCTGTTAAGCCAGTAGGAGAGCTCTATCATTTTATAATTCTGATCATGAAAAATTGAAGGCAGTTTTATGTAAGGAGATGATACTTTACCTTCAGAATGACTTAAATAGCTTGTGATATTCTACTACTTGTGAGGAGACAAATAATGCTACTAACGTACATTTCTGGAATGCCTTTAAACATGAGAAAATAACATTGGATATTTTGTAAATTGATTGCCTAGTAAAAAGACATTATCTCCACAAAACGACCACCAACAAAATCCGGTTATGTAAAAATAAGTTGTAAGTTTTGTGTATCTTTAAATTGAATCCCTTTTCAATCTTTTTAATATTATGAAAATGAATACGAGATTTGTTCCCCATATATTATAAATAATGGATTTTCAACAGTTTCCAGCAGAATGGTATGGTTAGACAATACGTGTCTTCATTTATTTACAAAGACAAAATTCTTTTAATCTCCCATTAGAATATGATGAATACCAGTGCTGCATTCACTTTTATAATCCTCAAATTTTTGTTAATAACAGATATCTATGGAATACAACATATCTGACTCCATTTTCAGGCAGACTAAGCATTCACCTCTAGGGAATGATTTTGAAGCAGCGCAAAGCCTGCCTGTCCCAAAATATTTCCTCCAGAAATCTACTACAGTTCCTTGATAGAAAGGCACTGATTCCAGAAAAGTTCTGTCAACCTGAAAATATGCTAACTGACCAATAGTTATGGTAAGGCAGTTCGGTAGGTTTTAGCTATACGCAGGTACGTATGGAAATGGAACTAAGATAGGTAAATGTCGATGTCTGGGAAAACAGAAGGCTCTAAATATGAAGCACTACTGGCCGGAGCAGAGCAGTAGAAGGGCCTGCATCGGGTACCTTGGGAGTCCCAAGGGTCAGAAAGGTGGCAACATGAAATATTAAGAGGCACTAAAAATGAGCAAAACCTAGATTCTGCTTCATGTGAGCTCTGCTGTCTAGAACAAAACAGAACACGCATTGGATTCTCTCACAAGATTTTTAGGTAAGGGGATCAGTCATGGTCCTGGCAGGAAATGTGAGCTGAGTGTGATGAAAGGCAGGCCCCCATTGCAACCTGACAGCAGGTTAATAAAGGGGTGTTTATTGCGGGCAGGGTGCAGGGAAACTACAAGGGAGGCTCCAGGAACCGGGACTAGTAAGAGCAATAACCACCACCAGGCAAGAAAGGACAAGTGGAGGGCATAGTATCCAGAGCCCAGATTATCACCCATACGAGAAGGGATATTGGGGGAAGAGAGATGTACCTGAAACTCAGAGACAGGAAGTCTGGTGAAGTGGTCTGCCTGAAAGGAGCTGTGACTTTTGGTAGAGGGATCAGTCAGTCTCTGTCATAGACTTCACTCTCTCTTCCTTTCTGTTGACCTCATGCTAATGTTTACTAACCAAACCCAAAAGGAAGCTGGTGGGCAAAGGATCCCCTTATAGTCCATAAATATTGTTCTCCCAGAGAGGAGAGCAGATAGTGAAGAGTGGGAAGGGTACCTATGGGGCAAATGAAAGACATTCTGCACTAGGAAAGGGGAAAGAAAAACTTTGCTAAATATGTAAAAAAGATTTTTTACAAATGTAAAAAATATGTAAAAAAAAAATTTGCTTTCAGAGTTTGGATTTCACAGAAATATTTTCATATGGACAAAAGTTTTCAATGATATAAAACAAATTTTAGAAAATCTATTTTGAAAACGTATAGAGAAGTTGGACTACCTTTCAATTGACTCTATCCATGTGCTCTATGTGATATACATACATCCTTATCAAAGGATATATACCCGATCAGAAGTAACGTAGCTTGAATGGGCTAAGAGTATATCCTGACTTTATTTTCTTTCTATAACTGTATCTGTCCCAAGTTAGAAAACCAATGTTTTTATGTTGTCCTGAAAAATGTAGATATGAAATATTCAGCATATTTTATGTTGGAGAATTTTTAACCTGTTTACACTACTTGGTATCCAGGAATAGTATATGTTTAAATTTCTGGGTGCTAAACTAAGTCATTCCATTACTATCTAAAGTATTTTTTATTCATGTTATAAAAATGAAAAAGATATGTGTCATGAATTCTACACTAGTAAAGAAGCCTTGTCTTCTTAAATGTGGCAAGTGTTTAATGTTATTAATTCCACTTGATAGCAATAATACCATCTCCAGTTTTTAGAAATGTAGATTCCATACTGTATATTTGGAGGAAGAGGAAAGAAATTGACAATAAAACTTGGAAAATGATTAGAAAATCTGTTCAAGATATTACTTTTTTCCTGTTTTGTCAAGACTGTTTTTTTGTTTTATTCATCTTTTTGGAACGAGTGGTTAGAGGATAACTAGAATATATGATTTCTGAAAAGTTCTCTTTTTTTTTTTAAGATTTTATTTATTTACTTGACAGAGAGAGAGAGAACACAAGCAGGGGGAGTGGCAGAGGGAGAGGGAGAAGCAGGCTCTCCGCTGAGCAGGGAGCCCGATGTGGGGCTCGATCCCAGAACCCTGGGATCATGACCTGAGCTGAAGGCTGACACTTAACCGACTGAGCCACCCAGGCACCCCAGAATTCTGAAGAGTTCTATTAATCTGCTGCTAATCACCTTAAAAAGAAAATGTACTCAAATTGATAGCTACTATAAGGATTGGATTATTGATAGTCACATCTAGAAAAAACAATACTAGACTAGCATGGGTCCAATATGGTTTTTATCAGATTAATACGACTTAATTCTAAACCTATGCCTTACTAAGGAACTGTGAGTAAACATAAATATGATCTGGTACTATGTTTATGCCTGTATATAGCATTGTTGTGAGAAACATAATTTTTTATGACTATAATCTGTGGATAAGAGAGTAAAAGCAAGTAAGCTCACAGTTATAACATACTTGTATATGCCAGGCCTTGTTTTAAGTATTTATATATAGCTATAATTATTTCATCCTCTAACAACCTTACACTATTAGAATCAAAAGGAAACTTTTTACAGATGCAGTAACTTTCTCAAGACACACAGCTAGTAAGTGGATTGAACCCGGACAGCCCAGCTTTAGAGTTTGGGCTCTGAACTAGTACTTGATTCTACCTCTTACTAAACCTCAACAGGGAATGCCCAAGTGCATTCTTTTGACTCTGAATTACTGTCATATATTATGAAAGAATGATAAGTACATCAATCATGATTTTATTTCTGAAGCTAAGAAAATACTCTTGGGTTTTCATACAGATGGTAAAAAACAATGTAGACAATCTTTAGATCTTCCATTAAACGAAATAAGGCCGTTGTTTTGCCTGTTGCAGATGGCAAAGATCATTTCAACTGGTTTATTCGTCAAAGCTCAGTTTTAGGGAAGAACATGTTTATTACTATTACTTTGGCATTATGTAGACATAAGCCATGTGAGAGATTGTTAAGTTTAAACATGTTAGTTTTAACATTGTCTCTGAAATAATTATTGCATGATTTGGAAAAAATGCCTGGACATTTCCCCTGTATAACTGTATTCTTGATATAAAGCTATTTGTAAAGACCTGCTGAAACTGAAAAAAAAAAAAAAGAAGAAGAAGAAAAGAAGAAAGAAACTTTCAGAGGGCATTCCCTTTCAAAGAAAGATGGCTAAATGAATATACTAAATGGTAAATACACTCAGCTGTTTAATGAAATGAGAAGATCTGGGCTCTTCGGGGAAAGGATATCTTACAGTGGATTCACATGGCAAAGGCAGGAAGACAATCCCTCTATTCAATTTCTATTGGGTTTTGTAAACATTACTCAATTAAAATGCATTCTTTCTCGGGGATGCCTGGGTGGCTCAGTCGTTAAGCGTCTGCCTTCGGCTCAGGTCATGATCTCAGGTCCTGGGATCGAGCCCCGCATCGGGCTCCCTGCTCAGTGGGAAGCCTGCTTCTCCCTCTCCCACTCCCCCTGCTTGTGTTCCCTCTCTTGCTGTGTCTCTGTCAAATAACGGATAAAGTCTTTAAAAAATAAAAAAAAAATAAATAAAATGCATTCTTTCTCTAACCTGGGGCTGTCCCATGCATTGTCACCTTCTCTGAGTATTTTCATCTTTGCTCATATTAAGGGATTCTATACTGAGGCATCTTTAGTGAAACCTTGTCCGAGCATATTTTATAGGCACCTCGAGATGCAATAAAGTCACCCACACCTAAGACTCCAGTGTGACACACTGAATATAACATATGATCTTTGGAATGATAATTTATACTCATAGGGCTATGAAATACCAACAATTCATAAAAACAGTCATGAAATAGTTATGGAAGATTTAGAAATGTGGCATTTAAAAGCATATTTTTAAGGACAATGAAGTGAAAAATCAATATAAAAAGAACCAGGATTTTTATTTTTCATCAGAGTACAGAGGGCACATTGCCACAGAAATGAATCTATACAATTATTCACCACTCATAACATCTAGGGCTATAAGCACAGTTTCTCAGCTATTTAAGGACATTTCAGTTCCCATGACAAAATTTTAGCCACTGCAAAAAACTGTGTCTCTTTTCACCAGTCCATGGACATGCTGGCTAAAAGTTAACACATGTTTTAAGTAAATAGCCAATCATTAATCCAAGAGAGAAATCCCATGTACCAGAAATTAAGAAGAACCTCAAAGTCAGAGTAAGCAGGAGCTGAGGTGAAATGTTAGGTGTTATAAAAACAAAAGAAAACTTAGGCTAGGGTGGCGGCCTCCTGCAAGAGGGGTGAGGGGGAAGGGAGCATTATTGGTCCTAACACTTGAGTGGAAAAGGAGTCTTATTTGAAGGCTCCTTGTAGTCAGAGAGCTAGAGTTAAAATATTAGCACAAAGCCAGGATTTAGGAATCTTGACTGGAAATGGTGCTCAGAAGCACTTTATGTCTTGGCGTGGGCAAGTGACTAAGCAGCTGGAGTTGTCCCTGGGGGAGTGAACACAAAATCACGCTCAGAAACTAGAAGCTGGGGGGCCCCTGGGTGGCTCAGTCGTTAAGCGTCTGCCTTCGGCTCAGGTCATGATCCCAGGGTCCTGGGATCGAGCCCCACATTGGGCTCCCTGCTCTGTGGGAAGCCTGCTTCTCCCTCTCCCACTCCCCCTGCTTGTGTTCCCTCTCTCGCTATGTCTCTATCTGTCAAATAAATAAATAAAATCTTTAAAAAAAAAAAAAAAAAGAAACTAGAAGCTGGGGCATGGACACGGCAATGTCTAGCGCAGGTCTGGGCACACTGTGGGTGGGAGGTATTTACTGAATGAATGAGTGAACGCTGCTTCTTCAGACAGGTACCGCAGAAGGTACCTAACGTAATACTAATCCTAATTTTCTTGAGCACCTCCCATGGTACAGGCCTGTTCACTGTTAGGGCTACAAACAATGAAGAAAAAAATACTTGCTCTATAAAATTCATATTTTAGTTGTCTGAGGATCAGCCACAAATAAATACATAATATAAATATAAAGTATGTCATGTGATGACAAGTGCTATGAAGAAAAATAAAGTAAGTTGAGCAGGATAGGAATAGAGAAGGGGGCACTATTTTATATAGAGTCGATAGGGAAGGCTTTATCATGAGGTGACCTGTGAGCGGCCCTAAAAAGAATTAGAGAGTGGCCATGCAGATACTGGGAGAAAGAACCCTTTAGGTAGGAGGAAGAGTGAGGGCAAAGGCTCTGAGGCAAGGGTGTGCAAGGAGAGGAGTGAGGAAGGGAAATGAGACAGGAGATACATTGAGGGAGGGTGTTATGAGCTCTGTTAAGGACTTTGGGTTTTAGTTTCAGTAGCATGACCTGATTTATTTATTTATTTATTTTAAAGATTTTATTTATTTATTTATTTATTTGACAGAGAGAGAGACAGTGAGAGAGGGAACACAAGCAGGGGGAGTGGGAGAGGGAGAAGCAGGCTACCTGCTAAGCAGGGAGCCTGATGTGGGGCTCAATCCCAGGACCCTGGGACCATGACCCGAGCTAAAGGCAGATGCCTAAACAACTGAGCCACCCAGGAGCCCCAGCATGACCTGATTTAAAGGGATCAATAGCAGGTGTGTAGCAAATACGCTACAGGGAAGACACGGAAGTATAGGAAGACCAGTAAAAAGCCTATACAATATGGATGTTGGTGTGAAAATCTTAGAAAAATTTTCACCATATCAAATCCATTGGTATTAGAAAATAACTCATGATGGCTGAGAAGGTTTATATTAGGAGTACAAAGACAGATTACTGTCAGACAAACCATTATAGCAGTACCGTGTATTAGCAGACTGAAAGGTTAAACAAAAATTTCAATTGTTTCCAAAGAAGAAACTGATAAAATCTGAGTTATTACATATAAACTCTTTGCAAGCTAGATATAGAAGAGAACTATCTTAACTTGATAAAGAACAACTACAGAAATCCTCTACAAATATTTATGGCAAAACATTTAGAAGCATTTTGATTGAAATCAGGACAAGAAGGCATGCGGTCAGCCTATTATTCAATATTTTACTGAAGAATCTGGCTCATGTATTCAAACCAGAAAATTTTTGAAAACAGGGTAATGATAGGGAAGGAGGAGGCAAAGTGATTTTCATTTGTAGGTGATAGAATATACATCAAGTTTAAGAAAATATGCAGATACACATTAGAACTAAAAAGGAGTATAAAATGATTTCTGAACACACAAAAAAAGCACAAAATATAATTCTGTGCATCAATAATAACCAAATATAAAATCTTTTTGAAAACAGGTATTACTCAAAAAATACAAATACACAGAAGTAAACTTCACAAAAGATGGGTAAGAACTGTATGAAAGAAATGACAAAATGTTATTGAAGGACATAATAAATGTGAGAATTTGCCATGGCTATGGATGAAAAGACTCAAAACTAGAACTATGTCAAATTTCCCCCTTATGAGGCCACAAATGTAGTGCAATTCAAATAAAACTCTTAATAGAATTTTACATGGAAACAGACAAAATGAATCTGAAATCTGTATGAGGGGATCATGGTCAAAATTGAGAAAGTAGAACAAGATGGGAGTGGGGGGGTAGTGTCTTTTCTTAGTGTATTTTATGGCGATATAAAGCTCAATAATTGGAATAAAATGGTATAGACCAAATGTTGAGCATCTGTGAGCACTTAGGATGTGATAGAGGAATCATCAGAATTCAGTTGGAAAAAGAAGATAGTAGTAAATAAGTGATATTAGGAAAACTGGACTTTTGTATAAAACACAATGACTGGGGCACCTGGGTGGCTCAGTTGGTTAAGCGTCTGCCTTCAGCTCAGGTCATGATCCCAGGGTCCTGGATCGAGCCCTGCATCAGGCTCCCTGCTCAGGGGGAGCCTGCTTCTCCCTCTCTCTCTCCCTCCGCTGCTCCCCCTGCTTGTGCTCTCTGTCAAATAAATAAATAAATAAAATCTTTTAAAAAATAAAATAAAACACAATGACTTTCATATGAATTCACTTATGAGTTTTCATTTATATTTAGTAATATTTGATAGACAGCTTCAAAAGGATTTTTTTCCCTGAGCATTCTCCTTCCTAAAGAAAAAAAAATTACTTAAACTCAAATTTTTCAATCTTGTTTAACCAAAGTGCCTTTTATCAGACTTGGGTAAGATCTAAATAGCACTGTAGCAACGTCTGACTTAGTGAAAGAGAGTAACTGAAGTTCTGAAGGCATTAGACCAAACAAAGCATATTCAAATTTTCCGTATTATTTTATTGTACGGTTCTAATTTCAACGTTGACCTCTCTTTTGATGTTTTATATAATTTTCTTGGGCTGTCCCATATTTTAAGAGTTGAAAACAGAAAGGAAATATTTAGAAACAGCATGGTATTTATTTCAAAAGCCAATTCATAAGTAGATCCATTTCTGGTAAGTTAACTCTAGGAAATGGACAAATGCAAAGAGTAATTTTCTGTGATTTGTAATGACTTGACCACAGCCTCATTGATTAGGCTCTTCTAAACAAATTATGTGATATTAAAAATGTTGTTAATCAAATAATTCTGACACTAGGACTTTAATATGGAAGCCAGTCCTGCGGGGAGTAGGCAGTGGCCTTACAGCTTAGTGCGCAGACTCACCCTTGAGAAGGTTGTTAAAAATGAAGATCCCCCGGAGGCCACCTGAGAAATTCCAGGTGCAGGTTCTAGGGGTCAGGCTAGGGCTCTTCACTATGAATAAGCCCGGAATAAGCCCCCACGTGACTTGATGCAAGAGTCCTTTGATCACTTTTCAGCAAGGTGGGGAAGGAGAATCAGGGGCATCTTCTTTCTCGACAGGCAGCATTGCCATCTTCCTCTTTCTCCCTTTCTGCTCCCAAATTCAAAGAGGAAGGTGCTTGAAATGGACATTAGCCAGGGTGAGCAGAAAGAGAAATATCAACTCCCTTTATACCGTTAATCTTAAAGTCCTTTAAGGTCTATTTATTTGAGGTTCTCTGTTATTTCTGCACATAGTGACTTGTTCCAAAGGATCACCTGAGTTGTGAATACCAAAACTGTAATTTGGCCCAATTCACAGGGGTGCAGTGTTGCTAAAAAGAAATAGCATAAGCAAAATGAGATGTGATGCAAATGTAAAATCTTATTTTCATCACTAGATTTTATTTATCAAATAGAGCTGAAATATTCTAAAGATAAGTGACCACACTGTTTTTGAATATCAGTCATTTTTTAAAAACTTTATTGAAAAAACTTTATTGAAAAACCATATTAGTCAAGCAGAGAAAGTCAATTATCATATGGTTTCACTTCTTTGTGGAACATAAGGAATAGCATGGAAGACATTAGGAAAAGGAAGGGAAAAATGAAGGGAGGGAAATTGGAGGGAGAGATGAACCATGAGAGACTATGGACTCTGAGAAACAAACTGAAGGTTTTAGAGGGGAGAGGGGTGGGGGGATGGGTTAGCCTGGTGATGGGTACTAAGGAGGGCGCATACTGCAAGGAGCACTGGGTGTTATATGAAAACAGTGAATCGTGGATCACTGCATCACAAACTAATGATGTATTGTATGGTGACTAACATAACATAAAATAAAATTAAAAAAAAAAAGAAAAAGAAAAGCCATATTATTCGCTCTAAATAAGAATTTGAATTTGAATCCTCTACCTGAACAATGTATTCAAGAATCTTTGATTTCTTAACGAGTTTTATAACCAGAAAGACCCACTTCTTCAGCCAGAACTACAAATATGCTATCTTTTCTCTTTCCTTAAGTCCTTGACCCCTCCTCTATCTCCTTTAGCCATATATAAGGCAGAAGTCTAGAATCTTAAGACATCACTGGGCCAGTTGTCAAAGCTTCTGGGCTGTACTCAAGTCCAAAGTCGTTGGAACTGCTTCCATGCATGAGGTGGTGAGTGGTGGCACAATCTGATCAGTTCAAGTAGGTCCCTGATCCAGGTTGTCCTTCCGTTTCTGCTACAGTGTTGCAATTGTAATTTGTTCCTGTGCCTACAGCAAGGACTATCCTTTCTCATTCAGTCAATGAAACCTTTGTTAAATCACATTCCTGTACTTGGCATCCAGGTTACAGCTGTTTAAAGTCACATTCATGTGCAGAACACTTACTTTGTACCCAAAGGATGAAACAAAGAGGCTTAAAGGCAGGTCTTACCTTCTAGTCCTAGCTAGATTTACCACTCATGAGCTTCTTGGTCCTAGCCTTGAGTTCTTTCTCCCTTATATCGTGGCAAGGTCCTCTCTGTAGTCCTTGGTATCCTTTTCTACCAGTGACCCTTAGTCAGACCATTTCAAATCTGGAGCACGGAGAGTAAGTTAAATCGGAATCCCTTTCTTTCTAGTAGCTTTCTCTGATGATAGGACACTCTTCTCCTTTTTCCCCTGGCATGTCCTGCATTTCAAGAGGGTATTGGGAGTAGCAGCCTTCATCAAACCAAAGATTAGATGTTTTACATTCTTCTCCCAGAGTCACTGGTGTCCAGCTAGCATTGGTACAGTAGGAGGGACTGGTCCAGTGACTCCTAAAGCAAGTCAATGTTCCGAAGTGACTTATATTTCCAGAATTCCACCAAACAAGGGTTGGAAACTGTGGACTACCATTTGAAGAGATCCTTTGTTTAATTGTAGTCAATCCCAGCACAAAATTTTGAAGGGTCTGTGCCTGAATGCTTCTAAGGGCTTTTACGTACATTTATCCTTGCCTGTCCCACTACTCCTTGTTACCTTACATTTACAGTCCTTTTGCACATGCATATCCACCTTGCCCTTGCAAGCACTTTCCTTCACACACCTCCTCAAAATTGGCTCAAATTTGACTTTTTTTGCTCAGTCAGGAAAAGCTTAGCCTACCAGGCACCCCCGCTACACAAATAAAACCTTTCCTAGTTGATTCATATATCAAGATATTTTTACATTGTTAAATACTACCTAAGGTTCCGTTCTATACTTTTGAGGTTTATTATTTAAAATAATCGAGATATAGGGACGCCTGGGTGGCTCAGTTGGTTAAGTGTCTGCCTTCGGCTGAGGTCATGATTCTGGGGTCCTGGGATCGAGCCCGCTTCTCCCTCTCCCCGCCCCCTGCTCGTGCTCTTATCTCTCTTTCTCTCAAATAAATAAAATCTTAAAAAAAAATAATTTATAGAAAAAAAGTTCAAGCGGGACATATAATATCTTGTTTATCGGTTTAAAATATTTTTCTTTCTGCACAAAATATTTGCCACCTTGTAATCTATTCACGTGCTCCTATGGAAATGGTAATGCATTTGATGATGGTGATCATCAGAAGTATAATACCAATATTAAAGGTCATTTCATTTTAATTTAAGCTTTTTTTCTAGACTATGGTTATTTCAAGTATGAAACTGTGAATATGAGCTTCTTTGAGATGAAAATATCAGTAAACTAGGAAACATGGACAATGAACCTGTTTTGCATCTGATGAGGCAAAGGCCTGACCTCATTGGATTTCCATTTTCTCTTATGCAGAGAGGGGATATAACAGCTCATGCTGATTTTGTGAGCATGATTGTGAGAAAAATACATCTTTATGATACATTATTGAATAATTGAACTTCTAAAAATTGTGTGCAGATTGATTTTTTTCAGGTTGAATTAGAAATGCAGTAGGAAAAAATATTTTTAGGTAATTTATAGTGAATTCTTTCATGAATGGTATTGTTACTTCCTAATAGCTCATATCTTTAAGTTAAGATTTAATGCATTATTTTTCTAATAGAAAAATATATTTAACCATATAACAATCCTCTGAAAACATTTTGAAGGAAAGTTATAACATTTTTTTAGGACCTTGACTTTTTTAAGTATAAGAAGGTCAACATTCTAACTAAATTTTTTATAAATAACTTTTTAATTGTGTGAAAATTTGAATAATTTGCCAACATACTAATTGTCTTTTTTTCTTTCTCATTTTTTCAGAGACTTAGGTAAACAAGTTTCAGGTTTAAAAAGACTACATTTGGAAGTTTTTGAGGATTTGGAATACTGATAAAGATATAGTAAAAATAATAGGGGACAATTTAAAATAAATTTTAGTGTGTAGGTTAGAATTCTAACTTGAAGACAATGATAATAGTGCTTACCAAGAAATTTGGTAAAATATTAATTAATATTTTAATTAAGTGGTACACATTCTCATTAGTGCATTGAAATAATTGCTTATAAATATATTTCATTGTAATATACTTGTTCAGTTAGGGCATTACTAGTCATGTTCATTTCATAATCACTAAATCCACAAGCAAACCCTGGGGAAGAAAAAGAAAAAATATAGACTAGATATATATTTATACTTAAATTACACTTAACTGACCCTTAGTTTTTAATTTTTGTCCCAGTCATGATGTTTACATATTTGGTTCATTCAAGTTACATGATTTTGAATTTTTATCTATAGCTGGAATCCACCATCTTGGCTTATGAGAATTACGATTCAATTGTAAAGTAAAGAAAAGTGGTCATTTATCATTACAGCTACGAGGATAAGTTACTTAGTCATAAATTAATGCATAATCTATCTTTTCCAGTGTTCACTGGTTCTATGTGAGGCACATTTTGTTCTTTTATACAAGGTCTCTTCTCAAAAAGAAAAGAGATAAGAAAAATACATTGAAACAGTTTTTCTATCTGTAGTCTTTTTTTTAAAAAAAAAGTTCCATTAATTTTTTTGCTAGTCTGCAAAAATTTTTCCTATTTTTTTAATCTTTTTCAAAAATTTCAACACACCACCATATTCTCTATCCTTAAATATTTCACATGCTTCTATTTTTTTAATTTAGTTTTATTTTATTATGTTATGTTAGTCACCATACAATACATCATTAGTTTTTGATGTAGTGTTCCATGATTCATTGTTTTCGTAAAACACCCAGTGTTCCATGCAATATGTGCCCTCCTTAATACCCATCACCAGGCTCACCCATCCCCCCACCCCCTCCCCTCTAAAACCTTCCGTTTGTTTCTCAGAGTTCATAGTCTCTCATGGTTCATCTCCCCCTCCGATTTCCCCCATTTCATTTTTCCCTTCCTTCTCCTAATGTCCTCCATGCTATTCCTTATGTTCCACAAATAAGTGAAACAATATGATAATGACATTGTATATTCCCACTGATAAAGATACCATTAGTTCAATTGTCTTTTTCCTCTATTTGGCTGACTTATAGTAGAAAGACTGCTTTGTCTTTTATAAACATACAAAATGACATTGCTCAAGTCTCTTAAGTGGTAATTTTGGGAGAAAATAGTTCTACTATTGCTGTTGTTCAAAATGACAAAGGTAGAAACAACTGCTTCTGTCCCAAAGGCACAACTGTCCACACTCAAAGTGAATGTCATTCCAAGAATCAATTATGTGTTGAGAAAAAAAAAAAAAAAACACTCAAGGCACTAGAATGTATTTTCAAAGAGGAAAACAAATTTCTAGTTTACAGGTCTTTATTGGAGGAGAAAAGCTTAGACTCATTCTTTTCACTCTTTTCTCCTTTTTTTAGATGGCTTTAATCTCAGAAATATATAAGCACAGTTTTACATTTACTTTCTAATTTTTTTTTCAATGGAAAACTCTGTTTCAGCTTATACCAGGCAGCAGCCTTCCTCTGTCTAAAATGATGTTTACCCACAAATGCTACATTCTAACTCAAATGTCCAAAGTGGAAACAGCTAGGAATTCTTTTGGCCATAGCAAACAATATAAATTTTAAAAATAAAACCCATCCCAATGAATATTTTTACATGTTTATAGTAGGGATATTATGTACCATAATAACCAAACACTGACATTTTAATTTTCCCCTTTTGTTCAGTCCAGATAATTCCCCCTGATTTATTAGTGGGGACTCGTTCACATCTGTGAAAGATGTTCCTTTTCAAGAGAGGGGCTGGGAACTCAGCAAACATGGGACCAGTCAAGGGTGGCAGTACTCAGATTCTAGACTATTCATTCATGTGAAAGCCAATCCCGCTGGGTAGGGATGCAGGGTTAAGTCCCGTAAGAGACTGGGAAGGAGCCCTACACTTGCCAGGCCAGGGCTGCATGGGTGGTGCCATTTTCATTGGATGAAAGCGAAGGAAATTTGAGGCAGACATCGAATCACGTAAGTGAGGCATATAGGGGAGAGATTACCAGGCAGGTTTTCATATTTTAGTTAGTAGGCTGGGCCAAGATCTTACTCTAGGCATCCCCAATCCTATCATTTGAATGGCCATATTCATTGCAAAGCTGTTAAAAACTGCAGGACTTTGAAGGGACTGCTTCAGGACTCAGGTGGTGGACACCCAGGAGGCTGACGTTACTTCCACTCTGGACTTCTCACACAAGGCAGGGGCTGACTCTACTTCAAACAATGTAAATACTTCAAAATTATTCCTAGAAAAGAATGTAAAACACACTGAGCAAATCCTCCTGTTCTCTGCTAAACTCGACCCATAGAATCTTCTCTTCTTTACATAGATTCCATTCTTTTTGAAATCAGCAGATACTCAGATTTGGGGTCAGACCCCAAATTCCTCCTAGGGAACACTTTTGATAAAGCTTCTACTAACTCTACTCAGCAGGCCAAGAACGTCGCAAGACACAATATCCCTGCATGTAGTATTCAGAATGGAGGTCTACAGACACAGCGACAATCTACGTGGGGTGGCGCCAGGCGGGCAGACAGAGGTCCCGTCTTTAGCTGATGACCACTGCCATTCTCTGGCGGTGTCAGTGCTGTCAGCACACCAACAGCCTAACTGAAAACCAAGGAAGCAGATCCGAATGATTTCTCTTACAGCTGCGTTTGGCTTTATACACTATTCTCTAGTACTTTGAAACATTTTACGGGTTTGTTCATGCCTACAAGACTGGTGCCGGTTCTACCGGTGTAACACTGAAACTTTTCAGCGGCCTCTGAGTGAGTCTCCTGCTTCCTTCTTGTCTATTGTTGTCTACCTCACACTATAGTAAGGTCCTGTTTCCTTTGAGTGCATTTTAATTGCATATTTCCATCTTAATCTATCAACTTCTTTTTTTTTTTTAGCCAGTTTTTTTTAAAGATTTTATTTATTTATTTGAGAGAGAGAGAATGAGAGACAGAGAGCATGAGAGGGAGGAGGGTCAGAGGGAGAAGCAGGCTCCCTGCCGAGCAGGGAGCCCGATGCGGGACTCGATCCCAGGACTCCAGGATCATGACCTGAGCCGAAGGCAGTCGCTTAACCAACTGAGCCACCCAGGCGCCCTTAATCTATCAACTTCTAATAGATTTACTTTAGCAAACTATTTGGCACTCAGAACTTCTTTGTATAATTTCTCTTTTTTTCCAAAAAAGATTGTATTTATTAATTTGAGAGAGAGCGAGAACGCACATGCATTCATGGGGGGGGGGGTGGCCGAGGGGTAAAGAGAGGAAGAGGGAAAGAATCCTAAGCGGACTCCACACTCACCACAGCACCACAGGGCTCAATCCCTTGAACCTGAGATCACCACCCCAGCTGAACCAAAAATAGGGCGCTTAACCGACTGAGCCACCCAGGCGCCCCTGTATAATTTCTTATGTTTACTTATTTTGCAGGGAGTCAAGGTGGTGTTAAAAGTGTTGTGTCTGAATTCTACCCCAGCCAATTGCTTGATATGAGATTAAAGGCGAGTTTCTTCTTCAGCAACATGACCTTAGTAACACATCCTTCTTGGTTTGATGAGGACTCTCTGAGATTAAATGGCCTATGTCCAGCCCCTAGCACGGTATCAGTTACATAGCAGACTTTGAACATTGGGTATTTCTCCCTGTCCACCTTTAACTTTCTGAGTTCTGAGCCATTTTGTCTGAAGATTCTAAATTTCTTAATGGTAAAAGTTAATAATATTTGTAGAAATATTATTCTTTTTTCATGTACATGTTTTATATATGAATGTCAAATTTATCAATAGTTTCTTTTGCAACATATGCACTTATATCTTTCAAAGGTCTCCTGTAATCCAAAATTACAAATATATTCCCTTAGAATGCTTCCATAGTTTTGTTTTAGACATTTATGTTTTTAATGTATATTAATGTATTATTGTCATATAATTCTAATTGCTATATTTTTATAGTATATTTTGAAATTTGATAGTGTAAATTCTGTCTGTTTTCTTTCTGTTAGTACATTTTTTAGTTAATTTTGCATCTTTTCTGAGAACTGGACTGTCAAGTTTCATTTAAAAAATCTTGTTAGGCTTTGAATCAGGATTATATTTATTTTGTAATTTATTTAGTGGAGAATGACTACCTTTACTATATTTTCTTTCCATTTAGAATAGGGTGTGTCTCTCTATTAAATTATATCTTCTTTTATGTCCTATCGTACAGTTTTTACTACAGATATTGCAAATTCGCATTAGTTTTATTCTTAGATATTTTCTTTAATTCTCTATCATTTTCAATTATGACTAGGGCTTTTTTCCTTTATATTTTCTAATTTGTCATTGCTGATGTTTAGATATGTATACTTCATCAAGTTAGGAAAACTTCTTCTTGTATTACATACTTACCAAATAAAAAAAATACCATTTTTAATAAATGTATTTTTTGCATTCATTAAAATGGTTTTGTGGTTTTTTATTTAATCTTTTAAAACATAAATACATTAAAGCATTTTATAGTGTCAAACCTTCCCTGCATTTCTGGTGTCAAGCAGCTTTTAAAACACTGCTATATTTAATCTATTAAATTTTTATTTTGAAGTTTTGCAGCTATACTTAAAAGTGAAGTTGACCTATGGTTTTATTTTTTGTGCCATGTTCGTCTAGTTTACGTATCAAGGTTATAAAATTATCTTAGAAGGATACAGGAAGATTTCTCTATTTTCTTCCAAATGCTTTGAAAGCTAATTATCTCTAAAAATTTCCAAAAATTCTAAAATCTCTACAGATTTATTCAGTGTGTATCTTAAATTTTAATTTAACTTGGCATCTTGTCCCTTTATTTGCTAGATTCAGCAACCACAGCTTAGAACAAACAACGCTGGGGCGCCTGGGTGGCTCAGTTGGTTAAGCATCTGCCTTCGGCTCAGGTCATGATCTCAGGGTCCTGGGATGGGGCCCCACATTGGGCTTCTTGCTCAGTGGGGAGCCTGCTTCTCCCTCTCCCTCTTGCTTGTGCTCACTCTCTCTCTCTCTCAAATAAATAAATAAAATCTTTAAAAACAAAACAAAACAAAAAAACAATGCCTGGCACATAGTAAACACTCCGAATTATGAGTGGCTCTATGATTCTATTGCTTTGAGATCAGAGAATTTTGCCTGTTGAGAGTTCTTTTGTGGACTGAAAAATGGTAAATTTTAATGAATGTTCCCCTGAATACAAAGTTCCCTATATATTTATTATTTATAAAACCAATTTTGAAAGTTGTGCTTTTGAATTCTAAATAGCTTTAATTATTTTTAGTTTATTTGATCCATCAATTTATAAGGAAGATATAATCTCTGACTATTATGCATTTATTAATTTCACTTCTATTTCTTTTTGGTTTTTTTCTCCCTTTTTGTTTTATATATTTCTGCTGTTAAGAACCTAAAGTATAAAGAGTATACATTTTTATGTTGTTCCTTTCATCTCTGTACAATTCTTTTTCCTTTTCATGCTCTGTCTTGATTTCTATTTTGCCTGATATTGACATTTTTACATCTGCCCTTTTTGTTAGCAATTTTCTGATATATTTTTTCTCCATTATTTTTCTTCTCAAATATTTTTATATCATGTTGCCTTAGATAGGTCTTTTGTAAACACCACACATTTAGGTAAAGATTTTGTTTGTTTTTACCAAATTTGAAAATCTCTTTCAGTAGAAGTACATATCTCCTTTATATTGTGCTATAAAACTTGTGTGTCTGGACTTTTCTTGCCATAGTTTAAAAAAAAAGTTTATTGTTATCAAACTTTCCTATCATCTATACATTTTCCCTGCCTTCTATTATTTCAATATTTTTTTCTAATATGAATTATTTTTGTTGGCATAAACTTATAGTTTCAGACATTTTTCCCCTTTAGAATTTTTGAGAATTATTGTATTGTCTTTTTACATCTATTTTTTTTTTTACCAAAGTCTTACCTCCATTTCATTTCTTTGTAATTAAATTGTTTACTTCTGTCTCTTAACATTTTAAGGATTTTCAAATTCTCGTTTCTCTCTTGCATTTTTCCAAGGGTTTCCAGGTGCTTGTCCTTTTTATGTATTCTGCTTAGCACTAGATGGTACATTTTAAATGGAAAATTCTTGTCTTTCTTCAGCAGTCAGCATCCCCAACCCCTTTTAATTTTGACTGTTTCCTCATATGAGTCCTTTGAGAAACAGTATTGGCTGAACGTATTGGCTAAATGTTGGATCTTCTGAATTTCTCTTCCATACTTCTTTCTTTCCTCCCCCACCCCTACTCTGTCTCCTTGGGCCCCAGTATAGGAGAATCCACTGCCTTATTAGTCTAGCTTTCTAGTTTACTTTCCAGGCATAATTATGTGGCTATTTAGTCCATCTCTCTGTTTATTTTTTTAGTACTAACAGCCACGTATTTTTTATTTTCAAGATTTATAACTCAGCCTGTTATTTTTCATGGATAAGACAGCCTCTCATATCCTGCTGAAAATATTTATGATTCTTTAAATTATTTGTTGCTTCCTTTCATTATGGAATTTTTGTGATTTTTTATAGTATTCTTATATGTGTATTTGAGAAGACCTGTCTGTGAAAGCTAATTTTGATGATCATTGCCTGCATTTGGCGATTGCGTGTGTGTGCGCGTGCGCGCATGTGTGCGCTCGCATGTGCACATTTATTGCTTTAGCTGTGGACTAATAACTCTCTCATGGCTTAGCACAAGAGAGGAGGGTGGCTGGAGTCACCCTGGCAGGCCGATATGCACCTAACTGTCTCAGCTTCCTCTCTTGGGCTTTCTATTCATGCCTCTCAATTTGGAGCAGCACCTACCTTAGCAGGCTCTCCCACACTGGAGGGTTGTGGTTTCTCCTGCTATCACTGGCTTGGGGTAGGCTAATCTTCATTCATCTTCTGGGGCTTGGACATATTACCACCAGGAGAAAAATCAGGCATTTTTTAACAAAAAGGATCCAGGAGAACGGCTATTGGTTAAAGACCCAATAAGGTGTCCCCTATAGAGCTACTTTAGTTTATCTAAAAATTTCATTAATGTGACACTTATTTTACTTTCCTAAATGCAAAGTGCTATTTTTTCAAACCGGTAAAATGCATATGGTTTAAAATTGAAGAGTTGCAGAAGTGCATGCAGTCAAAATTATGCATCCTCCTAACCTATTTCTCAGCCCCCTGGTTTTTCTCCCCTGATCAACCATCCCTACCAGTCTTTCAACACCTCATTTTTTTGATCATGGAAGATAAGAAAAGTATTGCTATACTTGTCATTCAATTACACAACAATGGCTTTTCAACTCACTGGATATGCAAGTTTTTGTTCTTTGCTTTAGGTCTGTGAATTCCTAAATCACCTGAGATGTTTAGCATCTGGGTTACTAATACCTATGGACCCTGGAATACTGATTCCACAACTTGTAATAGCTAATAAGGTGCCCTTTCCTTTGTTGATTATAAAACCAGCCAACTATTCCCTTGCTATTATCTCCTAGTGTACTATAAAGGAATGGGGTGAACGTTCCATGGGGGAGCCGAGAAATACCCTTCTTCCTCCCAAGTCCAGTCCAGTCTCCCCAAGTTGTAACACTAGGAATAGGGCAACTGTTATGACCCCCCCCACACCCCACCCACTGTCCGTCACTCCCCTTAGACTCTTCCCTGTTCTACTTGACTTCTCTGCACTTCTGACCCTCAGAGGAGTCTGTAATACCTAGACTTTATCTGGCCCAGGATCTTCTCCAATTTACATCTGCTCTTTAGACCAAATTGCAACTAGGCCAGCCTCCAAAGAGGAGAAAGTGTAACTTTTTTTTTTTACTGTGATTTACAATAAGAAATACATTTCATATCTTTCTCACACTTACACATTTGAAACAGAATGTTAACAATTCTTACCCCTATTAGCTGTAATGCAATATCATTTTTAAATATTATTTTTCATTTTAAAAATGTTATGATTGGGGCGCCTGGGTGGCTCAGTCGTTAAGTGTCTGTCTTCGGCTCAGGTCATGATCCCAGGGTCCTGGGATCAAGCCCCACATCAGGCTCCCTGCTTAGCAGGAAGCCTGCTTCTCTCTCTCCCAGTCCCCAGCTTGTGTTCCCACTCTTGCTATCTCTCTCTGTCAAATAAATAAATAAGTTCTTTAAAAAAAATGTTATGATCAACTCAAATGGATTTCATGATCCACTAAAGCGAGGTTCCCTGAAATTTGAAAAATACTGCCTAATGGCAATAAGCAGATTGTCAAAGGCTTTCCTCCTAGAGCTATAAAAAAGAAATTTCTACTGTTTCATATAATTTGCCACAAGACAGATTTTTTTATAAAGTGACTCTTATTTTCTTCTATTTTGATTCAGACCTATACTTTTCTGAACCAATGTTATTCCAATTGACAAATGTGGTCGCTGCTGGGGTACCCGCACTTACAGTGTTTACTAATCCTGAACCAGGTCCAGTCTGGATGTGCCCTGGAGAGATCAGGGATCTCCCTGAATCATTCCCCTGTACCTTGTTGTTCAGTGACAATTTTTCATCATTTTCCTTACACTTGGGATTTTTTTTTTTTTTTTTAAGTAATGCCCAGTGTGGAGCCCAATGCAGGACTTAAACTCACCACCCTGAGATCAAGATCGGAGCCGAGATCAAGAGCCGGACACCCAACCAACTGAGCCACCCAGGCGCCCCTACGCTCAGGATTTTTAAACTCACATTCATGTTCTCTCAACACTACACAGTTTTTGTTTTACCTTAAATCGGAATCTGTTTTATATATTTGTAAATAGGACCCTGCGTTCTCTCTCCACACCACAGCCCACCTGCATCTATGCGTGACAGAGCTGGGTGGCAGTATTATGGTTTGCCAGTAGACATATTTAACACATGATGAAATCATTCAGAAAATTCTTTTAAGTTTCAAATTTTGGTTTATTTTGTAAAAAATCTTCTTTATAATAATCACTGAGCTCTTTTAAAAAAAATGAAGTTCATTTAGAGAGCTTTGTCATGTAGCTGTTTAAAAAATATTTAATTTTCAAGTACAAACTTTTAAAATCAGGGCTTTCCAAAGTTATTAGCACTTACAGTATATCTCTGTCCAGTGGAACAGATGTTGCCTGTATCTACAAATATTTCAAAAACAGATTGAAGGCATGCAATATGCAATTCCTTTTGGCACGATTCGCGTACATTTTGCCAGAAAACATTTGAACAGATTTTAAATCTTTCTGCTCATTATCTTTGAAAAATATACAAACTCACACACATTTTTGCAAGGTGTCTGTTATGAGTTACATGTTGTGAAGAGTACCTCTTAAACAATATGCCTCTCAACATCAAAAGCTTGACTATATAAAGCTTGGAAAGATGAGGAAAAGGTCATGTGTATAGTAATTGTTAATAGCAACATCAGACAAGTATGTCTTAATAAAAAATATTTAGCCTGATAGGTGCATAAAATTAAACTGCTTGAGCAGAATTAACAGCACCTATACTGTACCGCATTTCAAAGAGGCAGTACTTTATTCAAGAATCAAAGCCACGAACAATCCTTATTTTCATGTCTTATCATCTAATTATGTTTCGGAGTCCTGTTAAATTCTATCTTTTGACATTTCTCAAAGCTCCCAGCTCTTGTCTCTTTAAACTGTTTATTCTACCTGGAGTACTCGTCCCCCCCCCCCCCCCCCATCTCCATTTAGAGTGTGTGGAGTTTGGGGAAATTTCATGGAGTTCAGCGTGAGGAAGGGATAGGGTAAAACATTTGAGGGTCTGCGAGGAGAGAAGCCTGGGGAGGTGGACAGGAGCCAGATAACTGGGGAGACTTCTATACAACGCTAATTTGGGGAGTTTGCAATTAGCACTGGAGATTTGATAAAAAACAATGGAGGATTTTAATCAAGGAGATGAATGACAGGATTAGAAGTACATTTTATATAATTGAATCCAGATACATCATGTAAAATGAATTTAAAAGAGCAAAGCTGGAAGCACAACAGCCAGTTAGGAGTTTGCTACAATAGCTAAGGCGTGGAATGTTTCCAATTAGAATCCGTGAACCCACCGTGCCTCACATTCCTGCCATTTGTGGTTACTGCTCCTAATTTACAGCTTTCCACTGTGTGTTTTCCGTATTCTCATCATCATGCTGGAAAGGTTTCTCTCCTCTGCCCCCCACCTCCCAGACCTTCCATGCTAACCTCTGTGATGCCGATCTTACGCAATCTACCTCTCCCACATCTTGACCTTCTGCAACAACGGTGGATCCCATTCCCTGGCTTTCACTGAAAACTGGCTTCTCCAGCATCTGGATCTTACACAATCTACTTCTCCCACACCAAGCTAGTGGCAAAATTCTTATGCCTCCGTGCCAATCCAGACTTGTATGACTCCTTGTCTCACTCCTTCTTGGAGCTTCATGATGCTTTTGCAGTATCACCTTCCATGCCTTTTTTGCTCTCGTAAGCTCCTCAGTCACTACTTTTCCTTCATCACATGTTTTGGTACCTGACACATCTTTCTTTCTACCCCATTCCTGCCATCCTCCAGAGTAGCTTCGGTGATCATTGGGTCTCCCAGCAAACAGCTTAGCTTCTCGTTAGCTTGGCTTTTCTTACACCAACAATCTTCACATCCACTCCATTTCAGAGCACCACTGCCACGCCTCTAGCCCAGACTGTGTTTTCATCAGACGATGCCCCTTTTCTGAAATATTCACAACTGCTCTTGGGCCACAAACTCTTATCCTTCTAGTTCTTCCCATCAGTGTTTCCACAATCTCACTGGGATCTATAACTTTGCACTTCCTTTATTTTTATCCACGGTTCCCTCCTATTTCCACTTCCTTTTCTATCCAAACTCCAACCCCTTTTCTATCCAAGCTTTAAACCTTTTTTTTTTTTTGCCATTTCTCTCAACTCTGGCCACTTTCCCTTCCCCTGCTTCCACCAGCAAAACCAAAGTGTAAGCCCCTTTCTTTGCCTACTCTCTCCATTCTCCATCCCGGACTACTAAGTACTACTGGAGAAAATTAGCACAGACAGACTGATGGCCTGACAAATTAACAGTTTCAATAATAACTGGGTCCTGAAATCTGCCTGGAAAATTCTCTGACTTTCTCTAATTGGTTCCCTTTTTCACTTTCCACAGATCCTTCTCAAATTTTCTTTCTCCTGAAACCTTTGATCTCTCTCTGTCTCACTCTTCAGTTAGAGCAGATAATTTCGAGAGAAAATGGACAATACTAGATGGAACTTTCCTCAGACTCCTCCAGCTGCATTTGCAAACCTCCCAACTCCTGCCCCCTTCTCTTGCCTCCTTTCCCTCCGTGGCGGTGCAGCAGAAGTTCATCCTTCTAATCAAGGACCTCCCTGCTCCTGTACTAGACCCATCTGCTCCCACCTCATCCTTGCCTTTTTGATTGGCTGACCATCTTTTCTCTTCAGTATCTACAAGCACCCTCACTGC
This sequence comes from Phoca vitulina, assembly GCF_004348235.1. Taxonomy (NCBI): domain Eukaryota; kingdom Metazoa; phylum Chordata; class Mammalia; order Carnivora; family Phocidae; genus Phoca; species Phoca vitulina. The sequence goes on from NW_022589704.1 coordinate 51,853,101, forward strand.
AAGATGTCTTCCCATCAGCATGTCCATGGTCAAGTCTTCGCTGTTGTATCAACCACCAGCCAAACTTCTTCCCCTATCCATCTTTCTCTATCATCTTTCTTTTTTCACAAACAATGACTATAAAGACTGTCTTCCTTTTTCTCACCTTCTATTCATTCCTCAGCCTAGTTGTAATCTGGCTTTTGTTTCTAGAATACCCATGACTCTATGCTTGTTAAAATCATTTGATGCTAAATAAGCCCCTCTTTTACTTCCGTCACTGCATTTTAAACTGTTGTCTAGTTTTTCTTCTTGAGATGCTCCTTCCCTCCCTCCCTCTCCCCATGTTGGCAAATGTGACATTACATTCTCTGATCTTCCCCCTAACTCTGGTTGTTGTTTCTCAGAGTCCTTCATGAGTAATTTTTCTCTGTTTTCCTATTAAAAGGTGTCAGGTCATCGGAGTTTATCTTCTAGCTTATAACAACCTCAGCAATAGTAATAATAGCCAATATTCATCAAATTTGTATTTGTATTAAATGCTTTTTTATAGATGATATTTTATTCTTTACAAAACCCTATAAGGGAGATACTATTAATAGCTCCCCTTACAGAGAAGTTAAAGAGCCTAAGCATGGTCCTAGAGCTAGCAGGTAGCAAAAGCAAGATGCCAAGAAAACCAGAGCAAAACCAAGTTACCCAAATCTGATGGAACAGAGACTGTCCCCTAATCACTGGTTCTGTGTCCTTACCCATGGCGATCTCACCCACCTGCATGTATTCCCTGCCAGATTCTCGTGGTTCTCAAGTCCAGTGTTCCTTCCCAAATACGGTTCCTGAAGACCAGGCCCTTATACCGCACTGCCTCCTACTGCTTTGCACAAGTAACTCAAAGCCCACATTTCTCAAACTAAACTCGCCATTGCATCACTCCCTGCCCTTGCAAAATTGTTCTTGTTTGTCTCATTTTGGTCAGTGGAGCTACAGTTGACTTTGTCTGCCAGGTCAGAACCTTGCTTTCATCCTTGAATCCCCACAATCCTTCCCTCCTCTCTCCAGTTAATTACCAGGTTTTCTTACTTTGGCTTGTGTGAAATTTCTGGTATCTTATTGCCTTCATTTTCACTGTCTAGATTATTAAAGCAAGTAGGGGCTCCTTGCTCCCAGTGTCTCTGCCTTTCTAATCTGTTCTTCACAATGCAGCTTAATTCAGTTTCCTCAAGTGCAAATTTGATCATATCAGCTCCTATCTTTAAAACCTTCAGTGCCAGAGGGGAGGTGGGTGGAGGGATGGGTGAAATAGATAAAGGGGATTAAGAGTACACTTATCTTGATGAACACTGAGAAATGTATAGAATTGTTGAATCATGATATTGTACACCTGAATCGAATATAACACTGTATGTTAATTAAATTTCAAGAAAAAAATACTAAAAATTAAAAATAAAATGTCTGATAGAATTTTCTAGTGAAACAAACAAACAAACAAAAATCTTGAGTGGCTTGTCACTGATCTCTAAACTCCTTAGAATGCCATTAAAGGCCTCATGACCTGCCTTCAGCTTACTGTTGTGGTCTAACTTTCTATAATTACCTACTGCATGTTCTATAATCCAGCCATGTTGAATTATTATCATTTCCTTAAATGTGCTGAAATATAATGTTCTTTCTCTTGATTCTGACCTTCTGCAGATAATGAAGTCATCTTACCTACATCTAAAATGTAAATCATTCTCGTAAGAGTTACTTTTCAACTTCTATAACATCTGTTCTGGGAAGTGGTTTCTAATAACCCAAGCCTGGGCAAGTGGCCCTGTGATGTCTGTCCACGGAATACTGTGCTTACCTCTACTTCAGCACATACCACAGTGTGTTGTAAGTGTCCATTTACTGTTTGCTCCAGTAAGACACATACACAGCCTGACGGCCGGGGTGGTAGTTACCTTTGAACTTATAGTGTATGGCACTACATGTAGCATATATCAAATGATCAACAAATATTTATTGAATTGATGAATTAATGACTTTCTACAAGTGTCATGCTAAAAAATGGAAGCCATCTGTTGTACTTGGCAACTGATAATCTCTGCCAGAAAAGCTTCATTAGGGTTGAGCAGGTTAGCAATGAATGAGAAATAAGGAAATGGTTAGACTTCTCACTTGAGAAGGTTAGCTATTAGTTTCATTCATAAGAGCAATGGTAAATAAATAACTAACCCACAGCAATAACCTCTTAAGAGTCATGTAGGACTTACAGGAAGAAAGTTTAAACGCTTGACTGGAGGGTATAAAAGGAGATGAACACATGGCGAGACATACCAGATTTCTGGCTAGGAAAACAATATTGTAAGATAAAATTATTTTCCTAAATAAACTTATAGTTTCAATGCAATGTAACACAAATATTCCATTGAGTTGTTTTTTTTTTATTATGAAATGGTTCGTATTTGTGGGGAAAAATTCAAACCAAGTCTCTCATTCCCTTAAATTCTCTTGAGTGTGTGTGTGTGTGTGTATGTGTGTAAGTACTCACATATGAATATATATTTATATACACACACATATATATGATAGTCTTTTTTTTTTAACACATATGGACTCTCTCTCTATGTACCCTCCAACAACTATTTTATTTAACTTAGCAGCATAACTTGGATATCTTTCTACATCAATACATATGGATCTACCTTATACATTTTTAAGCTTCTAAAATTGAAATTTATCATACATACAAAAGAGCGCAGAAATCATCCCTTCCTCATGTCCCTTCCCAATCTTAATTCCCTAAAAGGTAAACACTACTGTGACTTTTTTTCAGCACGGATTAATGTTACCCATTCTTGAGCTTTATATAAATGGAATCACGCAGTATGTTATTGTGTCTGGTCTCATACTCAATATTTAGGAGTTATTCAGTAGTTTGGCTTTTCATTGCCATATTACATTACATGACTACAATACAATTTACACATTCCTCCCTTAGTGGATAATTGCAGTGTTCCCAGGCAGAATATTATGAATAGAGATGCTGGGAACATTCTTGTAAATCTTTTTATGAACATATGTATATATAATCTGTTGGATATATACCTAGAAGTGGAAGAGCTAGGTGATAGGGTATTCATATATTGAGTTTTCGTAGATACTGCCAAAGAGTTTTTCAAAATAATTATAGCAGTTTATGCTCCCATAGCAGTGTGTGTACCATATTCTTTTTAAAGACCTAGAGTATCACATTGTGTAAATATACCCTAAGTGTATTTAACATTGGTTGTTTTCAGTTTTTTTACTGGCACAAAAAATTTTTAAATAAACATTTTGTATAGGTATTTTTGTTTATTCATGTGAGTGTTTCTTTAAGCATGTCAGTAAGATAAAATTTTTTAAAAATTGAAAATAATTTTAAAGTTCACTTGAAAAAAATTAGTTTTTCCAAAACAAAATTAGGGAACAATATTTTATAAAACCTGAGTGAAATGAAAATGTTTTCTAAAAGCTGCAATCACTGAAATTGTAGCCCCGGTACAGAAAAGAACACATACGTTAGTGGCTAGGAATGATAGCTGTCAGTTAGGTTTCAAGCAGGAAAAGCAAAATTAAACTGAATATTTAAAGCAGAGGAGACCTGATGCAGGCACTGGGTTACACTGGTGATAAAAGGGACTGAGAAGCCACCCAAAGATGCACAACACAGCTGCCGCGGGAGGGACACGCAAGAAGGGGGCAGAACTCCTAGAGCTCAGCGCTGGGTCAGTGAGGGAAACCAGGTAAAATGACGGGGCACCTGTCGAAGCAGGGACAGAGAAATGCAATCTCTGCTCAAGGTGTCACCTGAAGCAGGAAGAGGGGAAAAATACCTTGACTCTTCTTTTCCTCTGATCAGGGCTTCCCCCCAGATGCGCTGATGGCAAGTTACTAAGGAGTGTGGGAAAAAGCCTGGGAAGGTCAGCTTGCTGGAGAGAACGGAGCAGAGTGGCAGAAGGACAAGAAGGCAACAGGATGGCATAATAGAATAAATAATAAAGATGACATCACAAATCAGAGTAGATAGGAATGATGGTTTAATAAATCCTATGGACATCATTGTTGCCCTATTATGAAAAGATCAAGTTAAATTGGATTTTCACCTCATACTGTAGCCCCACATAAATTACAAGGAGGTGTAGAGTTAAATGTAAACAATTGAAGTCTCTATGAAAAAGAAAAATTGTGTATATTTTCAGGAATGGGGATGATTTAAGTGCATAAAAGCGACAGAATAAATCTAAAACTTTGATCATTTAAATTTAAAATAATACCATAAATAAAACTAAAAGGCATATAACAAAGTAGGAAAATTATTGGTACATATATGAAAAAGAGTTAATACTTGCAGTCTCATAAATAAGTAGAAGCGTGGGCAAAGTACAGCAACAGATATTTCATAAAAGAAGACAAAATGACTGGTAAACATAGATAAAATAATATTTAAATTCCAATAATTGAAGTCATACAAATTTAAGTAAAAATATATTTATCTGTCCATTCAAGTGACAAATATTATAAAATATTGTTAATCCCACAGTGTGGGGGAAAAATGTATGCTACAGCAATAAGTGGACTAACCTGTCACCATTAAAATTATTTTTCAAGAAATATTTGACAAAGATAATATTCTTTTTTTAAATAATATTCTTGATATAATAAGGTGAAAACAATAGGATTTAAACAGTATTTTAAATTAAAATTTTGTTACAAAATAAAAAAACCCACACATATAAATGTACAAAATAAAATACCAGAAGGAATACACCAATATGGTAAAGAATTAACTGAGGGGCACCTGGGTGGCTCAGTCGTTAAGCGTCTGCCTTCGGCTCAGGTCATGATCTCAGGGTCCTGGGATCGAGCCCCACATCGGGCTCCCTGCTCCACGGGAAGCCTGCTTCTCCCTCTCCCACTCCCCTGCTTGTGTTCCCTCTCTCACTATGTCTCTCTCTGTCAAATAAATAAATAAAATCTTTTTTTTTTTAAAGATTTTATTTATTTATTCATGAGAGACAGAGAGAGAGAGAGAGAGAGGCAGAGGGAGAAGCAGGCTCCCAAGGAGCAGGGAGCCCGATGCGGGACTCGATCCCAGGATCCTGAGATCATGACCTGAGCCGAAGGCAGACGCTTAACCATCTGAGCCACCCAGACGCCCTAAATAAAATCTTAAAAAAAAAAAAAAAGAATTAACTGAAATGGTAATTTCTGGACTATGGGATTGAAGTAACTTTTATTTAATTATACACTTCTGCATTTTTCAAACATTCCACTGTGAGCCTTTATAATCTAAAAAAAGCAATGATCATACATATCCATACAAGTCAAAAGACAGTGAAGAATGCATTATTTGCAGAGAGAGAGATTTACACAAATTTGCAGACTGAAAGGAAAGAGCCAGTGGAGATGAACCCCTTGAAGGTGAAAGGCCTCAAAGTTGCTGAAGGAAGGTCTTGGAGGAGACTGGTTGAGTTCTGGAGCATGGATGGGGAAATCAGGCTTGGATAAGAACTTGTGAGGAAAAAAGGCCTGAGGAAGCGCCCACGAGAACCAGACCCTGAGGGAGTTCACACTCTGTGATCCTGGTTTTCTCCCTGCTGAGACTAAGGAGCGACGATTAAATAGTACATTTACAGAGACTGTTGGAGGTTCTGGATGTGTGCTGAAGAGAATAACCAAGAAGTCATTGCTGAGGAAAATCAAAGGATTAACAGGTTGTCCTGAAGGTCTCTTGGAGGTGAGACATCTTAACTTTGTAATGGTAGCATGATTTTTTACAATTACGTGAGGTTTTCGATCAACAATACATATTTTTTGGAATAGAAGCTTTGGAAGTTCAGAATGTTCTCCAAATGAGAATTTGCAGGGTGGACAGAGGTAACAGACAGGAAGGTTAGGAGACTGAAGGAACCCGAGACTGAAGTCTGCACTGGGATCTATGCTGATTAGGAAAGGAAGGAGACCTGGAACGGGGGTGGGGGACAGGAAGAGCAGGTGTTTGGAAGCGCATTACTGCAGTGGGCAAAAGAGAAGTGAGGATATATTATCTGCCTTTACTGAGCTCTCAAAACCTTTGCATTTGAATCTAACTTTTGACATTTACCACACTCTCCCTTGCGTTTTAGTTGATTGTACTTTTCTTTCTTTTTTTTTTTTTTAACCACAACCCACTCTTGTATGTGGCTATGTGTTCCCAAGGCACCTACCCAAGTGGCAGTTGTTCAAGGACTGTTGTTGGAAGAGTAAAGGCAACCAAATATGTTAATTTTTGGCATCGTGGCAAGTGCTTTGGTTAAATTTAGAACTACTCTTTTGAAGACGGTGCAGTCAAAAGTATTAATTAAATTGGCACCACTGCTTGCCAGCAACATCAATATGGCTCACCTTGGGAAGATGCCAGTTGAAGGTGTTACTGGGACTCTAGCAAGCTCAGAGCATCACATTTAATTGCACTTCAGAAGGCACCATCTTTTTAAGCCTCAAACTAATGGTGAGATGACCTGTTTTGCATGCAGGAAGAGTTTGCTCTGGATTTACTGTCTCGTAGTTGCAGGAATGATAACTGTGGCTGTTCTTTGCTCAAATAGTACCTACTCAGGAGGATGGCAGGGAACCTTTGGCTTCTCCCTAAAAGCTTGGTTTCGGAGAGTGAATTTTCCTGATGCTACACCTCCAGGGCATTCTCTTCTTATGGTATACTCTTCAAGGCCTTTCCTATCAAGTTTCCATAATTTAAATAGAAACTCACAAGATTCCAAGTCTTTGGTAGGAAGAATAAAGATGAGGAATATATTACTCTCTGATGGTGGTGAGGCTTGGGGCTTGGGAGGGAGGAAGAATTACAGTTCCTCCTTTTGGTAATCTTAACTGTAGTTCTCCACACATGCACGTACGCATGCGTGCACGCTCACACACACACATACACACGCCCCTAAACACACTCAAGCATACTCAGTCACTTGCTCAGTTACTCGCTCACTCACTCACACAAACTTTTCCGGTCTTATTTTCAGCTGGATGTTAAAATCCCGACTCTGGTATTTAACTTTTAGTGTTTTCAAGGCTCTTTCTTATATATTCATGAATCTAGTAGACCTCATCCCAGTGAACATTCTTAATTACAGTCAATTGCCCCAAATTGGCTTTCCTGAATTTAAATGCATTTGCCATTTCATTTTTCAAGATGAGTTTGATTGAACGTCTTGTAGTGATTGATGCAAGCTCATTCAGAGTATGTGAATAATAAATTTATTGCTCTCTGGAAATAAGTAATAGATCAAAAAATCTCTTTGGTTTAATATTTTACTGTTAAAGATTAAACAGTTCTTCTAAATAACTTAGCAACCCTTTCAAACTCAAATTGTTTAGCTCTATGTTTAAAGAAACTATTGAAATCGTTTCAGTCCCCTTGGGTGCAGTTGTGCAATTTGGATTTAGCTGGTCTGCAGATTGTACTCATCTATGTTAATGTTTCTGTAATGAGAATGATCCAACTGTGTCATAACCTTTTGGGTCTTAACCTCCTTCATTTACATAATCTTTTACTTCTCATTCACACTAGCCTTGCCATTTTAGGATGAATACATCAAACTCCTTCCTTTTTCTCCCACGACCTGATTTTGTTGCTAAAAAAAAAAATCAATTAGTTTGTCTTACATATGAGAAAAACATGTTGTTCATAATAGATTTTTTGACATTTGAAAGATGTTAGGTGTTTAACGAAAAGAAATGAGTCGAAGGATTTTAGCGCTACTATCATGATTTTAAGAGAAAAACAGTAAATTACTTTTATTCTTAAAAATACACTAAATTTGAAAATATTTAAAAATACAGACTGTCAAAGAATTGACTTATATGTATATTTAGTGTCTTGCTTCAAATAGAATATGTTAAAATTTAGAATAGTGCTACTACCCGATATCTTAAAAATATATGTGTTAAATGCATATATGCATTAGGGTCTTCTATATTTAAAATTATGCCAATTTAGGGCGCCTGGGTGGCTCAGTTGGTTAAGCGACTGCCTTCGGCTCAGGTCATGATCCTGGAGTCCCGGGATCAAGTCCCACATCGGGCTCCCCGCTCAGCGGGGAGTCTGCTTCTCCCTCTGACCCTCCCCCCTCTCATGCTCTCTCTCTCTATCTCATTCTCTCTCTTAAATAAATAAATAAAATCTTTAAAAAAAATAATAAAATAAAATTATGCCAATTTATATACATTTACACACACATATTCACAAGTGTTGATTTTTAATAACATAAAATATTATAAAAGTTGGACTTGCTCAACTAAAAATGTAATTAAGAGATAATTGTGTTTCAAAAATTAATGACAATTTGTTTAAATAGCAAATAGGACACATATGGAATGATTTATTTTAAAAATCCTATTCACATGCAAGTTTTTAAAAAACATTATTAACTTGGGGCACCTGGACGGCTCAGTCGTTAAGCATCTGCCTTCAGCTCAGGTCATGATCTCAGGGTCCTGGGATCGAGCCCCATGTTGGGCTCCCTGTTCCGTGGGAAGCCTGCTTCTCCCTCTCCCACTCCCCCTACTTGTGTTCCCTTTCTCACTGTGTCTCTCTCTGTCAAATAAATAAATAAAATCTTTAAAAAACAAACAAACAAAAAAACATTATTAACTCTTGTATTTGTGATACTCTGAAGAAGAAAGACCAGGTATGTAATAGGAAAACCAGATGTAATCTGTGGTACCAAGGAGGGCTTCCCCCAGGAAATGTCATTTGAGCTGAGTTCTATAGGTGAATAGAAACTGAGAGACTAGGGTCTGGGGAGGAGTAATCTTTTTATGTAAACCTGACCCATAAGCCACTCATGCATTCCAAACACCTGTAATAGCTTTTTTCAAATCTTCAGCATCTCATGCACACTATGCATCATCTGGCCCTACTTCTGCCACGTCTTCCCCGGCAGCACTCATCATACTTGTAATTGTTGTGTAGTGGCTATGTTCCTAGAGGATGAACGTGGACCTTGTATCCTCAGAACCAGGGGCCAAGCAAATACTTGATGAATAAATAAGGGTGCATAAAACCTTAAATCTTTAAATTTGAAAGATAATGTGTTTTATTAGTCATTATAAGAACTGTAGCTACCACTTAATTAAGCACATGTGTTAAGCACAGTCCAAGAAAACAAATGTGATAGATATTGACTCCCAATAGTGATTAAAAAAAAAAGAAGAAGAAGAAAAGGAAGTTTGGGACTTCAGTAAATTGCCCACAGTCAGGCTGTGATCTGCTCTATGATGTTTAAGAAAGACAGAATCACTAACTTGTCTCGGGAGAGAGGAAGCACTACTGTTTGATGGCAGTGTTGATGCAGTTCACCCTAAATTTTAAGACTTGTATATAAATTTTGTTTAAAATTAAAATTTTTATATATTATTAAATTTATTCTCATTTTAAAGCACTCAATTCATAGACTGTCAGACATGTACTATATATAAATGAGCAAAATAGGTGATATGATAATATATGGTTTACCCACATACGGTTATGGGCAAGGTTACAATTTGAGTTAGAAAAGCAGCTTGGTGAAAAGTATATATGTTATAGTGGAGGTAGCCATAAAGTCCTAAGGGCCATAGAATTATGTATATTTATCAAATACTTAAAGAGTGAATAATATGTCCCACATGTTGTTCTAGGTACTAGGCATAAAGTGGAGAATGAAATAGGATCCTTGGTCTCATGAAAAATACACTCTAGAGATGAGACATTAAATTTAATTGGGGAGGCCTAATTAGGCAGGGTTTACTAGAATGAGTGATATTTTAATTGAGTCTTAAAAGATGAGTAAATAGTGTCATGGATTGATGGGGAATGTATTAGTCAGGATTAGATTAATCCTTGAGTAGTTGAAAACCCAAAATAACATTGGTCCAACAACTTAAGAAATTCTCTCTCTCTCCAGTAAAAGAGACCTGGATATAATATCTGGTGTTAGTATTGTGCTCCAGGGATAGGAATCCACGGTGTTCCCTCCATGCTGTTTTCCCACCCATCTTCTGCATGTCACTTCCAACTCAGGCTCTAAGATGGCTGCTTGATTTCCAGTCGTCATATCTGCATTCCAGCCAGCAGGAAGGCAGGAGGTGGTAGGGAAGAAGGGCTTACCCCCTTTATTTCCAGACACTTAATGGTAGTTGCATACACTGATTCTATTTACTCCCAGAATCAACCACAAGAGAGGTGGAGAGGTGGAAAAATGATGTGTCTTGCTAAAAACTGAGGATTTTATTACTGAGGAAGAAGTGGAGAATGAATACTGGGGTTATATGGTAATTTCTATCATAAGAAAAAAGGCAAAGCATAGTGGTATAACAACAAAAGACTCAGAAAAATAACTTGAAAAATTATGTGTGTGGCACAGCTTGAATTTTGTGTATGAAACAATATAGAAGGGAGTAAGACTATAAAGCTAGGTTCATGAAAGCATGAATGTGCCATACTCAGAAACATTATCATGGAGGAATGTATAATAATTTAAAGGTCTTTTTTCTATATTATATATTTTATAATTTACAATAGCATTTTTCATATATAATCTCATTTAATATTCACAATAATCCTATGGAATAGCTATTATTCTTATTTAGCAAATTAAACAACCAAGATCCAGATGTCTTTTCTATTATACCTTAAGTATCTAATATATTCAGAGAGATTCACGAAGATATTATTACATTCTTAATCTAAGGATAGGAAGGCAATGCAAAGGGAACTATTAGAGAATAAAAAAAGAGCTCCTAGAGGTTAAAATATGAGCACTGAAGTAAAGAAGAAAAATCGATAACCTCCTAAAAGTTAATGAAAATTAGAGAGATATGGAAATGTTAGTGAAAAGAGAGGCATAGAGTTCAAATATGGAACATTCCAATTTTGACAAAAGTCCTAGGAAGACAGGACAAAAAATTGTGTGTGTGTGTGTGTGTGTGTGTGTGTGTGTAAGTGTGAGTGTTGGTGATGGTGGGGGAGGGAGTATTGTCGGAGACAAAAATAGAAAGAAATTATCCAAAATGGAAAAAAGACATGAGTCTTTATAGTAAAAGGATTCACCAAGTGTCCAGAACTATAAAAAGACCCCCATGAAGACTTATCCTAGTAAAATTTTTTTTTTTAAGATTTTATTTATTTATTTGACAGAGAGAGAGAGAGAGAGACAGTGAGAGAGGGAACACAAGCAGGGCGAGTGGGAGAGGGAGAAGCAGGCTTCCTGCCGAGCAGGGAGCCCGATGTGGGGCTCAATCCAGGACCCTGGGATCAGGACCTGAGCCGAAGGCAGACGCTTAATGACTGAGCCACCCAGGTGCCCCCTAGTAGAATTTTACACAGTGACAAGTCTAAAAGACACTAAAAAAGCTTCTAAAAGAAGTTCTTCAAATTCCTAAGGAAAAAAAATTATGTTCAAACTATTAAGCAATTATGAGGGCTGTCTGAAAATATATTTAGATATGCAAAGGTTCAAAAAATTTATTCTTCATCAACATTTTCTCTGTAAAATGACTATAGGATATACTCCAGCAAAACAGGAGAACACAAAAATAGGAGATATGGGCCCCAGGAAATAGTAGATTTAACTTGATAAAGACATCAAAGAAATCCCAGAACTACAGTTTTGCATAGTATCATATTAGAGCTGGAGAGAGAGACCTCTAGGAAGCTGATCTCTGAAGAGAAAAAAGAAGGAACTGTATAGACAATATGATTGCGAAGGCAGGAAAATGTGAGTGTGATCAAGTCACAAATTCAAGGAACAAAGAATGCAATGAGAAATTTCAGAGAAACCTATGAAGCAAACTAAGATGTGACACAATGGTAAGCAATTGTAGCATGTTTTTAAAAAATTCATTTAAAATTGATGTTAGAAACATCTTTGTATCAGAGAGATACATACACGCAATTGTAGAGGCTGTTTACACCATGAGGCAACTGGTGTCTGATGTTGGACCTTGAAGATGTCTTCAGGGCAGACAAGGGGGAAGGGAAGATACATAAAATAGCGGGGAGTCATCATACTAGAACCAATAAATGCCAGCTGAAATCTACAAGAACAGACTGAGAATCTGTGTCCATTTTTCACCACCTCCAACTTTGATGATGAGGGTGTTCTGCAGGATAAGCTGGGGTCTTTTGTCATGGAATTAAACAACATCCACTTGGCCTCCATGTCAAAGAAACTGAAAAATCTAGGGAAGGAAGCAACAATGGATGGCCAGGCTTCTGTTCCTTGCCAACAAAGTGAACCAGTAAGGAAGCAAAAACTGCGAGAGAGCGGCAGCCCCTGTTGCCCCTGCCTCAATCTTCTGAGCAGAAAAACAAAGGACCACTTCTTCACTTCAGCCCTCAGCATCTCACACAGAGTGTCTCTCTGTGGCCCACTCCCAACAGGAATTAGACAGAGAAGGGAATTCTGGGAAATGTAGTTCAGCCTAGTCTACACAAGGACACATTCTATAGCCGCCATAATCCCACAGTCTCCTCTGAGTGTCCCTGGGAGTTGTAACATTAGGGCTACAGAAAAGAGCAATACAATTTTAATGTAATACTTGGTCCAACTTCAAACAATATTTCCATAACAATAACATAAATGCTGTTTCTGGGTCACTACATCTAGAATCAATCTGTGAAAAAGCACAGCAAGCTGGGCTGTGGTTATAAGAAAGAAGAAGGATGTTAACTTTGAAAATACAAAAATAAAAGGTAGGTGGTAGAAGGTGGGATATGGAAAGGGGTGGAAGAAAAATGAAAGGAAGGGTAGGGAGCTGATGTCTTAATTTTTTAAAGGGAGAGTTAAGGGCTCTTTACTAAAATTAATGAACAAGAAACAGAGGTTTAAAGATAGTATTTAAAGTGATAAATGTAAGCAATAGGAGAATTAAAGATAATGATCTAACTATAATCATTGGGAGAAGAAAGCAAAAGTGAAAAAAAGAGAGTATAAATATGCTAAATCTCAAAACTCCTAGTGCTGAATCAATAGATAGCATCGAGAGTTGTTAGAACAATAAACTGACGTATATGGAAGCATATTAGTTACTAAAACAGAGATGGTTAAGAGGTTGTTTCTGAGAAATACAAGTGGGATTAGGAGAAAAGTAGAGAAATAATGTTGTTTTCATCATATTTTTTTGGTAGTATTTGAGTAGTTATAATAAGCATGCATTACTTTGATCGTGTTCATTTATTTTAAGGGAGAGAAAACACAAGAGGTCAGAGGATAGGACCTTGGCTAAAATCCTGCATTAAAAAGGCAGATGTGAGAGAAGAAGCAAGAAAAGAAGACGAAGTGCATTTAGACCTTTAAGATAAATGTTACACAGCAGCATATTAACTTTGTGATAGATTTAAACAACAGAAACCTTATCTTTATTATAACTTTAGAATGGGTTTGGCCACTGGTCTACAATGATAGTTTCTATATCTGTCAAATCACTCCTTTTTTCTCTTGAATAGAAGAAACCATTCCGATGAAAACTTATGACAAAATCCACCAACTACAATTTTATAAAACAAGAAACTGTAATATTGATAAATTACTATGTATTCTATGTTACTATGTGTATTATATTACTATGTATATGTATCATTTCTGTTCTATTCTATTCAGCCGAATAGGCTAGATTTTTCAAAAACTCTTATTTGTCAACATAACATAACATTTTAGTATATTCACAATAGAAATGAAGTTATTCCTCTCTGAAAAGAATCCTAATAACTTTTAAATTACATGGGTATCACATAAATATAATATTTAGGGTGAGAGCTTTACCTACCAGTTTATAATTTTTTATAATTATGTTCAAGAGCATTGGTCACACTATTATCAGTTCTAAGTGTTCTGATTATTTTTCTTAATTTATTAGTTACTATGTATTTTCTGGACTAATATCATTAAAATAGAGCAGAACCATGTTAATGTCATTCACATTGATATTAGTATATTTTTAAACCTCGCCTATTTCCCATCTTTACATGTTTTCCTTTGATTAAACATCTCTGTGAATTATTCTCAAGTGCATTACTATTAACTTCAACAAGTTATGCTAGTTTAAATCATTTATTCTGTTGAAATACTATATTACATAACCAATTTCTGCAAATCTGTTAGTGATTTGAATTAATTTGTTCTTTAGAAACTATGCTAGAATAATTATGCTTTGATCTTGTAAATTAGCCAAATGGAATATTGTTTATAATATAATTTAAATGAAAACTGCCATCACATTAAATAGTGTTTCTTGGCTCAGTGCTTAATGGACCTCAGTTAATGCGTTGTTCATGGGGAAATGGCAGACTGGATCCACTGGGGTTACCAAGGTAACAGGAACACAGTTGTCCTCACCAATGTTTTCATTATGTAGGAAATAATAAAAACCAAATCAATCTACTTTCAACACAAATTTCAGAGTGTTACTTAAGAATTTTTAAGGTAGAGTTAAGTTGTGTCTGCATGACACTTACGTTAGTGAAAAGGAAAAATGATAAAACTGCCTCTTTTGGGATCTGTTCCAGAAGCCTCAAGGTTCTGGAATCTAATCTACAACAGTGGCCACCACATTCATGCATGTTAGCTGCCTGTGAGACCCTGGGTCCCCATCCTGGACCTTTTTATTCTCTGCAACTATTTTGTCCTAAACTCTAATATCCCATCTCTGACCAATTTGAGATTCTTTCAACCCCTCAGCTATTTACTCCTGTGATTCATATCTTGAGTTCATCGAGGCCTCCGTCTTCTTGACCTCTTCATTTTCTTTCAGCCAATTTACTCAACATAAATCACAATTTACTGTGCACTTACAGTGTCCTAAGTGCCTTTACACACATTATCTTGTTTCAACCGTATGAAGTTCCCATGAGTAGGAATTCTCATCCCATTGCACACATGAGGACATTGAGACAGAGAGAGGTTAAATTGCTTAAGAGAAGGGGGAGGACAATGATTCAAATTCAGGTCTAGGTGCTCCATAGCCTATGCCGTCCAGCTCATACATTCCTACTCCCTTGCATATTCCACTTTTATCTTGTAATACTTTAACATCTCTCTCTCACACACACATTCTCTCTCTTTTTTCCTAGTGCCCTCAGTTCCTTTATTTTCCAGTCTCATCAGCTACTGTCACCCTTAAGATCCAAGTCCATTAGCCAAACCATCTACCTTCTCTGTTCTTACCTTCGGGTTGCTGAGCACTACAGGAGACATCCTGTGTTGGTGAGAACTGGTGTCACCACCCGCTCATTGTCTCTAGTCTCAGCTGGGTCTTCAACACTACCCAGTGGTGTGTCCTTTGTCAGCTCCCTTCTCTACTCCAAACTTAATTTCCTTAAGACTCCTGCTCTGCCATTTCCCGTTCATTTAGCTAACTCAAAAGGATTTGATTGCCAAATTGGCTCACATAAATATCTCAAGTATCAACCTTTACTAATACTTTCAAGAATACAGGTAATCAAGAGGCACAGGGGAAGCATGGAGAGGTCTAAGATATCCTGCATAGCTCTTATGGTCCATCATTCCTGTGTTAGACATTCACTGTGTGGTCCAGGGTAATAGATGAGGTCTCCAAGAAACACTCATGGGTTATTACCTTATATAGTAGGAACATTTAGTTTATGAAATATCTTCATTTTGTATCCCAAATAGTTACTTTGCTTGCATGACATTTTCCAGAGAACCATGCTTCATAAATCTATTCAACCTAGGTCCCTTTATCATGAGCAATCCTAAAATAGGAATATCCTGTTAAAATAATCCCAGAGATAGGGGCTCTTCTTCTAGCAAAGATCATCAGTCTGTTTACAAGGGGTTTGGCGATCAGCATGTCTATGAGGATCACCTGACTTATTTCTTTCCCAAAAGTTTCCCTTGTCCTAACTACAAACATACACAGGTAACTGCTTTAACTCCTTCCATCTTTCATATTTAGTTAAGAATCCTGCTTTCTATTTTATAAAAAATAAAGCATCTCTTAGGTAGCCAAGTCCTTTGACTTCCTATTTCCTGTAATATGCATTATTCTATGTCCATACTACCCTCTTTCCTCTGGCCTCAGTGGGAAAATGTATCATTTCTTTTGTCCAAAGTCAAGCCTCTTCTTGATGATTTGTTTCTCCTTTGCTTTCTCTTCAGAGACTTGGATATTCTATTAATCAATTGCAAGTCCACCTAACTGTATTCTTAACTAGTCAACACTCCTTAGCAATAATTTATTTTTTATCTATCACTTCTATAGAGTTTTTTCTATGCCGGGCACTTTACTAATATGAACTCACTTAATTTTCATAACAACCGTGTGAAGAATATGCTGGTGAATCTCCAGCCTACATACGAGAAACATGAGTACCAGAGAGGTTAAGTAACTTTTTCAGAGTCACACGCTGGTAAGTGGTAACACTAGGAGTTTATACTGTGCTGCAAGTGCCTTTTCTAATGTCTTTTATTATTATTATTATTATTATGAACCTTACATTTATAGAATATGGTGCAAAAATAGGTCAAAGGAGGTGTTTATAGCTCTAATCCCCTTTCCGTCTAATGTTAACATCATACAATTATCAAGAACAGGAAAGTAACTTTGGAATAATATTATTAAAGTATGATTTTATTTTTATTTTAAAAAATTAATTTTATTCCATTTTTCACTAATATCCTTTTTCTGATTTAGGATCTACCTTGAAGTTGGGAGTGATTTCTCTTCAGTTGCCTCTGGCCTTTAATATTTTCTCAATCTTTTCTTGGCTTTCATGACTGTCATGAACACTTATTTTTTGTCATTCTTACTATTTTCTCTTCGTACTTTAGAGTGTATGTCGAATTTGTTCTTGAACCCACCTTACTCAGTTCTTTGCTTTGGTTATTTTATTTTTTATTTTTTAATGTTGTAAAAACATACAACAATATTTATCATCTTAACCATTTTTTTTTTTTTTTTAATCAGAGAGAGAGAGAGCACAAGCAGGGGGAGCAGCAGGCAGAGGGAGAAGCAGGCTCCCCGCTGAGCAAGGAGCCCGATGCGGGACTCGATCTCAGGACCCTGGGATCATGACCTGAGCCGAAGGCAGATGCTTAACTGACTGAGCCACCCAGGCATCCTGTCTTAACCATTTTTAAGTGTACAATTAGGCAGTGTTAAACATATTTGCACTGTTGTGAAACAGATCATCAGAGCTTTTTTGCCTTGCAAAACTGAAACTCTATACCCATTAAAAACCTCCCTTTAATGCCTCCCCCAGCCCTTGGGAACCACCATTCTACTTTTTGTTTCTATGAATTTGACTACTTTAGATATTACATATAAGTGGAGTATTACAGTATTTGCCTTCATGCCCCACAAATTAAATGATCTTAATTTTTCAGTCATTGTTTCACATGTCCATTCAAGGAAGTTCTGAGAATAGAAATCATGACACAATTTTTCCACTTCATATGACAATGACCACAATTCCAAACATTTAGTACATTCCTCAAGAATAATTCATTTGGGGTGCTATTGTGGGTTAAATTATGCCACCCCAAAATTCATATGTGGAAGTCCTAAACCCTAGTACTTCAAAATGTGACCTTATTTGGAAATAGGGTCATTGCAGAAGTAATAAGTTAAGATGAGGTCTTACTGAAATAGGGTGGACCTTAATCCAATACAACGGGTGTCCTTATAAAGAGGGGAGATTTGCAGATAGCACGTAAGGGGGACGCCGTGTGAAGACACAGGCAGAGACTGGGCTGGTGCTTCTGCAAGCCAAGGAATGCCAAAGATTGCCTGCAGACTGCCAGAAACTGGGGCAAGGCAAGCACAGATTCCCCTCACAGTTTTCAAAGGAATTAAGCCTGCTGACACTCTGATCTTGGACTTCCAGCCTCCAGAACTGTGAGAAATAACTCATTGTTGTTGAAGCCACCCAATTTGTAGTAGTACATTGTTATGACAGCTCTAGCAAACCAATACGGGGCTGCTGACTCTTACATTGCCTATGTGTGATCCATAAAGCTGTATATAAAATTGTGTGTATTTGTGTCTGTGGTCACACATTTGTTTTCCCCTTTTGCACAATTTCACAATGTCCTCCTCTAACAACCCCCTTTTTGTCATTAGTGGCAGGAGCATAATCAAGGGAGAAGAAAAAAAAAACAGGAAGAAATGAGCCTCTGATGTGACATTTGTTCCTATTTTTAAACTTTAGGGTTCTCCTAAGTGTCTTCAGCTCATGAGTGTTTCACATCGTATGACACAAAGGGAACGCGCCTATGGTCTTCCAGATCCACCTGAGCTTTAGTCAGCATCTGGAATCCAAGGGGATCTCTTGGATCTTCCCCCATAGTAAGCATTAAAAGCAGGATTAAAAATCACAAATAAATGAATCTTAAAGGAAAACCAGGGGAAGGGGAAGGGGAAGGTAAAGATATTCTGAGACAAAAACAGCTACTCTGTTGAACAGATTTGGGGATGCAGAATGAGAGACAGCTCTCTATCATTTTCCTAGGACTGCCATGACAAATTACCACACACGAGGTGGCTAATAACAACAGAAATTTATTTTCTTGTAGTTCTGGAGTTCAGAAGTTGGAAATAAAGTTACCTTCTCTCTGAATGTTTAGGGGAGAATTCTTTCGCACCTCTTCAAGTTTCTGGTGGCTCTAGGCTTCCACTGGCTTGTGGTACAATCACCCCAATTTCTGCCCCTATCTTCTGGTGCCATCTCTGAGTATGTCTCTTCTCTGTGTGTCTCTTTCAAGGATACCTGTCATTGGGGGACCCCTGGGTGGCTCAGTCAGTTAAGCCTCTGACTCTTGATTTTGGCTCAGGTCACGATCTTAGGGTCATGGGATCAAGCCCTATGTTGGGCTCTGCACTCAGCAGGGAGTCTGCTTGAGATTCTCTCTCTCCCTCTGCCCCTCCCCCCACCCCCGAGTGCTCACTCACTCGCAATCTCTCTCTCAAATAAATAATTTTTTTTTTTTTTAAGATACCTGTCATTGGATTGAGGGCCCACTCTAAATCCTGGCTGACCCCAACTCCAGATCCTTAATTATATCTGCAAAGACCCCCTTTTCCAAAGGTCACATCCACAGGTTTCATGAATTAGGTTATATACATACCTTTTGGGGGGTGACATTCAACCCAGTACAGGCTCTAACATTACTGAATTCTAAAAATAAATGAATAAAATTAGCCCAACGAGATTTGATTTCTGGAACTCCATTTCTTAAGTGAGAAACCAAAAGTACACTCTTAGTTATGAATGAACCCCCCACCAACAAAAGGACCTAAAAATAGACTATGGAAATAGAAACTTAAAGGGTGCAAAGTAAGTCCAAATTCTTTTTAAAGATAATAAATTTGATGTTTCAAACCCTAAACTATGTTGGGGGAGAAGGGGTGATATGATTGTGGTCTTTTCATTTTTATAGAATAACACATAGGAAAAGGATTAGATGTATGCTGTGAAGCTCTCCCTTTTCAGGGAGGCACATTTGAACCTAATTAAACCCGAATAAGACCATTAGTAAAGATATGCAGAGACAGAGTGATTGATGTTGTAAGCTCTGAGTGCTTTGCACAGAAGTCTCCAGCATTGGGAAGGAGGTTAAGCTAGAATATTTTCAAGGTCCCAATCAAGTCCACATTCTATGGCTCTGTAACTTTCTCTTCTACACACAAGTAAAAATTACTTATGGATATTTTTTAAGTCTGGGCACACTGAACAACAGTGTTTTGCTTAATAACATTGCTCATAAGCTCCTGGTAGAAACAGCTGAAGCATTTGTAGGTTGAGCATATAGAATAGGACTATAATAAGTTAATGGTGGGCTCTAGAGTATTTGAAAGGAAGGAGCAATAATTATAGAACTTTAGCTGACAAGGATTATGAGGGGCTATTAATGTACATGCGTTGTTCTGTATATGACTTTAATAACAGGATCATCTGCTAAAAGTTCAGGTAATGAGCCATTTCATTTTTCATAAATGCATCTTTAAATCTATTTCTTTCACTTTTTTATTATAAAAGTATTTCTTTCCCAAAAAATATTTGATAATAATGAGTAGGCAATCATTAGACCAATATTGTGTTCCAAATAACTTTGAAATTATGCCATGGGATATAGGAATAAGGGCTCAGGGGAGAAGAAAGCATAATATAACAAGTAATAGTTCCATATAATTTTTTTCTCTGCTTGCCAGAACTTTTTACAGATGGGGGTTTGAAATTGGATGCGATTCAAATAATCTGGAGTAATAAACAATGCCAGGTGCAGATCAGGTCCAATTTCTTTTTAAAAAATGTTGAATCCAACATTTCAAATAACCAAAATATGTTAAAGTTGGAAACCGATCAGAATAGCTGGCTAAGGCAGATATCCTGAAGTAACTGATGAAGTTCCATATAACCAAAGCTTTTTTGGCATGGGGTCAGAAAGACAGCATAACACAAATGCTAAAATGATTTTCATCACTAGGGCAACTTGGCAAGCAACTAGGAAGGGTCAAGGTCTAATGATTATGAAAAATGTTGCAATTTTCAATGTACTAAAGTCCACTGAACTTGGGGATTTTACTTGGGTAAGAAGAATAATTGCTCACCATACGTCAGGTGTTATTTCAGATGCTTTTCTCTATGGCATTTTATTTAATCTTCATCTCAACCTAATGAGGGGATTATTCCTCCCAGATTTCAGATTAGGAAGTTGAGTGTCAGAGTAACTTGTTTAGGATAACACAGCTCATAAATACATAGTTCAGTCCAGATTCCAACCCAATCAGCCTGTCTCCTTGGGCTCCTCTCTTAGCTCCTATATTATTAAAAGTTCTGCCCTAATCGTAGGACATCTCCTTAGTCTGAA
Organism: Phoca vitulina; assembly: GCF_004348235.1. NCBI lineage: Eukaryota > Metazoa > Chordata > Mammalia > Carnivora > Phocidae > Phoca > Phoca vitulina. The sequence goes on from NW_022589704.1 coordinate 51,873,965, forward strand.
ACTGCAGCCAATTAGTTTGCCTTGGTGAACTTGACAATTCATACCTTAATCTCATCTGTTTAAAAAGAATTCATATGAATCATAAAATGAAATACTATATAAAGTATGAATAAGATAATAATTAAATACTATATAAAACTGAGCTTTTTGAAAAGTAGAAAATGATAGGATGAAATATTTATTAAAAAATCATTAATTTGTACAACCAATATTAACTGAGAGCCTGCTACATGCCAGATATTGTGAAATGTACAGGGAGGAAAAAAGACCTGTTCACTACCCTCAAGATGTATATAGTCCTGTGGGGGTGATGGACAATAAATAAATAGAGAGTTTTACATTTTGCTAATTTTTGGGGGGGAGGGTATATTCATTTAAGCTGAGATCAGATGGTTGAGAAGAAACTCTCCATGAGAAGGGAAGGTCAGAAAGAAGCAAGAACATTGTAAGCAAAGAAAACAGGAGGTACAAAGGTCCTGAGGTAGGAAAGAACTTGGGGTGGCTCAAGAAACTAAAATGCGAGTGAGTCCAGGAAACAGAAAACAAAGGGAAGAATGGCTAGAGGTGAGGTTTCAGGAAGAGAGGGCAGAGGGTACTGGATGCTCTGATGTGCTCTTTGAAGTATATCCTAAGTGGCGTAAGAAGATATTGGAGGGTTTTAAGGAGGGGGAATGAGACGATCTGATTTGTGTTTTAGAAAGTTCACTTTGGTTCCTGTGTGGAGAATGGATTTGAATACAGATTTTTACATCCTGGGCAGAGATTTTCAAACTCAGGCATCTGGAGCGCTTCTTAGGAGCCATTAGATTAAAAAAATAAAATAAAATAAAAGTTTGAGAATTATTTCTATGGGTTGATTTCCTTTCTGCTTAATTCCAAAGGACTCTAGCGGTACCAGATTTTTGTTTTATTTTATCTATTATGAAGTAATTTGGACTGCTATGCTATTTATTACAAGGTATTTAGCCTGGGATTTTAACCTCTTCATGTTTCCATCTTTTTTTGTCTACAAATCAGAGATTTATTTCAATGACAATGATCTTCCACACTCAGTCATTTTGTACCTTTCCAAATATATGAATACCATGTTAACAGAACATCTGTTAGTTTATTGCTTCTTCCACATTTTATCTGCCAGTTTAGTGCCATGTCATTTATAAAATGTGGGTAAATAGATTATGTTTGAGGTTTTATTGAAATTCCAGTTGACTGAAATGATATTTTGAAAACTGTTTTTCATCTAAGACGTTCAAATGCATTGCAGTCATTTAAATTATCCTCCACAATTCATACAAGGTTGGAGGGCGCTGGAAGATGATCATCAGGTGAGTCAAAAAGAGAAGGCTTTTGTATCTCTTGGTCTTATCTTCATACCTTACACCTTTTAGAGAAGGTAACAATAACAATACCAGAGACACTCTTCTTTCACTTTCTTCTTTGTTTCTCTTCAGCATCTAAGATCTGCCTTCCTTTTTAGAATGACCACAGTGGGCATTGTGTGAGCGGGACCCAGTAACCCACTTCTGTTATGGAAGCTGAGTGGGAAGATTCCCCTCTCCCCACCAGCGGGCAGACAGAACTAGCAGCGGAAGGGCTTTGAATGAAGGTGTGGTGTGCTCTGGCAGTGAAGGGCCAATTGCTTGCAATGTTAGTGTCTTGGCAACTATGTTCATGCTGCCTAACTTCCAGAATCCCTTTGGGTCTCACATTTTCCAGAACCACTTCTCTCCAGTTTGCAGATTTTATATTCTTCCAACAATTTCCTTTTCCCTCCAGACAGCCCATACATTCTGTTGCTTGCACCATGAATCCTACAATCATTAACCTGTACCTGTGGGAAGGCAGCTAATATGGTCTTGTGGAAACATGACTGACCTGCTTTGTGTAGGTCATAGATCTGCTTCTTGACAGAACAAAGAATAAGAGTCCTACCCCTTCCTGCTCGAACTCTTGAGTATGATGACAGAACAAAAGGAACATATAAATAAATATGTATTACAAATACATTTTTTAAAGTTTCAAAACATTGAGAGAGTTTTGAAATCCCGGATGGAATAAACCTTTTTTACTAAAGTTTAGAAGGAAATATGGTCCTGTTACCAAACACATGTATTTTTATGCTATTTTTCTGTTTTCCGAAGGAGCTGTTTTACATTAGGGCAGTAGTAAGACCACCTTCTGACAGGCAACTTTCACTTCTCAGCGTCCTCCCTGCAAGAGTCCCTCGTGTTATCTTTTAAACAACCATTCATTTTAAAGAACAGCAAAGTAAAATTATTCAAATTGGTGTCATTTCTGGAAAATGGTCCCCCCCCCCCAACCTTTTACTATGTCTTCCAGGAAACTTAAAAACAATTTGGAAAAAAGTGGCAGCTCAGGACTCGATTTTCTTGCTCTGAAAGGAACTTGGAGGACAAATTTTTAAGTGCGGGTTGAAGCATTTAGGTTTCGATTTCAAACGGAGTTTTGAATTTGTCGTAATATCTTCTTTTGTGATGAAAACAGGCATTGAATTATACAAAGGGAGATGCTAGCATCTTCCCCATTCTTATATATTATACTCCCTGTTCTGTGTTAGTTTTGTGTTCACAAGAACTCCTGCGTGTTTTTCCTATGTTTTGCTCTCATCAAGGGGAAAATTCAGCATATTGCCTACTACTGTTATTTACATGTAAGTTGGCAGATGAAATTCAACAGTTTTTAAACCAGTAAAGTACTGGTGAAGACGAGAGAACCAATGACTGCTGTTATTCAGAAAGGACTTGAGCTTTTCTCCTTCCCGCACTCTGAGACTCCATTAATGTTAATTATTGTCAGTGCTTATTTTCTACTCGGGGATAAAGACTAAATCTTCATCTACATGGGAAATTATTTTGACTACAGGATCTGACTAGATATTTGAGTTACTCAGACAAATGGTCAATTCATTTCAGTAAGTGGTTTGACCAATTTAGTAAATTCATTTTAAATGATTAAATTGTTCATGTTGATATATTATAATTTATTTATTTCATCAGGAAACATTTGCAGCCTGCCAGGCATGGTGTTAGGCATTAACTATATGATGACTTCTTTATCTTTTAGTATTTTTATCATTTGCTCAATTATCTTCAAAGCTACCATGGTATTAAATCACTTTATATTAAAACTGCATTAATTAGAATTATGTTGGATTGATTGGAGTAAGAACCTCAGAGTTGTTACATTCAAATGAAACTAATCTTATTTTTGAGAGAAGTAAATTTTCTAACTCTTGAAAGAGAAGTGAGTGATTTTTAGGCCAATTTATGGGAAATTTGGTCAAACATCTTGGTAAGAATTATATAGAGAAATCCATCTTTCAAAATTATTTTTCCATCTAAAGAATCAGACACAATGTGGATAGTGCACAATAACTGTTTTTTAAAAATAATTTTTATATCCACATGAAATTAGAATAGAGATCATTAAATTAATAGAGATGACTCTAAAATTAGGAGTCTTTAGTAAGTATAAAATAGTAATAAATTTTAAGGATATATTATTTACTCAATGATTATCCTCAAATAATCTTTGCTCTTTATTTTTGAATGGAGGGTCAAATGCCATCCTGTGAATGCTTTCTTAATTCCCATGTGAGAATTAATTACTCTCTCCACTGTCTTCCCACAGCATTTTTATACCCTTATTACAGCACTTAACACATTGAATCTTCATTATTTTTTAACCTGTCTTCCACACTGGACTGTTGGTTCTGAAGTAATGTTTTATTCACAGCTGTGTTCCCACAGAGCCCGTCACAGAGTGGGCAATCAATAAATGTTGTTAAATGAAATGAGTACAACATTCTCCTAAGCAAATATTTTACTAATTCTCCATTTCCCTATTCTATTTTTTTTTGCTATTATTTCCTAATGCTTATTTCTTCCTGTCTTCTCATTGCATTTACCCTCTTTGCAAATGTTCACCTTACTGCCGTTGCCTACTCAACACTTCTAAAATTTCCCCTACTTGCTGGAATTTCTGTCTCTATTCCTTGTTTCAAGTGGCTCACACTAGCCCTTGTCTGCTACTGGAAATCCCTTCAGGAGGTCAGACCACTTATTTTGGAATCTAAAACCTTCATCATCAAAGCATAATACTGCAATAATGACTACTGAACACAATTTATTATCTTAGGAGTGTTGGCAACATTCTACACTAATCCAAAAAGATGGTCTCATGAAGGAATTAAGAATTAAGACTTTGAACAAAAGCATATTTTAGAAAACTACTGCCTTGCTCAGTAATAAGATAGAACCATGGCAATACACCGAACGATAAGAATTCTAGAACTTATTATTTTTTTTTAAAGATTTTATTTATTTATTTGTCGGAGAGAGAGCACAAGCAGGGGGAGTGGCAGGCTCCCAGCTGAGCAAGAAGCCCGATGCGGGGCTCAATCCCAGGACCTTGGGATCATGACATGAGCTGAAGGCAGACGCTTAACTGACTGAGCCACCCAGGCATCCCAAGAATTCTACAATTTAAATTAGTCCATGGACTATTTGTTTTGGGGACTCTGTTAATACACTTGCTTCAAGGTTCTGGACTTTATTTACATGGCAACCTTGTGAGGATAATTTCCACAGTCTATTGTAGGTCCTTGTCTCCGTTTGGGTCAAAACAGGAGTCTACAGTGATTGTGGTGTGGCAGAAATTTGGGTGTTTCAGGAACTCCATAGGTTTAATAAGGTAAGAAAATGTATGCACAAATAATGTCATACACTGAAAATAACCAGACTAAATTAGAAAACGAGAGGTATTTTCAGGTCTGAAATTTTAAATTTTTACTTTTTCTTCTCGCTCTCTCCTTCCCTCTTTTTCCTCCTCCTCCTCAGCTGAAGAGTGTGGAGTTAGTCTTCTTAGTTCATGGCACAGTGTAGCACTGATCCCCACAAGCCCCTTCTCTTGTTTTGTTAGCATATTCCTTCTTATGTTATTATCTTTCAGTTGCTCTCCCCTGTATGGACCATGATTTTAATATGTGAAATATATAGTAATATTTTTGCATATATTTTAAATTTACATAAAGTTAATTTCACCATAGATTCCATTTTGTTTTTCACTTTTTCCACACTATGTTTTAAGATACATCTTTATTCTTAGGACACACATTAAAAAGTTTATTTCTTCTTCTTCTCCTCCTTTGTTTTTTTTAAGATTTATTTATTTTAGAGAGAGAGAACATGAGCATGAGCAGGGGGAGGGGCAGAAGGAGAGGGAGAGAAACAGATTCCCCACTGAGCGTGGAGCCCCACAAGGGGCTTGATCCTACAACCCTGAGATCATGACCTGAGATGAAACCAAGAGTCTGACACTCAACTGACTGAGCCACCCAGGTATCCTAAAAGTTTATTTCTTCTAATGCTGAAAAGTATTCTGTAGTACCCATCACCACCTTTATCCTATTCTGTTCCCCTGGTGAGGAATATCTAGATGTCCTCAATCCCCCTGCGAGATGCATACTCTCATATGTCCCCTGGTTGAGAATTTCTGTGGAGAGGGAATTCCAGTAGAGGATTTTCTGGGCATAAGATATACTTCTCCTTAGTATTACTAAGAATTGCCACATTGCTGTCCAGAATAACTATACCATTTTACAAAACACAGGCTAAACCGTGGTGGTTTCTGTTTCTCCATATCTAATTTTTTCCAATCTTTAGGGCTTAAAATGCGTTCTCATTGTGTTTTTATTCATTTTATTCTTATTATGAATCAAATTGAGTATTTCTTCATACAATTATTTAACATTTGGGCTTCCCTTTTTCTTAAATGACTGTCAAGTTTGGGTTTCTTTTCTTTATCTTATTTTCCTGAAGTAGCTCCTCCTAATCTCCAGCATATGTCATTCCTTTGTCAATTTCAGATGCAACAAATCTCTTCTCCTGTAGTGTCATTGTTTGTTAGCTTTGTCTAAGATATTCTTTTTTTGAACAAATATCCTTATTTTTATGCATCCAAACCCATTAATATATACACTTTTAGTTAAAGATTTTACTTTGGCTTTCCCTTTTAAGACCATTAGTATGTTGGATATTGCAAGGCTAGATGTCAGTCCTCTTCCCCTAGTTTATGTCATTAAAAAAAAAAAGGTGGGGGGGGTTAACATAGTTATTCATGGATCTTTAATCTGTTATTTTGTTTTTTTTTAAAAACATGTTGTATGGGGCGCCTGGGTGGCTCAGTCAGTTAACTGTCTGCCTTTGGCTCAGGCCATGATCCCAGGGTCCTGGGATTGAGTACTGTGTTGGGTTCCCTGCTTAGCGGGGAGTCTGCTTCTCCTCTCCCTCTGCTGTTCTCTCTCTCGCTCTCTCTGTCAAATAAATAAATAAAATATTTAAAAATAAATAAATAAATAAATAAATAAAGCATGTTGTATTCTTCTAAAAAAGTCTAGCTAGATTTCAATTGTGATTGCATTGCTTTGATACATGATTTATGGAAAATAGACATTATAATACTATTAAGTCATCCTTTACACAAGCACAGAATAAATTTTCACTTCAAATGTCTTGTGTCTTTCCATAGAGTTTGGCAACTTACTCTAAAGGGTCTTGTAAATTCTTTGTTAATTCCTCTATCTGTAGTGTGTTTGCTGTTATTGAAAATGATATATTTTCTATTTGCTGCTGAGAAAAAAGTGACATAAAATTTGTACATCTGGAGCGCCTGGGTGGCTCAGTCGTTAAGCGTCTGGCTTCGGCTCAGATCATGATCCCAGGGTCCTGGGATCGAGCCCTGCATCGAGCCCTGCATTGGGCTCCCTGCTCCGCAGGAGGCCTGCTTCTCCCTCTCCCACTCCCCCTGCTTGTGTTCCCTCTCTCGCTATGTCTCTCTCTGTCAAATAAATAAAATGAAAATCTTTAAAAAAAAAAAAAAAAGAATTCGTACATTTATCTTGCATTACTCTGACAATGTATTACTGGATACTGCTTTTTAAATCTAATCTGATTGTCTCCATCAGTCTGAAGATTTGAATTTATTTATAGTTATTACACTTGTTTCTATACTGAGACTTTAAAAATGCCATCTTACTTTATATTTTCTCTTTACATATTTTAGGTTTTTATTTTTTTCCTGCTTTGCATTGGAGAAACCAAATTGTCTTTTGCTGATTAAAATGCAATATATTGATTTTTTCCTCTTTTTCAGTTGTTGTCACTAACATTTCAAGGCACATGTAAGGTTAACTTTTGTTGCCAGATTTATGAATTTACCAATATCTATATATTCACTCAAATAAAATAAGTATTTTGTACCTTTTCACGGCTCCACTTTTGGGGTTCTGCTACTGTGTTGGCAGCATTTAAGTTCTAGAATTTTAGTTTTGTATCAAATGGATTTCTTTTTTTTTTTTTTAAAGATTTTTATTTATTTATTTGACACAGAGAGACAGTGAGAGAGGGAACAAAAGCAGGGGGAGTGGGAGAGGGAGAAGCAGGCCTCCCGCAGAGCAGGGAGCCCGATGTGGGGCTCGATCCCAGGACCCTGGGATCATGACCTGAGCCGAAGGCAGATGCTTAATGACTGAGCAACCCAGGCGCCCTGGATTTCCTTTTTTTCTCCTTCCTTCTTTTATTTCCTTTCTTCCTGTTTGCTTGCCTTTTATTATTAAAAAATGTTTGGTCCTTGCTATTTTATATGACAGTAACTTTACTAAGTTCACCCATTTTTTTCATGTTTCTAGTAGACTTTACTTTTTATTGTAGTACTTTCTCAAAGAATGTTTTCAGACCATCTTTGTTACACCAAATCTCTGAAGTCTTAAATACATAAGAATGTCTTAATCTCACCCTTACATTTAAATACCAGTCTAGGAAAATTAGAGTATTCTAAAATCAGAGGTTTTTCCTTCCATATTTAAAAAATATTCATCCATTGACTTCTTTCCAGGGCTTTCTTTCATTAGGGAGTCAGATATCAATCTGATTATCATTCTTTTTTTGAGTGATCTGCTCTTTCTCTTTTAGAAACTTTTGTCTTTGATAATCTTGAATTTCACTATAATGAGTTCAGGTATAGAAAATTTGCTATCTATCATTTTTGTCATGCTAAGAATCCATTCTATCTATTTTAATAATTTTTTGTTTTGTTTTTTTCTCCAAAAAATCCTATTTTCTGATTATTGGAAATTTTGTCTTTGGTGGAATTTTTCAGCTCCATCTTCTAGGAACTTACTATGTCGACCTTCGCCACTACAAATTCTGCTATTTATGGCTTTCATTTTGTTTTCCCCCTGTAAGTTCACATATCATTTAGCTTTAAAATTAAAATTACATGTGTACACAATCAAGTCAAGTTCAATGTACCACAAATTGTGTTATGAAAAATAGGCCTTCAACCCCTTCTACTTTCTTATTAGAAACTACCACTCTCAATTCTTAACTGATTATTTGGTATTTATTTCTATATATACTAAATAAAATGTGTCAGTTCCTATTTTTTGCATTTTAGACATTGTCTATTGATTTGATAATTTGGAAGATAAAAATTTTAAGTCTATTTTACCCTTCCACCCAATTATAAGCCTTCCCACCCCGCCCCCCGCTCAATTTCCCAACTCCATTCCATCAATATGGTTATATAATATTTTGGTTACAAAAAATACATTATTCACATTATTACATCTTCAATCCATTAATAAATACTTAGAACATAACCTAGCATGCAATAAGTTCTATGTGGGTATCTATAGGTATAAATAAATGAATAATCAAAACAAAACAAAAATCCATATTAGAACCTTGAAAGCACTGTGTATTCTTCAAGTCCCCATTCAGCCATTATATGACCCAACTATTGATAACCACCAATAGCTACCAATTTTGTCTTCTATTTATTTCTTAAATAACTCTCTAGACTATAAACTCCATAAAGACAATTACCATGTCTTTTTGCTTGCGATGTTATTTCCAGTTTTTGAGTATCACAGTATCAGACATACATAGTGAGTGTTCAATATAATTTTTGTTGAATAGTTTAATGAATTATACATCCCACATCATAGTGTTAATACATTTTTCTGTTAATATATCTCCCCCACTAGATTGAATTCCTTGAATACTGAATTTTCTATGTCCCAGTGGCTGTGATAGATCAGGTACAGATAAATATCTGTGATATGAATGAATGAATGAATGAATGAAAGCATTTGGATGGGAGAAGGATTCAGGTCTAATAAGTTAAACTTCTTAGTGGCAGTATTGCTCTGAGAAACAATTAGAATGCTGAAGTTAATAAGGCAGAAGAACTTAATGTTATGTTGGCTTTACTTGGTGTCAGTTTAAAAAAAATAACAAGCATTTAACTCAGACCATTGAAAGTAACGAAGACATCTAAGGCACACTAAAGTAAAGCCAATTATCCTGACAACGAGGGCTATGTTGTGTTTGCTATGCATTTAATTCCCAGAGCTGAGGATGAATTTTTAGTAACAATTCAGAGGGTAACACTTCTGGTCCCTTCCATATAATGTGAAGAACCCTACTCCAGAAATAGAATAATATTCCTACCAAAAGGATCTACACTGTTATATTTATAGCAAGTTAACTTATAAAACTAAAGTAATAATGAGGAAAATAGTAAGACTGTAAGCATTCTAGGTGATTAAAATGTCTTATTACTAAATGTAATAAACATCTTATTTTTAATAATGTAAATGCTTGAATTGTATCTAAATATTATAATTTACAATGAGTGACTGGTAATTGGACTATCTATAAAATGAAAAGAAATCTTTTTATTTGAAATCTTAATTAACTCCGTGCTATATGTATGAGCAAAGCACCAAGAGTACAACACATTGTTCCAATAAAATGACAATTGACTGATCTACTTCACAGAGAGAAACGAAATAAACAGAGCAAAGTAACTGACATGAATTATGACAGTCATATACAGATAATACAGAAAACAAATATGCTGACTTACTTCCTTTTACATACACATAAAATCGTTCTTTGTTACCATGCACAGCAAACTATTTTATTTATATTTTCCTTCATACTACACAAGAAAGATTATATTTAACATTGCTAAGGATAAGCATTCCAAACATGCCACCAAGTATTTCTTAAATGTTTTAATTTTGTGAAAATATTTCAGATGACACACAAAATGACAAAGTTGTGCCCCTCCTTTTGCTATGTTCATTACAGTTGTATTGAAGAGGCTACTATTTTTACACTGTAGTATTTTCATACCATTTGCAATGCAGTATTTTAAGTCCCTTTTAAAAATTCCAAGAAATTGTTACTTCTCTGTAGGAAACTATGATCCAGGAAAAAAACAGTCATGCATTAAACAATTTTTAATGCTTTTATTTAATAAATATTTATTGCTCATTCACTCTGTGCCAGGAAATCTGCTAGGAGATAAAAAAGCAAAAACAAAAACAACCACAACACACACACACACACACACACACACACACACACACACACACTCGGGAATGTCTTATCTCTTGGTTCCATAAAGAGGCCCAGCAGCAATGAAAGATGTTTAGTGAAGGGGGTGAAACAACTTCTGGTTTATAAGAAGAGAAATACTTCAGGGAGAAGGAAAACCTTGACAGGTAGAGATGACAGGGAAGGGACTGGGTGGAAGTTCCATTGGGAAAAGCACAGAGGCAGGAACTCTGAGATAGTAGCTCAGCTGGGTGGATGATAAGGAATGGATGTACTGGAAAGCACTAGGAGGTAAGCCAGATTCATATAAATGACAGTCTTAAAGACCCGCTTAAGGAGTTTGCACCTTGATGATAATTGACGGGGAGCTGTTATAGGTTAGCATATATTTGAGTACAAACATTTATTCCTTGCTTGGCCATTTTATTAAGTTTTTTTTTTTTTTTTTTTTAAGACAACTTCTAAAGAGCAGTTTTAGGTTCATAGCAAAAATGATAGGAAGGTCTATATAGATATCCCATATTCTCCTTGCTCCTACTCACACACAATCTCCCTCATTATCAACCCCATCTCTCACCAGAGTGGTACGTTTGTTATGATTGATGAATCTACAACAACACATCATTATCATCCTAAGTTTGTACTTTACATAAGGGCTCACTCTTGGTGGTGTACATTTTATGGGTTTGGACAAATGTATAAGGGCATATAGCCATCATTATAGTATCTTACAGAGTATTTTTACTGCCATAAAAACCTTTGTGCTCTACCTTTTCATCCCTTGCTTTCCTCTAACCTCTGGAAACCACTGATATTTTTACTTCCTCCATAGGAGCTTTGCCATTTCCAGAATGCCATGTAGTTGGAATTATATAGTATGTCGCCTTTTCAGATTAGCTTCTTTTACTTAGTAATATGCATTTAAGGTTCTTCCATGTCTTTCATGACCTGATAGCTTACTTCTTTCGAGCACTGAATAATATTCCATTGTCTGGGTGTACCAAAGTTTATTCATTCATGCTGTTGTTTCCAGTTATGAATGAAGCTACTATAGACATCTATATGCAGATTTCTGTGTGCACACAAGTTTTCAATTCCTTTAGATAAATATGAGGAAGCATAGCTGCTGGATCATATGGTAAGAGTATGTTTAGTTTGTTTTTGTTTTTTTAAGATTTTATTTATCTATTTCTCAGAAAGACAGAGAGAGAGAGAGAGCACAAGCAGGGGGAGCGGCAGGCAGAGGGAGAAGCAGGCTCCCCGCGGAGCAGGGAGTCGGACGCGGGACTCCATCCCAGGATCCTGGGATATGACCTGAGCCGAAGGCAGACGCTTAACCGACTGAGCCACCCAGACATCCCAAGAGTATGTTTAGTTTTATAAGAAACTCCCAACTGTCATCTAGAGTGGCTGTATCATTTTGCATTCCCACCAGCAATGAATGAGAGTTCCTCTGGCTCCACGTCTTTGCCAGCATTTGGTGTTGTCAGTGTTCTAGATTTTGCCCACTCCAGTAGGTGGGTACTGGTATTTTGTTGTTATAATTTACATTTCCCTGAGGATATATGACGTGGATCATTTTTTCACATGCTTATTTCCCATCTGTATTTCTCCTTTGATGAGGCATCTGTTAACTGTGGCCCATTTTTTAATTGGGTCATTTGCTTTCTTATTGTTGAGTTTTAAGAGTCCTTTGTGTGTTTTGAGTTAACAGTCCTTTATCAGATATGTCTTTTGCAAATATTTTCTCCGTCTGTGGCTTATCTTCTCACTCTCTTGATAGTGTCTTTCATAGAACAGAAATTTTTTATTTTAATGAAATCCAGCTAATCAATTATTTCTTTCATGGATTGTGTCTTCCATATTGTATCTAAAAAGGCATCAGCATACCTAAGGTCACCCACATTTTCGCCTATGTTATTTGAACATGTATGGGCCTTTCTGGGTTTTCTATTTTGCTTCTTATATTATTTGACTATCTTTGCTCCAATAAATAATATGTGCTGTTTTCTTTCTTATACTTTTATTATAGATCTTGATATTTGGCAAAACAAGTTTTCTCTTTTTATTCTATCAAATTGTTCAGCAAAATCTTAAAACTTTATTTTTTTATATGAGTTTTAGACTCAGTTTGCCTGGTTGCACATAGAATCCTGTGAGATTTTCAATTGAATTGTATTAAGTTTCCATATGAGTTAGTGGAGAATTAACTTAATTACCATATTGAGTCACTCCATTAGTGAACTTAGTACATCTTGATATTTCCTCAAGTCTTCTTTTATGTCCTTCAACAAAAGTTGCAATTTTCTCAACAAAAGTCTTGCTCATCTTTTGCTAGGTTCCTTCTGATGATTGTTATTATTATATTTTCTAATTAGTTTCTGCTTGTGTACTGGGAAGCTATTAATTTTTGAACATCAGTCTTGCATCTAAGAACATTGCTCTCCTCTCTTAATAAAAGTTTACTTATGAGCATCTTTTGATTTTCTCTTTGTTCAATTATATTGCCTGAATACAAAAATTTTGCTTCTTTTTTCTTTTTACCCTTTTTTCCTTGTCTTCTTGCAAGAACTTCCAGTACAATGTTTATTATATTGGACCAAGCAGTCATAATTATTATCCTTTTGATTTTGATAGGATTGTTTCTAAAACTTTATTGTTTATTATGGAATCTACGATCGGTTTTTGTTAAATATACTTTATATCTTCCTTCTATTTCCTTTATTTTCCTTATATTTCTTGTCTACTAAAATTTTATTTTTTGAATCATGGTTGAATGTCTATTATAGCAAATTTTTTTTCTGCAACTTTTGAAATAACATGATTTTTCTCAATCTGCTAATGTATTTAATTACATCGATAAATCTTCCAATAGTTAACCATTCTTTCACGCCAACACTTTGTTTTGTTTTAAATACATGGTTGGAAATTAGAGGGCTTTTAACTCAAGGTTATGTGCATTTGATGTATTCTACAAGAGATTCAATCATTTTCTCAGACTCAGAACTTCACTTTTGGATTGCTATAATTAGGTAAAGCTTATGAAACTTTCACTGTTACATTAGTGATTTGAATGAAAATGGTTTTCTTTAAATCAATATAATTTAATGAAAAACATATTTTAATTTTAGTTTAAGTTTTCCCTCTATTGTTAATATTTGGTATTAAAATTACTAAATTAGGCTCTTTTTACATGAGGGATTACATTCAACACACACACATATAAATATTTAAGTATAAATTATTATCATTTTACCATGTATCCAGTCTCCTAAAACAGCATATAAATAATCAGAATCTCTAGCTCAAGACTCAAATTATCTTTTTTCTTCACATATTACGTTGGGTTATCTCAATCCTAGGAGGGGTAGGATGTCAGTAACATCCCTCTGTTCTCATGTTTTTCTTGACAAAATCACACAGAGTTTTCCCTTGACTGCCTGAAAACCGAAAACATAGTTTTCCAGATTTTATCAAGTTATATTAATTTTAGTGCAAATATTTAAATGCTCAATATTAAGTCTATAAATTTTCATAAAATAAGGCTTTCTTCAGGAATTCTACACAGTTTTTATGTTCTTTCCATTAAGTTGAATAAAAGCATAACTTCATCTACAAAAAGATTAAAACAGGATTAATATTAAGAAGTGATAAATGTCACGTAGAATCCCTAGGTGTAAAATACAGATATTCCATTTTATCTTTATTTTATAACAGGGATTATTTAAATTATGTTAAAGCAATCATCACCATCAGTATGACTCACTTGCCTATGATTAGACTGGATGGAAAAAGGATTGCCTGGAATAATCACTGATTTAAACTTTCATTTTTGCTGAGTTAGATTCCTGGTGATGGTGTGTTTAATCATTATATGTATAATGACTATTGAAACTGGTAAAAGATACAGAAGTCACAGATGTATTCAAGAAAATTAGCAAATCTTTTTGGAAAACAAAGCATCATGACATAATGTGAAATACACTGAAATTCCCTGCTCAATAAATTAGGAATGTTGAGCTTGCTGTCTGGCATGATACCGTACTATGTTATATTGCTTATGTGTTAGATAAGATCAAATTTATCTTTAACATTTGAAAACAGAAAGAAGCATGATCAACATGCCTGAAGTCTACAATGGCACTGTCCAGTAAAATTTTCTGCAATGATGGAAATGTTCTATATCTGCACTAAGATAATAGCCATCAATGACCGATAAAGCGGTCAAAGACATTTTGAGCACTAGAAATGTGGTTAGTGGAATAAAGAGCTGGATTTTCCATTTTATTTAATTTTAATTAATTTAATTTTATGTACAAATATCACATTTGGTTAGTTTTACCATAATGGACAGTGCAGGCCAAGAATCTTAGGTTTTTTGGGCGCCTGGGTGGCTCAGTTGGTTAAGCGACTGCCTTCAGCTCAGGTCGTGATCCTGGAGTCCCGGGATCGAGTCCCACATCGGGCTCCCTGCTCAGCAGGGGGTCTGCTTCTCCCTCTGACCCTCTTCCCTCTCGTGCTCTCTGTCTCTCATTCTCTCTCAAATAAATAAATAAAAAATCTTTAAAAAAAAAAAACAAACAAAAGAATCTTAGGTTTTCTGATCTTGTCATTAAAGCTATAATCTGTTACTATAATTTCAATTTAACTCTTGCTTCTATAAAATGTGTATATCAAACTTGAAGTTTGAGTATCTGATATTTAAACCTGTCAGGTAAATTTTTTGCATATATGGAGATCAACTTAACCTTCTAAATAACATGTTTTCTCAAACTAGAAAGATTCTGGACAGAGCAAATGATGAAGATTTTAGTTTATGTAGGGACAGCTGGTAAAGAGTTAGTGTGTTTGACAGATAGTTTCTACCAGTTACCATGTCAACAGAATTCTGATTATTATGATATTTGATAGCAATTAATATAATGAAATAAATATAGAATATCCATTCTAAAATGATTTTTTATTTTCTGATCATGTGAAAAACTCCAATAGAATTGCTTGTTGGTAACTTTCTTAAAATAAAAATTTTCACCAGCCCTAGATATAATATAACTCAGAGGACCAGAAAAATAACTTAATATTTGAAATATATTAATTTCTTTTTTTTTTTTTTAAGATTTTATTTATTCGACAGAGAGAGACACAGTGAGAGAGGGAACACAAGCAGGGGGAGTGGGAGAGGGAGAAGCAGGCTTCCCGCGGAGCAGGGAGCCCAATGCGGGGCTCGATCCCAGGACCCTGGGACCATGACCTGAGCCAAAGGCAGACGCGTAACGACTAAGCCACCCAGGAGCCCCGAAATATATTAATTTCTTTTTAATTTGGACCCTTTCCTGAGGTCCATATTTTCAAGGGAAATTAAACTGTCCTGTAGAATTACATAGCTATGTATTACATTAACATTTTAAGAGTTAGAAATAATAAGAAACCACATTTTTACACAGCAAATGACTACTGCCATAAAATCTTCTATGTAAATCTCTTTATTGCTTAGTATTTAAATTATAAATTAAAAATTGATGAAAAATTGTTGCATATACTCTATATGGAGGGTAAGAAGAAAACAAGAAATAATTTCTCAGACGCCAAAATCAAAAGCTAGATTCCACACTGGTTTTTCAAAAAGTATTTCTATAAGTATTTTTATTCCAGAGTAAGAAATAGTATATAACTACATAATTTATGTTAAGCAGTTTTTTGGCAACTGAACTTCAGACATTAAGTACTGTCTAGACCTTCTCTAATATTTCTTAATATTCCTAACATATATATGGATATGCAGTATACATACATAATTAAGACCTATATATAATCCCTTTATTAATACTGCTTAAATGACATCATTAGTCACTAATTCATACACACACACAGCTAAAATATTTTGGAATGCCAAAATGTAATTTTTAAAAATTTAAAAACATAACTCTCATATAAATATAAAATAAACACGTTAAAGATTTTTTAAATTTTAATATTTTATCATTTCTTTTAATTTAAAGAGTAAACTAGCAGAATGGTAAAGCTGATTAAGAGAATTTTCTGAATAGCATTTATATCACTAGTCAATAAAGGAATGCTAAAATAAATTGGCTAAATTATTTTTTTGTATCAATTTTTAAAATTACATTGTAGTTAACATATAGTGTAGTATCTGTTTCAGGAGTAGAATTTAGTGATTCGATAAGTTGGCTAAATTAGAGGCAAGCCTGATTAATGTCTTTTAAAGCAAGAAAACAATCTTTGTGGCTATCTTTTCTACTAGAAAGAGGTAATTTGCATCTCTTTCGAACAAAAATATCCAATTTAACATATAACTTTAAGTGTCGGGCCTTAATCAATAGTAAATAGTAAGTGCAACAAAAGTACATCCCCTCCAGGTGCAAATTAGTGCTTGGATGTGCTTGTCAGCCAATGCTCAGTCCACATGGATAGGACATGCATCCACTCTTGTTCTCAGGTTTTGGATAATTTTTTTAATAGAAAGGAAGTATTGCATTTTAGAATTTTTTGGGATAATATTTTTAAAAATTAGAACTCCTTATTATAATAAAAAGTCAAAGACTATCTCTTTGGAAGCTCTTGTATAATTTTATTTTGTAATTTATGACACAAGTTTTACCAATGCCGATAAACTTGGAAACCAGAATATTGTATATTTCAATAGGATTAATGAAAGAATTCAGGAATCCTTTGAATTTTAAGTGTTAATGAAACTAGTAGTCAAGTCTGTATGAATGACAATGTACAGTGTAGAACATGATCCTTCCAGCTTTCTGCCAGGGATACTACTACCATTGTAGAGACCACTCTGCTGCCATGTGTCAGATTAAGACTCTCCAAAAACTAAAAAGGTTATTTGGCATATTTCTAGTTCTTGGGAGCAAAACCTAAAACTGGAATGTAACCACAATATTGGAAGAATTTCCCTCCCTTCCTTTTACCTTTCCTTCCTTCCTCCCTCCCTTCCTTCCTCTTCTCTTCCCAGCTTTCCTTCCTTCTACCCTCCCTTCCTTCCTCTTCTCCTTCCTTCCTTCTCCCCTTCGTTCCTTCCACTCTCCCTCCCTTCCTTCCACCCTCCCTCCCTTCCTTTCTTCTCTCCTTCCTTCCTTCCTTCCTCCCTCCCTCCCTCCCTCCCTTTCTCCCTCCCTCCCCTCTCCTCTTCTTCCTGAATGCTCCTACCACAGAACTTTCTGGTACAATGGTCAGTGAGCATAAGGAGCTAACTGCCTTGCATCCCCTCTTCCATTCAGCTGTAGGAGTACTGACAATACTGACTCCCTCTTTGGCCCTCCATCTTGTTCATGCTTGTGCAATGACCTCCCCCAGTGCTATATGTTCCAGGCCTCTTGGAGGTTAATGTGTGCCCTGACTGGAATGTGGGAAGGCTTGTTCTGATCTTCCCTAAAGTGGTGCATTGAAGGCGCCACTCTAGATAACTAGTAGAGATGACTGGTAGACAGAAGGTACCACTTCAGATAATTATCCTTTGACCTCACCTGAGTGTCCCTCACTCTATAAAAGCTGAATATTAAGGTCTGGACTGGGGAGAATAGTTGTGTAGTGCCTGGATCTTCTGTCCACCTGACCTGTAAGTAAATTACCCTAAATAAAACTGTATAAATGGTATGGAGTGGCTTGCTTTAGTTTTTGGTCCCAAAGTGCCTTCCATTTGGAGGACAATTTACTGTCTCTCCTCCACCTTCTGCCACCAGCAATCCCAGGAAAATGTTCAACAGAATTAAAAAACCTGGGGAAAACTTGTGTATGAGTTCTTCATTCCCTCTGTGACAAATTGCTACCAACTTAAGTGGCTTACAACAACACAAACTTACTATGTATAGTTCTGTAAATCACAAATCCAATACTAGGCTAAATCGAGCTGTCAGCAAGACTGCCTTCCCCTCTGGAGACTCAGAGAGTCTGATCTCTTGCCATTTCCAGCTTCTAGAGGCCTCCCACATTAGTGGGCTTGTGGTCTGGATCTCTGTCTTCAAAGCATCTCTCTGAGTCTTTTTCCTAGGCACGTCTCCCTCTGACCACAGCTGTAAAAGCTTCTTCACTTTTAAGGACCTATGCCATTAGATTGGACACACCTGGATAATCCAGGGTAATCTCCCCATTTGAAGGTTCTTAATTTAATCACATCTTCCAAGTGGCTTTTTCTATGCAAGCTACTGTATTTACAGTTCCCAGTATGTGGACATCTTTCAGGGGCCATTATTCTGTCCACTGTGACCTGCACCCATGCTGTAAAGTTTGAAAGTTAACCATCCACAGGTCCCAAGCTTCAGGGACTTTCTGCTAGAACTAATCAGTGGGACCTAGATTAAAGAGGTTCATGTTCTCCTTGTGAAATGGTGGGGTACCTGGAAAATAATTTAGGAAACCCAAATACCCCATAATTTGGAGAGGTTAGGGCAGAGTCATAGAGCGGGATGCAAGGGCCTTAACAAGCAAGTCAGCAAACATATTTAGAAAAAAAAAAAAAAAAAGAAGGGGAAAAAATAAAAAAGAAAGAAACCACAATGGCAGTGCTTCTCCAAGAAAAAAAAAAGACTGCACAGGCTGGGTTTCTTTCTGAAGTGAGAAGCTGAAGCAACAGAAGATGCCCAGGTAGGACTTTTTTCTTTTTTTCTGTATTGGATGGTGGCAGAAAGTTCTCTCCCAAATTATTCCAGAGATGCAATGCAATTCAATTCAAAGTAATGAGGGAAATATTTGCAATATTAGATATGAAAACATATTGTAAACTTAAAATAGTGAAAACACAGTCTTAAGTAGACAAAAATTCAGAACAAGAAAAATGGCATTTAAAAATTTGTACTAGTGCTACTATTAAGATTTTGGGTTATTTTCATTTTTTTCCTTATGATGGTTTCTCTTTTCTATATTTTTTAAGAATAAATCTGAATTACTTAATGTAACATATATAGCATATTGTATCAAAATGCAAAATCATATGGAAACCATAATACACACACATATTCACACAAACATACATACACAAACTTTACACCTCACATTTCATTAAATTTATTCATTAAAGAATCGAAGTATGCTTTTCTTTGATCTTGTCAAAATTAAAGAATAATGAAGTACGGATAGGAAGGAAGGCAAGGAACAAAGTCTTCCATGGCTAAGAAGATTGGATTGCAGAAAGATTACTTTACCATATACTGCCCAACATTTTAGGTTTCTCTGTTTTTCATCAAAGCAGATCTGGCAGAGAAACACTTGTTTTCAGTTTTATTCCATGAAAAGATAATCTTTCCTTTAGCATTCATTATGCGCAATGTATGCAAAATGCAATGAGCCAACTGACTCACACTTTGGTGTCATGCAAATAAAACCTAAACACAAGAAAGTGTAACATCTAGTAAAATGTGCATAAAACCACAAAGGCTGAGATAAGAAAATGGATAGCAGGGAAATGCAATTAGCACATTCACTGAGGGCAACTAGTAGGATTTGGAGATGAGCCATACAAATATAATTTTGTTCTTTTGGCTAAGAATAACATTGCATTTATAGGCAAATGCAGGCTCACATTTGCCAAGCAGTTTCTGCATTTGATTAAAAAAAAAAAAAAAAGGAAAGAAATCTTCTAGAAAGAGAGGTGGAAGGCAGGTATACAAGTGTGTCAGATGTGATCTTCTAAAAAAAAGATAGGTGCACATGCTTCATGTTTTTGATATTTCAAATGGTGTTCATGTTATTTTCCAATATTTGAGTAATATTCAATCATTCAGCATTTAGTAATTTAGTTAAGAATCAGACTTTTTTCATAAAGATAAAAAGGTTGATAGTTTTCCCCCAGAATAGTAGATAGTTGAAACTATGTGTTTGATATATGGATCAATACATAACTGTGTATGGATTGATCATTTTAGTAGTTTGGATCTTTCAATCAATGGCAGTATTAGACATACAAAATCAGTCTGACTGTTTTGTCTAAGTGACAAATTAGAATTGATTATGAAATACACAGAGCTCATACATTTAGGTCACTAAGGCTAAAGGACTATCAGGCAGCCATTTATTTCAAGTAGTTAAATTGTTTTGGGTTAAGATATAATCAGAAACTAGTGAGACAATAAAGATTGCTATTCAGGACGTCAGACTCAAGTGTGGTAAAATAATGGGGACATGGAAAATTTGGGGGTAGCAAGAGGTTTTCTAAAATATAAGAAAGTCACTGGAAGGAAAAGGATGAAAGGTAATTTTTTCTAACATCAGCACTATATACAAAATTCAAACATCGGTCTATTTCAGTGGTTCTTGAACTTCCTGGGTTTGTGCCACCACTCACAGTGATTACCACACAACCCCATTCACAGTATGACAATATCTCACTAACCCATAAAAGCAGCCTTAGTCATCAAAGCATTCAAGTGTTGCCCTACAGCACTGCATCTCTGCTTGAGAAGAACTAATTATTGCAGATGAATGCTATCTTAAAAACCCAATCGACAAAGATCTGGAATTCACTGAGGAACCTTCCATGTTACTTTGAAGCCAGCTTGGAAACACACCAATCAGCTTTTAGTCCTAACCTGCTCCAGAGCAAATCCCGGAACCTCTTTTGCTCCACACTACTCCATCTCAAAGACATCTCAATGACCATATGTATCCTTACTTGTAACCAAACTACATTTTACACATTGCTCAAAATTTGGCAACACACTCAGGAAACATTTGTGGTGTATGGGCATATGCCCCAGGATGCCAGTGGAGGGCAAGTGATTCATGTGATCATTTCAGTCACATCTGATCATAGAAGAGGCCAACAAAAATGTTTGACAAACATGACCCGAAATGTAAGAAAGAAAGAAAGAAAGAAAGAAAGAAAGAAAGAAAGAAAGAAAGAAAAAAAGAGAAAGAAAGAAAGAAAGAAGGAAAAAGAAAGAGAAGGGAGGGAGGGAGGGAAGGAAGGAAGGAAGGAGGAAGGAAGGGTGAATTAAGTAACCCCTAGTTGTCACTGCTCTGGAGGAGAAAAAGTCATTTGTGGGGGCAATAATAGAATATGATTATGAATTTGAAATGCTCAAGTAGAGTTCTCTATTCTGCATTTCTTCTAATTGACACTGGAGCAGAGCCAAATGTTTGTTGTTGACATGTATTTATATGTTAGAAGGGTGCAATCTGTGAGCTATGAGAGGATCATGACAGCTGGTAATTTATTTCTATTTTTAGTTTATTAATATTTCCCAAGTATATTTCTTTTGATTATTTATTCAAGAACTGAGAAGTTGGATAAAATTCCTTATTTAGAGCTTTTTAATCAATAAGAGTTTCCGTTCTAGAAGGGACTAGCTGTGCAACCTTGGGCATGATACTTGTAATCCAGGCCTTCGCTGTCACATTTATAAATGCGGTTAATTAATAAAGACCTACCTCATATGGTTATTGAGAAGACTAATATATGGAAAACACTTAGCACAGTACCTATAAATAATAAGCACTCAGTAAATGTATCCTGCTATTATTATCTAGCCTACTTTGATTACATCCAGATATTTAAACCCCTGGAGTGGTGAGGAAAATATAACTCTAAAATGACCCAAAAACCAAATTTAGTATGTCACAGGTCCTGAGAAGCTTAAATTAGCAAGATAATGGTGAGCAAATTCTAGGAAACACTCTGAGAAAGAAAAACACGTAAACAAAATTATTCTGTATAAAAGACATCTATCACTGAGTCTAGGATTTATGAGAGCCCAGGCACATAAACTTGTTCCTTCAGTGCTGCAACAAAATGCTTCCATATATCCCGGGCAATGAGGAAAGACCATGGGAACCTCATGATTATGTGAGAATGAAGAATCTCAGAATAATTATTGCTTTTCGTTACTACTTGTTTTCAGAATCCATTTGGCCGGCATCTGTTTCCTGTGTCCAGAAGTATCCAGAAAGTGGTTCTGGAATTACATTTCATACATGAAAAAGTCTAGGAGCACAGACAGATGTTCCCCAAAAAAGAACAGGGTTATTTTGCTAAGAGATGTTAAAATACTGGAATATTTGAGAATACGAAGTAGGATGAGCAGGTACTTGCTGAGAGAAGTGGGACTAAGTGTGACATAACTAGGATCCAGAGAGCAATACAACTGGAATTGTCACCACCAAGGCCACTGGGCATTTCAAGGTGTCTGATCGGCCCAATGGTGAGCTTTACTTGGAAAATAGTCCTAGTCAAAATAGAGTTCTCCCTCCGGTCACTGCTTTGGTTCCTCCTTTATTAATCCATCTTCTACTTAGGGGGGAGAGGGAGAGGGGAAAATGCCAACTTCAAAGTGGGTCTTCCATATTCTGGGGAAGATTAAAGCTTACAAAATAAAATGCCACAGTCTCCCATGGTCAGTGACAGCACCTTTCAGAGGATGAGTTCTAGTTAGTTGAGTGGCTCCCTGAAGGCTTACAGTTTCTTAAACATCATGAGTTTTTTGTTTTTGTTTTTTAAAGAAGCTGACTTAAGAAAACTGGAAGGTATAGTTCTTTGTTTTAAAAATAAAAGTGTATTTGGGGCACCTGGGTGGCTCAGTCAGTTAAGCCTCTGCCTTTGGCTCAGGTCATGATCCCAGGGTCCTGGGATCAAGCCCTGCATTGGGCTCCCTGCTCAGCGGGAAGCCTGATTCTCCCTCTCCCTCTGCCCCTCACCCCTGCTCATGTTCTCTCTCGCTCATTCTCTCAAATAATAAGTAAAATCTGTAAAAAAATAAAGATGATAGCTATGTATTTCTGATTAATTTACATGAAGGAACTCAGAGCCATTTAAGTTTAAAGATTTTTATAAGCCTTGTAACAATTCTGATTCTTTTTTTTTTTTTCTATTGTAAAGGCTATTTCATTTCATAAATTAGTCCTACCTATCCTTAACTACCATGCCAAAAAGGTAACGATCTATCTTAACACATGAACAACTATGTTACTCCCAGGATCCAATAACAGTAGTGATTCAGCCAAATGAGCCATTCTTCAAATCAAAGCATGACTTTAGTGTGTTCCTCCTTAGACCAGTATTAGGAATCACTGCAATATACCTCCCAGTTTGAATATTTATTTATTTACTTTTATTTATTTATTTTGTTTAGAGATGGAGAGAGAGAGAGAGGGGTGTGGGGGGGCGCGAGGGAGAGGGAGAGAGAGAATCTTAAGCAGGCTCCACTATAGCATGGAGCCTGATTTGGGGCTCCATCTCACGACCCCGAGATCATGACCTGAGCCAAAATCAAGAGTCAGACACTTAACTGATTGAGTTAAGTCAGGTGTCCCTGGGTATTTAAGTTTAAAACATAAAATAGAAATACATTCTTTCTGGGGCACCTGACTGGCTTAGTTGGTGGAACATAGGACTCTTGATCACTGGGCTGTGAGTTCAAGCGCCATGTTGGGTGTAGAGATTACTTAAAAATAAAATCGTAAAGAAAAAAAATTCTTTCTGATGTTCCATCCTGACCTAAAGCAGAAGTTATTTTTATTTTTTAAAAAGATTTTATTTATTTATTTATTTCGCACACACACGTGGGGGAGGGCAGAGGGAGGGGGGGAGAGAGAACGTCCAGCAGATTCCAGCTGAGTGCAGAGCCTGACATGGGGCTCGATCCCATGACCCTGAGATCATGATCTGATCCAAAATCAAGAGTCAGAAGCTTAACTGACTGAGACACCCAGGTGCCCCCAGAAGTTATTTTAAAAACATTGTTAGCCTAAAGCTAATTTCCAAATGCAAAAAAGTGCAAATAATTTCACATATTCTAGCTTCTAGAATCTAGAAGTAAATCTTTCCCTGTGCTTTTAATAATAACAATTTCTATCAATTTAACAATAACTGTCAATAATTTTTGGCAGTTAGAATCACAGAAATTAAAATTATAAGAGAAAGATTCCTTAGGAAACACTGAATGCAATCTCCTTCTGTTCTAAGGGAGGTAACAGCTGTGGACAGCCAGCACAGTGCGTGGATCTCGACTCATCCCATGCTGCATTTATCTACCTTTTGCCCAAATTCCCCAAAAAAAGCATTTAATCCTTAAACATGTACAATACTATAAAAATTATATTCTATTAGAAATAATGCACAATTAGGAACTGAAAAAATATTTATGGAAAATTTGATCCAAAGCATGGGAGAAGGAAAGAAGGAATTGAACCTTTCAGAGCTATTTTATTACCAGATTACCAACACTGTTGGTCAGCCTGTTTGGAATACTGTCATTTGGCTTTCTTTCATGACACTATCAGTAGGTTCTACACCTGGACCAAACCACCAGGTAGAATGTTGACTCATTTGATACAAGGCTGATTTTTCCAAGAAAGGTAGAGTCGTCACTACATGCCATGGATTAATCAATAATATACAAGCAAATTGAAATTCTACAGACTTACACAAGTCCAGGCATAGGTAATTAAAATAATTCAAAGTTAATTGAGCTGTCAGGAAGAAAGTAAACATTTCTGGGTCTAGAGTAGATTGCTAATCAACTCCGTAGTTACACATTATCTTAAGTTGGGTTCCCCTATAACTCTAAGACTAGTATTTGAGGTGCAGGTAGCTTATTTGGGAAGTGATGCTAGGAAGCACCAATCAGGTAGTGGAGAAGTGAGACAGGAAAAGGAAGACAATATGATGGGCTTAATGAACAATCTAGGAAACTGGGTGATTGTGACTCAATCCCACTGGAAACCCCTGGGAGATGATCTAAAATAAACTTCAGAGCTGTCCTATCTGGGGATGAGGAGGCTGGAGTTTGTCACTGGTTACAGGCTATTCCCATAGGTATTAGCCCTTCAGCACTTCTGGTCTTCCCTCCTCTTGGCTGTGGCTAGAGAAAATCCTCATGGATGTAAGTGACGCATGCTCAGTCATATCCCATGTGTCTCTATGGTAGTGTCTACTTGATTAACACCTTCAGATAAGTGATAGTGCCATGAAGAAGTCTGAATTTACCAGGTTCTCTCTGTAGCAAGTACAAAGATATGATAGCCAGATAGTCTTACAATGTGGTAATAAGGTCACTGTGAGAATGTTATTACGGAAAATTATAGTGGGTGATAGTAGGTTTCTCCAACCTAATTATTAGGGTGTAGCTTTAGGTGAATCCTGTCTGTAACATTATGTCTAAGCTTAGTGATGCAGATTAAACTGCATTGTCATCACTTAATAAGCAGGGATTTAGTCAAAATGAGGTGTTTAACAAAAAACATTGAAGAGCAGTGTGAATGGCAAAGCAGTTAGCGGTGCTCATGCAATATTCTACCATAACTGAGTCTGGAACTCATGGGACTATGGCTCTCTTTGGAGTATGGTGGATCAGGCTCTTAAAGCCTGATATGATGCCATTAATGATGTAGGTCATATCACTAGCTCCTCTTGCTTTGATCCATAGTCACCAAATAACCTTCTGATTTTAATCTGGCTTCCCAGATAGATCAATCTACAAAGAGAAGAGATGCCAGGCAGAGACTATGGATTCACAGCTGTGTTTTTCACTGTAAATAAGTGAATTTTTAAGAAGTAATTTAAGTCTATATCTTTGGGATTGATATTATGATAGTGGACATGACAAAATCAAGTTTCGGGCCTTAATCATGATGGATTCATCAACATATTGTGAATCATCTGGTAGTGCTTCTTTGTGACTATCTGGTAAGCATTTCTCTGGCATAACCTCTATAACTAGAGCAATAGAGACCTGGGTTTCAGGAACTGGATTCTAGAACAATGATGTCTCTACTTGCATTTCTCTAAACACTTTATCGTTTGTAGAAAATCCTATTTCAACCCTGGCCATCACAGCAGAGACTGGAATAGAATGTGGAGTTCCACTGAACTCTAGGTCTGAATCAGTCTGGAAGACATTCAGTTCCCTGTGTGTTCCTCAGAACTTTAAGTTCCTCAAGTGCTTTGTCTAAGAGTTTCAAGGTCTAAAAGGTTTGAAAACATCACACACTTTATTTCTATTTAGAGATTCGGAGTTGAGAAGTCTTTTTTTTTTTTTTTTAAGATTTTATTTATTTATTTGTCAGAGAGAGCGAGCACAAGCAGGGGGAGTGGCAGGCAGAGGGAGAGGGAGAAGCAGGCTCCCGACTGAGCAAGGAGACAGATGTGGGACTCAATCCCAGGACCTTAGGATCATGACTTGAGCTGAAGGCAGCCACTTAACCGACTGAGCCACCCAGGCATCCCCAGACTTGAGAAGTCTTGAGGACATCTCCTTAACTTTATTTAACACAGTATTTTCCCGCTCTTCCCCACCCCTTCCCCACTTTGTTTAACCAAATATTTATTAATATCCCTTAGAACACATTTGTGGATTATCATTACCATCAATCTCTTACCCTATTTCATGTTTTAAAAGTCATTTAATATTATTAAGGTTTGTAATTGGGAAAATTAATCTGGTTTTGCACATTTATAAAGGTTGAATGCATCGTGGTTATTTACTTTGCCCTGCAATAATATTCAAATCAATTTCTGCTTATCTCCCTTTTACATGAGGTTTGCCCTGTTAATAACATTCAGTTTACCATTTATGGCAAAAATGCATTTTCATTTCTCACATAGCTAGAAAATCTTTGCAGTATCTGTGCAAATAATTTTCTTCCTGCATTTCCTAGTGTACATCTATTTGCATTGCTCTGTCAATATGCTTGAGTTGCAAATGTAAACATTGAAATGATCTGAAATTCCCTCTAACAGAGAGGTTTCTACCACTGATATTCACTTCTCATTGTATGTTTTGCTGTGTGAACAATTCCTTTCTTTGTTCATACATTAAGTCTTTGCCAGAGGCAGACGTTTATGGCATTAATATACAGAATGTTGTGTGTATCCCTTTCATTATCTGGGAGGAGAGCAGATAAAAACAACACAGAACTCTAAAGGCATAAGCAAATATAAAAGATTTCAAACACTGAGTAGTAGCTGAGGTTTTTCTCAAGTTCAACAGATAGCCACCTAACCCTGGGGTGGGGTGTGTGTGTCCATGTGTGTGCATGCTTGTATGCATGCACACATGTGTGTCCATCAGAGGAAGATGGAGAGAGAAAAGTTTGTCTCACAGCCTTGTTTCAAATGCTACCCTCCTTTGTGCCTCTAAAAAGAGAATAGGGATACAATTTTGTAATATACTAATACAAAACCTAATTTTGAATCATCACAGTGGGTCTAACAGTATTCAGACTACTGTTTAAACGAATAAGACAGTTTATATTTGAGGCGGAAATATGATGGAAAAAAAAAAACATCAAGCTGCATACAACTATTTTTGTGAAAATCCTAAACAAAATTTGGGGTTATCCAGAGTAAGCAAAAGAAACTAAAAGAAGCACCACTATTATCAGGCTCTCCCAGAAGTTAAGTGATTGAGTAGATTAGGCACTTTCACTAGTGGGACTCAGGCTTAATCTCAGCTTTAAAAGGGACTTTTGGAATTTGTAATAATTCTTCCTGATGTCCAGAGCACTCTGTTTCTCCATTTAGCCTTCTCCTCCTCCTTCTCCTCCTCCTCCTTCTCCTCCTCCTTCTTCTTCTCCTTCTCCTTTTTCTTCTTTTTTTCATTAAGCATGTCTATGATGAACCCCTATATGTATGATTCTCCTTCTTCTCCTTCTCCTTCTTCTCCTCCTCCTTCTTCTCCTCCTCCTCCTCCTTCTTCTTCTTTTCATTAAGCATGTGTATGATGAACCCCTATATGTATGACATAATTTCTATTTAACCACATTTCTGAGGAACTTAGAACTGTGTGGATATTTCCCGTCTCCATTATTAATCACATTTATCAGTGTGAAGAAGGGAGCAGTCATATTGTTCCCATCTTATGGACAAGAGAATAAAAGCTGATTTTCTCGAGTTCATAGAGAGGACTTGGAGTAGATGCAGGTAAATAAATAAATAGCTCAAAGCTCACTACTGCACCTGTAGAGGCTGGAAGCTGGAAAATAAGCCAGTTATGTGTCCTTGGGGGTTAGAGGCAGAAAAGGGGAAAGTAAGGAGTCAGTTCCTTCTGATATTGTAGCACTTTCATGCAATGAGGTAGTCCCTGTGCTCATCTTAAACTAGGAATTCTGGAAATGAAGTAGAGGCCACAAGGATTGACAGTCAATGAATGGAATTAACCCAAGTTAATTTGTTTCCCACGCACTCCTCCTAAATAAGGGCAGCCTTTCCCTCCTGGTCATGGCAGTCTAGGACAATGGACACTCAGGAGGAGGCACAGGCATGCTTTTCTGTTTCTCTGTACCCCAGGAAAGCTATAAAGGGAAAAGAGAGAATTAGCCATTGCTACATTAAGAAAATGAGGTACCAAGTGAAACCCCAAATCTCATTTTTATAGCCACCAAGAAGTTGCAGTTCAGGACTCATGTCGGGAAGCAAGCTATGAATCTTGTGAAATTCATGGCCCACATCACAGGACAGCACCAGAGATACCTCTGGGCCCACTGCTAGACTTGGCACAGAGAGAGACACTTGAAAATCAGAAGAATCCACATTTCATTTTTTAAAAAACAGCATTATTGAGGTATAACTGATGTACAATAAACTGCAAATATTTCAAGTGTACGATATGATAAATTTCAACATTTGTATACATCCATGAAACCCATCAATATAATTAAGAGAGGGGCGTATTTATCACCATCAAAAGGTCCTCGTTGCAGGAGGTCCTGTCCAGAGAATTCTCTCTGATTTCTATAGTGCCTCTCTCTGAGCCGTGAAATAGCTCAAGCAAATCACCAGAAAGCTACCGGCTGAGAAGGAAAAGGCTTTGTCCAACTGTATTCAGTGTCTGACATTCCCGTGAATTACTCAGAGTCACTGACACTCATAACAGAGAACATCCAACTGCCCCTCTCTGCCTGTCAGTTCTTGTATTAGTTTCCTATTGGTGCTGTAACAAATGATCACAACCTTGGTGGCTTATACACACTAATTTATTATCTCCTTCATTTCTGGAGGCCAAAATCCCAAAATGAGCCACACTGAGCTGAAATCAAGTTATCAGTGGGGCTGCATTCCTTTCTGGAGGTTCTAGGGGACAATGTGTTTCCCTGCCCCTTCTACTTTCTCGAGGCTGCCTGCATTTCTTGGCAGTGGAGTCAAGTTGAGTCCTTCTCACATTGCATTACTCCAATCTCCTATCTCTACATCTTCTCTGACTCTGAATGGGCTTGTCCCTCCCTTCCACTTTTGAAGACCATATGATTATACGATAAATTTCCCTATCTGATGGACAGCTGATTAGCGACTTCATCCCATGTGCTACCTTAATTTCCCTATGCCTTACACCACAATGTGTTCAGGTTCTGGGGATTTGGACGGGGACATCTTTGGAGAACCTTCATTCTGCCTAATATAGTTCTATAGCTACCCATCTCCCCATCCACTACCATGTTGTCTCCATATAATCATGGATGTTCCTACCATGTGAAAATTAATGCCTACTTTGGTTTACTCTTGCTCTTTTATATTTATCAAATATTTTCACACACAGTGCCTGTCCAAATTCTTAAAAAGTATGACAAACCCCAATTTTACAGATGAAAAATGAGGCAAAGAGGGGCTAAGTGACTTTGTCATATTGCGGATGCCCTGGTGGCAGAGCTAATATTGAAGTCCAATATGACTGTCTCTAGATTCGACGTTATTTTTGCTATGTAACTCTACCTCCCATGTAGCTACACATATAATAATAATTCATACAAGTACAAATGGATGCCTTTATTTAAATGCATACACATATTCTTGTACTCTCGCTGATTAATGAAATGGGGACAATGATACTTCACTCTCAAAGCTATTGAAAGAATTAAAGAGAAGATATTTAGTGTCAGACACCAGGAGAAGGGCAAGAAACTAGTATCTCCATGAATGAATTTTGTTTATCTCCCTTCACCCTCTCCAAAGTGTTTAGAACATTAGGATTTGAGGGCCTTTAGGTGGGGCTCATACTCTCTAGGACCGGCCAACCCCTAGTGTTTTATAACGAGCTGAAATCAGGACTTATCATTACCTGCCTGGGCCCTATAGGAATATGTTTGTATCCCTGAAATAACTCAGCAAGGAGAAATGAAAAATCTATGAATATTTTGAGACATCAGTTTTTTCTTAACATATACAAATATCCAAACTCATTGGTTAAAGAGCAGTACCTTAGATTATGCTCCTTTTCTTTGGGTAGATCAGAAACCAGTTAGCAGAAAGATATGAAAAATAGAGAAATCAAAGGGTTTTTTGGGGGGGTATTATGTAATTCCTTCTTTCTTCTTTCTTTCTTTCTTTCTTTCTTTCTTTCTTTCTTTCTTTCTTTCTTTCTTTCTTTTCTTTCTTTCTTTTCTTCTTTCTTTCTAAAGATTTCGTCTATTCATTTAACAGAGAAAGAGAAAACAAGTAGGCAGAGCTGCAGAGGAGAAGCAGACTCCCCACTGAGCAGGGAGCCCGACGTGGGGCTCGATCCCAGGACCCTGAGATCATGACCTGAGCCGAAGGCAGACACCTAACCAACTGAGCCACCTGGCGCCCCAATACGTTCTTTCTTTAAATGCTGAAATATGTGATCTGTTCTTCCACTGTGAGCAGATTCTCAGGCACAGTCATATTCAGCATCAAACTACATCAAATTATTCTCTTTCTCTCTCATTTTTTTCTCCTGCTAACTAAAATTCAAGATAATGCTCTATTGTTACCAGATGATGTTCCAGAACTGTAGGTCAGACTTCTTTGACAGAGGAAGTTCCTTTCACCTTATTATCATTGCTGATGGTGAACTACCAATGAGTAAAGCACTGACAGCATTAGCACAGAGGATTCTGGCACTTAGAATAAAAGCAAATTAATTACTCCTTCTTGTACATATCTTTTATAATATTAATGATTCCAGAACCAAGGGAGAAATATATAATCTTAAAAAGAATAAATGGTGGGACGCCTGGGTGGCTCAGTCGACTGTTAAGGGTCTGCCTTTGGCTCAGGTCATGGTCCCAGGGTCCTGGGATCGAGCCCCGCATTGGGCTCCCTGTTCAGCGGGAAGCCTGCTTCTCCCTCTCCCTCTCCCACTCCCCCTGCTTGGGTTCCCTCTCTCGCTGTGTCTCTCTCTGTCAAATAAATTAAAAAAAAAAAAATCTTTAAAAAAAAAAGAATAAATGGACTACATGCAGCAATCTGCATATAATTCTTTTGCAAATAATATATGTTTTAGTACTAAAATGAAGAGAAGGCTGCCAAAAATAGGACTTGAAATTGATGCACAAAACATTTTCACCTAGAGTTCAAACCTATCTATAGAAGCAGCAATTATTTCATAATTTAAAAAAATGAGTACAAAACTTACCCACAGGAAATAAGTACTCTACTAAAGAGAATTAGCAGAAAATCCAATGCTAAGTGACTTGTATAAAGACTTCTGACTTTTAGTAACTAAGTAACTAACCTCTTCTGCAGATAATTTTCTTAGTTTGAGCTATTTTCTATCACAGAGTATTTTTTTGTGTGTTTTTAATTCAAACAAAAAGAATACTTTTTAGAAATATTGATAGTAATAAAGAAGAGTGGATTATTTTAAAAAAATACATTTCAAAACTGTTCAAAAAGGATTACTGGTTTGAATAATGAGATGTTCATTTCCAGCAACTTAAAATAAAATCTAATGAAAGATATCAGAAAACATTAGAAATTAGGAATAATAGGGGTGCCTGGGTGCCTCAGTCCATTAAGCGTTTGCCCTCAGCTCAGGTCATGATCCCAGGATCCTGGGATTGAGCCCCACATCGGGCTCCCTGCTTAGCGCGGAGCCTGCTTCTCCCTCTCCCTCTGCCTGCTGCTCCCCCGCTTGTGCTCTCTCTCTCTGTGTCAAATAAATAAATGAAATCTTAAGAAAAAAAAAAAGAAATTGGGAACAATATTTAGGAAAATAAATTGATTACATTAAAAAGCCATTATGAATTGTTTTTAAAATGTCTGTCTTACAGGTTTTGATATATCTTGTCTTGATTTCCCACTAACAAGAGATAGAAACTCTCAATAATACTAAAAAAACAATGCTGCCGGTCATGCTCTTTATAGAATTTGGGATAAGATTCACTAAGCATGGGATTAATGGTCAGCATATACTTTGCCTCTGTAACCCAGCAAAGTCACCTGCTTGGGAAAAAAAAGTGGTAGGGAAAGGAAGACGTATTTTATTTATTTTCTATTCTCTGACCTAAAGCTTAGGAATTGAGAATCTGAACCATGCACAAAACTAAATAGTGGTCCCCTCCCTCACCTTTAAGTATCATGAGGGCAGGATATGGACCTGTTTTTGCTGACACTTTATAATCTAGGACCTACTGGAGTACCAGGAATATATAGCCTAAATATATTCTGAATGCATGAATGGATGAATGAATGAGTAGCTAGCAAGAGGGCACCTGGGTGGCTCAGGTGGTTAAGCATCTGCCTTTGGCTCAGGTCATGATCCTGGAGCACGCTGACAGAGCCCCTCTTTAGGCTCTCTGCTCAGTGGGGAGTCTGCTTCTCCCTCTCCCTCTGCTCCTCCCCCTCTTGTGCTCTTTCTCTCTCTCTCTCTAATAAGTAAATAAAATCTTTAAAAAAAAGAAGTAGCTAGCAAGAACTGAAATCCAACAATTAAAGGAACATTAACAAAAATTAACAACAAGCAAAGAAAAGTTCTTGAACTAAAGTAAGATTTACAGATGTGGGGCACCTGGGTGGCTCAGCTGGTTAGGCATCTCTTGTTTTTGACTCAGGTTGTGATCTCATGGGTCATGGCATCGAGCCCCGAGTAGGGCTCCACGCTCAGCAGGGAGTCTGCTTGGGGAGTCTTTCTGTCTGCCCCTCCCCCCACTCACACTTGCGTGTGCTCTCTCTCTCTCTCTCTCTCCCTCTTTCTCTCTTAAATAAATAAATCTTTTTTTAAAAAAAAGATTTACAGATGTGGACTGAACATTATGGTCTAGTTTGAGGCAAAATGCAGAGACTTATACCTGTAGATATTCTGTGAGTTTTTAAATTCTAAGAATAAAGAAAAATATTTATAAGAATTGAGGAAAACATCCTTTTCATAACTTTTCCGTACAGGGAGAATAGACACTGCTGAGGAGCATCCTAGGATTGGAACTGCTTTGGAAAGGTAGCTAAACATAACTTGATCAAGAATAGAAGTGAGACATTTACTCTGAGATCTGTCCTACATTCACATAATGGGAGTTTGGTCACAGAGAGATTCCTGGCCTATGAATCATAGGACCATGTTCTTGGCTCAGCTATTTACCAATTAAGCATATCATTTCTTGGACCTCAGTTTTTTTAACCTAAACAGTGAAGAGTTTAGACTCCTAAGGGTGTCAACTTGGTGACCTGTGAGCTGAATCCAGCCATACAGTTTTGTTTGGAAAGAATAAAGTAAAACTGTCTTTATTTGTAGAAGATATGTACAGAGAAAATCCAGATGAACTTATAAACAAATTATTAGAACTGATAAGTGAGTTTAGTAAGGTTGCATCAGAGAAGGTCCTTTTATAAAAATAAATAGTGCTTTCACTTTCTAGCAATGACCAATTTGCAGTGGGGAAGCAGTAAAAAATGTCTTACCAAACTCTTAGGAACAAATTTAGTGAAAGGTTTATTAAGACTTGCGCACTGAAAACTACTGTTACTTAGAGAAATTAAAGAAGGTCTATATAAATAGATATGTTATAGATTGAAAAAAATTGAGGATTTCTAGGTTTTAAGAATCCCCAAGTTTATCTATAGATTCAATCAAAATCCCAGCAGACTATTTCGTAGAAATAGACAAGCTGATTCTAAAATTCATACGGAAATGCAAAAGAACTAGAATAGCCAAGAAAATAATGAAGAAGAAAAATAGTTGGAAGATAACCTGATTTTGAGATATACCATAAATCTACAAATATTAAGTGAGCCTACTATTAGCATAAGAAAAGACAAATCAGCCGACAGAACACAATTCAAAGATTGATTCACCTACACATGGTAAATTCCATTTTGATAAAGGTACCAAAGTAATTAAGCAGGAAAATATTTTCAACAAATGTTGCTGGAAAAAATGGGACAGTATATAGAAAAATAAAGCAAAACAAAACAAACAAAACCTTGACATTCTTTTCCACCATATATAAAAGTTAATTCAAAGTAGCTCAGAGACCTCAACGTAACATCTAAAAGGATGCAGTTCTGGAAGACAACATAAGAGGATATCTTCTTCACTGTACAGTAGGCAAAGATGTCTTAGGGCACAAAATCATTAACCACAAAAGAATAAATAGATAAATAGGACTTTATCAAAATGAAAAACTTCTCATCAAAAAGTACTCAAAAAAAAAATGAAAAGGCAAGACGGGGGGGAGATATTCACAATACATATATCTGATAAATGACTTTCATCCAAAATATAAAAGATATAAATATTATTACATATACAACACATGTATAATAATATAAATATAAGATTTAAAATAGATATTTAAGGGGCGCCTGGGTGGCTCAGTTGGTTAAGCGACTGCCTTCGGCTCAGGTCATGATCCTGGAGTCCCAGGATCGAGTCCCGCATCGGGCTCCCTGCTCGGCAGGGAGTCTGCTTCTCCCTCTGACCCTCCCCCCTCTCATGTGCTTGCTCTCTCTCATTCTCTCTCTCTCAAATAAATAAAAAAAAAAAAAAAAAAAAATCTTAAAAAAAAAAAAATAAATAAAATAGATATTTAAGTCACTTTAATAGACAATTCACAAAAGATATATGATTAGCTAACAAGCACGTAAGAAGGAGCCCAACATCATTCGTAAACAGAATAATGTAATGAGAACCTCAAGAAGGTACTACTTTACAACCATAGAATGGCTTAAATTAAAAAGGTTAATCATACTAAGAATTGATGACAATTTGGATCAACTGGAAATCTAATACATTGACAGTGTTAAACGATACAACCACTTTTGGCAAATGAGAATTTTTAATAAAGTTAAACATACATCTTACCTATGACTCAGAAATTATACCCCCAAAATGAAAGCATATGTCCACAAAGACTTATATAAGAATATTCATAATAACTTTATCAATAATAACTAAAAACTAAAAATGACTCTAATGTTCATCAACAGGAAATCATTAACTAATTGTGGAATAGTCACCTAATGGGATTTACTTAGAAATTAAAATAGCTAGCGGGCGCCTGGGTGGCTCAGTTGGTTAAGCGACTGCCTTCGGCTCAGGTCATGATCCTGGAGTCCCGGGATCGAGTCCCGCATCGGGCTCCCTGCTCGGCGGGGAGTCTGCTTCTCCCTCTGACCCTCCCCCCTCTCATGTACTCGCTCTCTCTCAAATAAATAAATAAAATCTTTAAAA